>NC_041391.1:319530716-319539523 GCF_002162155.2 Triticum dicoccoides
TGACAGGTATGAATGTTTAGTTGCTCAACGTGTTTTGAGTGTGCAGGTCATACAAGCTGAGCAAAATCAGAGGCACAACGTATGGAACAAATTGTGCCTCTGATTTTGCTCAGCTTGTGTGACCTGCACACTCAAAACACGTTGAGCAACTAAACATTCATACCTGTCAGCGTCTTCAGGAGCCATGTATTGCGTCTCATGATCAGAATCATCTCCACCATGTTCTTCACGTGTAATAAGAGCCAAAGTCTCCTCATCATAGTCACTAGCGGACTCATATCCACCATCCGTGGTAGCAATCATCACACGCGGAGATTTGCATTCTCTCGCATAGTGACCTCCTCCCTTACAACGACGACAAATAATATCACTTGTGTGCCCTATTGATGCCATGGAAGAAGCAGAACTCTGTGCAGGCCCAGCAGGTGCGCTCTTGGCAGATAATGGTGGTTGTGCCTGTTTTCTTGTATCACGACTGGAGGAGACACTTGATTGAGGTGCTGGTGCAGTTGATGTAGAAGATGCACGCGGTGTCCATGATGAAGGTCGGCCTGCAGAAAAGTTAGTTCGCGCCAATGCTTGTCGATCCTGCACTTCACGTTCAGCTTTACAAGCAAGATGGAATAAACGAGTGATATTAGTATACTCCTTGTAGTCTAGAATGGTCTGAATCTCTCTATTTAATCCACCCAGAAAACGTGCAAGCATAGCTTCATTCTCCTCAACAATACCACATCTAATCATGCCAGTTTGTAATTCCTGATAATATTCTTCTACATAATTTTTTCCTTGTCTTAAGCGCTGTAATATCTGAAGCAATTCATGTTGATAATATGGTGGAACCCAACGAGTACGCATAGCAGTTTTCGAAGAAGCCCAAGTAGTTGGAATAGGATATAATCTACAATGTTCAGACCACCATACACATGCAAAACTAGTGAAAGCACAAACAGCAGCGGCAACCCGTCTCTCCTCGGGATATTGTAAACATGTAAATCGTTGTTCAGTTTCTAACTCCCAAGTAAGATATATATCATGAACATATCTACCCTCGAAAGGTGGAATATTCAATTTCAGTTTAGGAAGACGGTCATGATCTCATACCTGAGGGAAAGCCCTACCATTGTGATTATTTGCATGTGGACGACCTGGTGGTTGTGGTGCAGGTGGTTGCACATAGTTCTGATTTTGAGCAACGTCATCCTCGTAATCTCCCACATAATCATCCTCCTCCGCATCAGCAGCAGGAGCCACAGAAGTATCAACAGCAGCACCAACAGTTTGGCCAAACGCAAGAGGAACACGGCTCGCTCGGTAGAGATCTGTTTCGCGACGTGGAGATAGTCATTTTTGTTGTTGTTGGAGAGGTGCGTTAGGTGCACCGGGTGGTGGTGGTGGAAGACGCGCGAGCAATTCATTAAACTTGTTATCGAGCTTTGTTTCGAACGTCTTGTCCATGCCATCTATCTTCTCTATGCCCTCTTCAAATCTGTTTAGCACATCTTAAACCTGTCCACTCATCATTTGCTGAAATTTATCATGCAAATCCTTATTCGTCATGTTCTCCCAGTCAGTCTCGTCGGCTTGTGATCCTGGCATGGTTAGCAGTAATAGAAACACACAAGAATATGATCCTATAGACTACTAACAAGAGGTGGTGGTGGGTGTCACAAATTCGTCAAGCAAATCTCAAATTCTTACCAGTTCTTACCCAGCAGCAGGCGGTGATCGGCAACCGTTGTAGTCAAAAACTCTCAAAGCTTGGATAGAGCGATTACCAGGGAGAGTCAAACGCACGACGTAGATGTATGTGGAGCTGGGAAGGCTTATAATATGGTAGCAAAAAGGGTCAGCAATGATCAATTCAGAGATGCAAAGTTGAATAAACGCTCAACGACGGTACTGTGCTGGTCCTAGGCTAGACTGTGCTAGAGACGCGAGCCTAGAACACCAACAAAATCACGGCGCGGCACGTAAACAAGGGAAAAGCACACTCTGGATTTTTTTTTCGCTCTTTTTTTTTGCACTGTTTTTTTTGCGCTGCTTTTTTTTGCGAAAAATCACTATAATGGCGAGTGTCTCAAAACTCTTCCTAGGTCAAACTGACAGGATGGGCACGAAATTTTTTCGACCAATTTTTTTTCGACTGCCCGGACCCAAAAACTGGAAACGGGTCAAAAAAACTTCCTATAATGGCACCTGTCCCAAAACACTCAGAAACACCTAAAAATAGGATAGCCAGAAATTTTTTCGAAAAATGCGTTTTCGAAAAATTTTGGGCCTAAACGGAGGGTGGTTTCCGGACTCTTTTTTTTTCCGAAACCTACTCCGGCAAGGAAACACGAATCGGAATCTAGATGGATCTCGAAAACAAACCTAATATGCAAGGAACTCGGATTGGTGGTGGATATATGGTGGTGGTATATGGCAGCGGTGGTAATATATGGATATGAAACGGTGGTGGTATATGGATACGGATTGGTGGTGGTATATGGACACGGATTCGGAGCGGTGGTGGTAGGTGACAGGGGCGATGATGATGGTGCGGTGGCGGCGTGACAACTTATGACCAGAACTCGAAACTCTAAAAGACTAATGCTAAGACCAGCAACTAGACACGACGATGCAACCGCAAATTCAACAAAGCAAAACCCTAAAAAGATTATGCAAAGGCTCAGATTGGTTCGGATATGATGAACTAACCCTAATTTTTTTTGGCTTTTTCGTGGACTGTAGGTATGAAGAACAGACTCGATCTAAACTACGAAAAACTGTAAAATCTCACCGAGCAACCTGGAAATCTGATACCACTTGATAGAGGCAAAGGTGTCCCGTCTTTCGATGAGATGATGGATATCGCTTTGGTGGCAGTCGACTTTGACGATCCGACTCCGAACGTGCGAGGATGTCGCGCCTTAGCAATCGCTAAACCAACTCCGAGAGGTTATTGACCACGCCGGAGCACGATCAACCTGACCACGAGGGTCTGTTTCCTGCGAGCAAACGAAGAACAAGCAAGAAACTGAGATTGCAATCTGGATATTGCGAATATAAGATGAAAACTTTATTGATCAAGGTGGGGTTCTGTGACGCCTTTGTCTGGTCGTTGAACACAAACGAAGTACGCAAAGTTGCAGCTATGGCGAACTTTTAATCTAAACAAAACCCAAAGTCTAAACGATGCCCTAAGGGCTGTATATATGGAGGAAGAGGGGGGAATTTCGTGGCCCTTGGTGGAGGGGTCCGAAATCAACCCTATCTCTTGTTTCCCCACACATACGGACTCTAAAAATAGCCTATACTTATGTATTTCGAAATTACATGGGCCTGGCCCAATAATAAGGTGATGCAGCACCTATAATAGCCTCGGGACGAAATTTATGAAGTGGCATCTTGTATATTTCGTCCAAGGCTTGATGCACCCATTATGGTGGCTTCAAAGTCCTGAAATCATCACTTGTAACTCCGTTCTTGTTCCCCTTGCGCATGCCATCATCTCCATACTTGTTCTTAATCCAATGTTCATCCTTCTCCAAGCTAGGCCCTTCATTTGTAAGCAAAACAAATGTATCCAATTTAGGCAGCATCATATTCTCATGAACATTAGAATCATTACCAAGAAACGAAAGTACCTGGTAATTTAGTTGGCTTGCGCGAGCTCTAGTAATTGGTCCAATATTTATAGCAGCAGGGGCTGTGGGTGTAACAATTGTATTGATGTCCTCATCATGATCGGGCAAGAGGACCATGGATTGAACTTCGGGGCAACTGGCTCCATCGCGTATACATCCCTGAGTGCATGCTTCCGCTCCCTTTTGGGTATGTGCGTGGCATATATCATGTTCACCGTCCGCACCTGTGGGGGGAAACCCTTCTGTCCTCTATTGTTCGGTGGTCGGGTCTCTTCCTCGCCATCGCTATGTAGCCCCTTGTCGCTGTTTTCGGCAATTAACTTGCCTGCCTGCTTGAACACCCAACAGTCCCCATTGGTGTGGTTAGCTGGTTTTTCAGGGGTGCCATGTATCTGGTACAAGCGGTCGAGAATTCGGTCCAAATTGGACGGACCTTGAGTTGTTCTTTTGAATGGATTTTTCCGTTGACCGAGTTTAGATCCTCTGAATCCGGCATTGACCGCCGTATCCTCACTGTTATCACCGTTAATGCGGCGTTTTTTTTGTTGCGACGCGACCTGCCACTACGGTCCTTGATATCCGGACTGCCATAATTTTTGTTGAGGTTGTTGCTGCGTGCTAGCCAGCTGTCCTCACCCGCACAGAAGCGGGTCATGAGTGATGTAAGGGCTTCCATGGATTTCGGCTTTTCCTGTCCCAGGTGCCGGGCAAGCCACTCGTCGCGGATGTTATGTTTGAAGGCCGCGAGGGCCTCGGCATCCGGACAGGCGACGGTTTGGTTTTTCTTGGTTAAGAACCGTGTCCAGAATTGTCTGGCCGATTCGTCTGGCTGCTGAATTATGTGGCTTAGGTCATCTGCATCTGGTGGTCGCACGTACGTGCCTTGGAAGTTATCGAGGAATGCGGCTTCCAGGTCCTCCCAACTCCCGATTGACTCTGCTGGCAAGCTGTTAAGCCAGTGCCGGGCTGGTCCTTTAAGTTTGAATGGGAGATATTTGATGGCGTGGAGATCGTCTCCGCGGGCCATGTGGATGTGGAGGAGATAGTCCTCGATCCAGACCGCGGGGTCTGTTGTGCCATCATAAGATTCAATATTGACGGGTTTAAACCCTTCTGGGATTTGATGATCCATTACCTCAGCTGTGAAGCACAGGGGGTGTGCGGCGCCTCTGTACTGGGCGATATCGCGACGGAGCTCAAAAGAGCTTTGTCCGTTGTGTTTGGCCCGGCCGGACTTACTGTGTCCGGGGTGACGGTGATCGTCACGTATCGTGGGGCGCCCACGTGATCCATAGATCGGTCTTGATTGTCTTGCCTTATCCTCCAATATGTCTCGCAGGTCCGGAGTGTTCCCCTGTGGCCTTGTGCTTTTCGAGCGATGCCGGGGTACGGGTCTAGTGAAGGGCCTTGAGGCCTCTCTGTCGCGACCACGGGGTGGTCGGTCAGCTGTATTGTCTCCTGGTGAAGCGGGGTCATATGCCTCCACCTCTAATCGGGGGAGCAGCTTACGTTTGGGGTAGCTTTTGGAGGGGCGTTCGAGTTCATGCTCTTCGGCCGCGAGGACTTCGGTCCATCTGTCGGCTAGCAGATCTTGATCAGCTCTATGATGCTGCTGCTTTTTCTTGAGGCTGTTTGCCGTGGCCATAAGCCTGCGTTTGAAACACTCCTGTTCGACGGGATCCTTAGGCACAACGAATTCGTCGTCGTCGAGGCTTGCCTCGTCTCCGGAGGGAGGCATATAGTCCTCTACCTCTTCTTCGGCCGCTCTCTCATGAGGGCTGGCGTCCCCCTCCTCCTATGCTGGATCTTCCTGGAGTGGGTTGTCTTCGGCGCTATCCGGTGTATTATTGTCTCCGGTGACGGAATCCTCATTCTTGCTCTGGCGGGATTTAGAGCGGCGCCGCTGACGCTGACGCTTGGGATGTTTCTTGGAGGGGTCATCCTCCGCTATTCCTTTGTCGTTCCCATCCTTTGGGATATCCACCATGTATATGTCGTATGAAGAGGTGGCTTTCCAGTGCCCGGTGGGCGCTGGTTCTTGGTCGTCTCCGGCATCGTCGTCCATACCGTCGATGTCCTCAGAGTCGTAATCTAGCATGTCGGTTAGATCGTCGACAGTGGCTACCAAGTGGGTGGTGGGTGGGCTCTGAATTTCTTCGTCGTCCGCATCCCAACCATCCTGGCCGCAGTCCGGCCAGGCCTCTCCTGATAACGAGAGGTTCTTTAGCAAACTCAAGATGTCGCCAAAAGGTGAGTGTTGAAAGATGTCCGCTGCGGTGAACTCCATGATCGGCGCCCAATCGGATTCGACTGGAGGGGGCGCGGGAGGTCCGGAGTCCGGCAAGGAGTCCAGCACCTCGGAGTCACGAGCTTCATGGGGGACAAGATCGGTGTTCGGCTCTATCGCCATAGAGGTTGCAGCCCCCGAGGCGGTGTCTAGCCATCCATCCTTGGTCTGTGCGGCCGGCTCCGAGTCGAAGATCGGAGCGGGTTCGAGTGCGGCCTCCAGGGTACTATCCGGCTGCAGAGCTAAATCATGCCCATTGTGACAGTACGGCATGCTCGGCTGTGGCTCGAATCCGTCGAGGATCAAGTCCCCACGGATGTTAGCCGTGAAGTTCAAACTTCCAAATCTGACCTGACGGCCAGGGGCATAGCCTTCGATCTGCTCCAGCTGGCCAAGCGAATTGGCCCACAGTGTGAAGCCGCCGAATACGAAAATCTGTCCGGGGAGGAAGGTCTCACCCTGGACTACATCGTCGTTGATGATCGAAGAAGCCATCGAGCCTATCGGTGACGACACAGAGGAACTCTCAATGAAAGCACCAATGTCGGTGTCAAAACCGGCGGATCTCGGGTAGGGGGTCCCGAACTGTGCGTCTAGGCGGATGGTAACGGGAGACGAGGGACACGATGTTTTTACCCAGGTTCGGGCCCTCTTGATGGAGGTAAAACGCTACGTCCTGCTTGATTAATATTGATGATGTGGGTTACAAGAGTAGATCTACCACGAGATCAAGGAGGCTAAACCCTAGAAGCTAGCCTATGGTATGATTGTTGTTCGTCCTATGGACTAAGGCCATCCGGTTTATATAGACACCAGAGAGGGCTAGGGTTACACAGAGTCGGTTACGAAGGTAGGAGATCTACATATCAGTATCACCAAGCTTGCCTTCCATGCCAAGGAAAGTTCCATCTGGACACGGGACGGGGTCTTCAATCTTGTATCTTCATAGTCTTGGAGTCCGGCCGATGATGATAGTTCGGCTATCCGGACACCCCCTAGTCCGGAACCCCCTCAATAAGGTAGCATGTAATATTAAGCGATGCATAACGTAAGCAGACACGAAAGAGTGCGACCTCTCTTGTGGACCCGTGTAGTCCTCGAGGTCATCTGCTCGGTTGATGATGGTAATGCAGTTTTCATGGCTGCCGGCGGCGGGGAAGAAGATCTGAGGCGCTGAAAGACAGTCTGGAGGCCGGATCTCTGCTGTGCTGGACCCTTCTATTGTTGGAGCAGCTGAGCTGGGGTGGACGACAGCACAGCAGGAGCGGGACAAACCATGCAAGGTTTTCTTTGACAACTATCTGTAAGAGAAGTAATTCTATAAGGGCTCGTTTGAATTGGAGGATTCCAACAATGCAGGGATAGGAAATAGACAGGAATAGGATAGGAATGCACATGCAAAACAGAGAATTTAAAAACACAGGATTTCTGCCAATCTGGGTGTTTGATTCACAACAATTGGAAGATCACAGGATGCAATGAAGCATCGTGAGATTAAGTCAAACCATAAGAAAATGTACGGTTATAATGCTATTATGCTACTACCTCTTAGTCTTGTGCTTCATGAATAGGAATTTGAAAAGGAGGACAAGTGAAAATTAAAATTCCTATGTTTTTTCTTTCAAGGAGACACTAAAGGAACAAATCCTATAGTTTTCCTTTGCTCCATTCCTTTGAACCAAGTTCATGAATAGTAGTATCATAGGAATCTTTCCAATTCCTATGTTTTTCATTCACTTTTCCTTTCAAGCACTGGCGATTCTAGTAGGCAGGCTTGAGCAAGGAAAAGCCTACAATAAAAACTGTTTTTTGTGCTACTTCTATTACTTTGGACCCAGGCCAGTGCCCTACTAGCTCAACTCCCAGGGCCATCGACAAATGCACAGCTCAAATGCGCAGAGATAAATAATGTTGGCGTTCAAGAGAGTCCATCATGGAAAGCTAAGTTGCCTGGTACCTCACTGCTTGTCATATAGTAGGATAAAATAATCGTATTTCCCATTACTACGTGTGCTCAGTGGACAATATATATAACATGTAGAGTAAAAAAGAGATGCAACAAGTGTATAGTCTCTTTGGCGAAGCCATGTCGATGTCAGCGTGATTGGGTTGGCCAGAGAGGATGCTCCGGCTGACTTGGCTGTTGGAGGAGGGGAAGAAGATCTTAGGCGTCTGGAGATGGAGCCAGAGGTACTGCTCCGCTGTGATGGAGGGTTTCGTCGTTGGAGCAGTTTCGGTGAGTTGTACGACTCCGAGGCTGAAGCAGGACAAGAGAGACAACAATAACCTGAGTCGAATTCTAATAGAATCTCCAATACATGACGTAAAATACATAACCACAAAGTGCTAGATGTAAAATACATTAGCCGCTCATCTCTGAACTTAACTGTCGAAACTGAATTTAACTGTCGAAACTGAACTTAACTGTTGAAACTGAACTTAACTGTTGAACCTGAATTTTGCTGTCGAAACTGAATTTTGCTGTTGAAACTGAATGCACTAGCAAGGTGAGGCTACACCTTGGTCGACTGACCTTTTCATCTCTGGTCAGTCAATTTTTCAGCCGTTGGATACGAAATCAAGGGCCTGTAGTTCATCTTCAACCTCCACCCCCTGAGCCGCCAGCCACCACCGGCCAAACAGCAGCCCCCCACCGCCCGTGGCCGGCGGTGCGCCGCCCCGCCCGCCCCGAAAACACTCCCCACCGCCGGTCCGCCGCTGCCCCAGCCATCCCTCTAGGGCCCCCGTGCGGAGCTTTTTCTCCGGCGATCCCCATGTCACCGCCCCGCCACCACCGGCGACCACTGCCCCCACCGTGAACCCTAAGATAGATAGTGGGGTACCTCTCCGGCGATCCCCCCTCCCCGCTGCGGCTGGTTCTTCCTTCA
>NC_041391.1:319539723-319542549 GCF_002162155.2 Triticum dicoccoides
AATCGGCGACCCAAAAGTCAATTTAGTCGACTGAAGTGTAGCTAAATCAGAGCAGCATCGCAAGAAAGAGCAAGAGCGAGAGTAGCAACGCGAGCAAGAGCAATAGCAAGAGCAGACCAGGCAGGGGACCGAGAGCAAGAGCAGAGCAGCAGCGCCAGCGAGAGCTAAAGCAGCAACAACTCCTACTGATGTGGACGTCGCCGCCGAGGAAGCGACGTCATGGAGGAATTGGTCGGCGACGCCGCCGTGGATGGAGCCGCGCCGTGTCGACTCGGGACCTAGCGCCGGCAGCATCGTGAGATCGAATCAAGAAGAAAATGCGGCGATTAGTGTACAACCACTTTGGTGGCGCCGATTAGGCCGCAACTTCATCCGAGGAAACGGTGATGATGATGCTCTTCCGGTGGTGCAGGTGAACACAGCGGTGTGGGAATGGAGGTGGCGCGAAAGACAAGGGTAACGTCGGGGCAGCTCCTTGGAGGTGGAGGACGGGGTGGCTGAACCAGTAGGACGATGAGATCGACAACGGATCCTCATCCGGTACGGTGGATGAGGGACGTCGAGGTGTTGCTGTGGACGACATCATCGGGGAAGAGGCTCCGGCTGGGTGGCAGACGGAGTAGGGTGTGGGGCTTCGTCGCGGGTTTTCGCGGCCTCGGTGTACGAATGGGTAGGCGGATGGGATGGCAGTGGGGAACCATGGCTTAGGGACACGCTTGTCCGAAATGTGGGGTAAGTTACGAAAGTACCCCCACCGATTTGAGGCGGTTCTTTCGGTTCAGGGGTACCACGGGCATTTCACGTGTCGGGATTTCACAGGAGGTTGGAGTTTTCATGCGCGTTGTTATTTCGGAAAAGCAAGGCACAGGTTGAGATAGAGGGAGTTGTCGGAGCACGACAAGACGAAGATATATCTTAAATATTTCAGGCTAACAAGGCGCGGGTTGAAATTTCTGGAAAAGCCTAACATGTACTGTACCAAATCAATGCGCACTTCAAATGTCATTCAAAACTTTGAATTCATGTTATGTTCAATTAAAATATTTCGCTACGTGTATAATGCATGCAACCTACAACTCAAATGAACGTTTTAGTGCATTCCAAACGTATATACTACCGCTCAATATGAACTAAATTTGAATTCGTTTCTCTATTTGAATAAAATCAACAATAATGATTGTTGTGAAGTCAAAGCATTTGAATTCGTTTCTCTGTTTTAATAAGATCTACAATCATCATTATTGTCAAGTTAAACCATCATTTGTGTATTATCTTCATAGCACACCACATGACTAGTCTCGAGTTACATATGAACTATGTGTACTATATGAACTCGAACTCGATTTTTTGAATCCACTTTATGTTGATTTACATTTCTAGCTCTAGCTAGATCTTCATAATCTAAACCATGTCTCATATGTATAATGTGTTTATCACATTATGTATGGTGCCCCGCCCCCTACGCCTACAAGTATTTAGATGTGAGTTGCAAACAACACACATTACCACAAATTCAAATAAAATGTGAGAATGTTCAATATATAGTATTGTTTAGATTGTTCGATGTTTAGTTGTAAGCTGCAAACGCCACACATTATCACAAATTCAAACAAAATGTGAGATTGTTTGATGTATAGTATGGTTTAGATTGTTCGAGATTTAGCTGTGAGTTGAAAACGCCATGCATTATCACATTATGGTATAACATGTACACAACACGTGTATCACCGCTATATTTGTGCATGCATATGTTTAAAACACTATGATCTCCTGTTCAAATATATGAATCCGCTTTCATATCAAATTATGATCTTTGTTAGTCTCTTTCACCCACACAATCCTATACCTTTGTAGCTACCACTAACTTTCTCTCATGCATGCACACGCCCTCCTCGCCCTCCCCCTCCCTCGGCATTCTATCCACCAGGCACATTCATTTTTTAGGTCATTCTCCCAGAGTCTCCACAACTCCTTTTTCGACACACACCGATCGATAAACCTCTCCGGCGATGCCTGCCTACAACATACACACGCACCTTCAATCTCCTCCTTTATGTGTCCTTGCCTCGTGTCTCTCATACGGTCACACACATGTGTAAACTCTCGCCCCTCTTTTCATCAATCTCACAACAGCACACTCCCCCCCCTATCTAGCTAGTAGCTGGGCCTCTCGCACCACCTCCTAGCTCCATTCTCTCTGTCTATCCGTCTCGCTGGGCCTTATTTGCCTCTAACAAATGGACGTACACCGACCGATCTCTTGCTATACATATAGCTAGCTATGTCCTTATAACTCGTTTTTACCCACACGTCGATCGATCTACCTCATTAGTTATGTCTTTCCCTTCCTCCGACAAACAACAATTGAGTTACCGATCTAGTTAGGTTTGCTTACTAAACACATGGTTCCCCTTCATCATCCATGGATGCGTCCCGACAGATCTATCACGCATAGGCACACACAGAAACACATCCCCACTCTTATTGATAACATTGCAGTTCCACCCTCAGTTTGTCTAGTAGGCCTCTCCCACCATATTCGAGAAGCAACTCCATCACCCATCCCGCACTCTACCCCTCTCGCTCCCTCTCTCTCTCCTCTCTCTCTCTCTGTCCCATCATATTTCCCGTCCTTCAGTTATGTATGGATGTCGACCGATCTCCCTCAAGACATAGCTGGGTCTCTCCTTCTCGACACATATACGAGTCGTTCTACCTCTATAGTTAGGCCTCCCCTCACCCCCTCCCCCCACCCCCTCCCCCACACACACCGATACATCGAGCACTCTAGTCATGCGTCCCTGCCACACAAAAACTTGACACGTG
>NC_041391.1:319543091-319595420 GCF_002162155.2 Triticum dicoccoides
TTTGTATCTCTCACACACACCCAAGTAGGTGGGGGACGTGCACGACGAGAAGAGGTGCATGCACGGCGCACGTACTCCCGTCTCTTTCCTAACCACCCCGCGCGGGTACACGGTGGACTCATTTCTGTACGAAAAAGGCAGCCCACGTGATAATTTGGCACATGTACTGGTTGTCCACTTGGTGGAGGGAGGATCGTCTACCACGGGTGAACAAACAAATTGCGACTTGACGCGCTATGTTGAATTAAAAAAAGAGGCAAACCATGCGGGGCCTACTTTAGAGGCAAGGCTCTACACACTGGAGTACTTTTGATGTGTCTCGTCAACTCGCAGAACGAGGAGAAGCTTGCTTAGTACGCCGTCTCCCCCGCCCATGGGCACGGTGGCTCGCAGGATGAGGGTTTAGTAATGTCCGCCTTACGCCCGCTCCCTCGCCCATGCGCGCGGTGGCTCGCAGGACAAGGAGAAAAATTTACTAGTCCCTCCGTTTACTCCTCGTCCCTACTACCTTGGTTATAGAGATTATATCATATTGTTTGGAATATATATGTCCTTTAGTTGATTTCAATATGAACTACTAGTACATACTCCAAACACTGATGTATATAGATGTATTTTAGAGTGTAGATTCACTCATTTTGCTCCGTATGTAGCACTCTCTCTCGCCCCTCGACCCTCGCCCACGTGGTGGACGTGCAGCAATTCATTCGGTCTCGTATAGATGGTACCAAACAAGATCTCCAGTTGCAAACATAACACGATTTCTACCCTTATCTCCAACAAGTTTATATTTAGCATTCATACGCTCAATGTTCTCCTTAGTTATATCATGCATTTTTAGGATCAATTCAGCATGTTGTTTAGCATCAAAATTATCCTTCTCCGAAGATGGAAGAGGCAAAAAATCAATAGGTGCACGAGGTAGGAAACCATACAAAATTTCAAAAGGGCACATCTTAGTAGTAGAATGTAGCGAAGAATTATAAGCAAATTCAATACGGGGCAAGCATTCTTCCCACATTTTCTTGCTATTCTTCTAAACATCCCTAAGCATAGTAGACAATGTCTTGTCCATCAGTTTGGGGGTGACAAGTAGTACTAAAAAGCAGTTTAGTCCCCAACTTAGCGCATAAACAGCTCCAAAAGTGGCTAAGAAATTTAGTATCATGATCTGAAACAATAGTATTTGGCACACCATGCAAGTGAATAATTTCACGAAAGAACAAGTCAGCAACATTAGGAGCATCATCGCTTTTATGACATGGTATGAAGTTTGCCATTTTCAAAAATCTATCCAAGACAACAATATGCTATCCCTCCCCTTCTTTGTTTGAGGTAATACCAAAACAAAATCCATAGCTATATCTTCCCAAGGAACACTAGGTACAGGCAAAGGCATATATAAATCACGAGGATTTAGTCATGACTTAGCTTTTTGCATGTAGTGCAGCGAGCAACAAAATGCTCAACATCCCATCCCATCTTTGGCCAAAACAAATGTGTAGCAACAAAGTGTCCCATTAATCCTCCGTCTTCTTCATGCCAAAGTGTCCCATTAATCCTCCTCTATGCACCTCCTGCAACAACAAAGGACGAACGAAGCTAGCATGAATGCATAGCTTGTTAGCACGAAACACAAATCCATCGTTAATGACGAACTTATTCCATGTTCTCCATTCTTTACAATTCTGTAAGACATCTTTAAATTCAGCATCATGCATATATTCATCTTTGATGGTATCCAAACCAAATATTTTAAAGTCGACGAGACAATGCATCAGCAATAACATTTTCTTTACCCTTCTTGTGTTTAATGACATAAGGGAAAGTCTCAATGAATTCAATCGATTTGACCTGTCTACAGTTCAATATTGCTTGACTTTTAATGTGTTTCAAAGATTCATGATCTGAATGTAATAGGAAATATTTTGGGACATAAATAATGTTGCCATGTTTCTAAGGTACGAACAAGAGCATATAATTCTTTATCATAAGTAGAATAGTTCAGACTAGGCCCACTTAATTTTTCAGAAAAGTATGCAATAGGTTTGCCGTCTGATAGAGGCGAGGGTGTCCCGATCTTTCGATGAGATGATAACTATCGATTTGGTGGAGACGACTTTGACGATCCGACTACAAACGTGCACGACGTTGCGCCTTAGCAATCGCTAAACCAATCTCCTGAGGTTACTGACGATGCCGGAAGCACGGTCAGCCTGACCACGAAGGTCTATTCCTGCAAGCAATCGAAGAACGAGCAAGAATATGATAAAGCAATCTGAATATTGCAAATATATATGAGGTATTGATAATGGTGGGGATCCGTAAGCGGTCTTGGTCTGGTCGTTGGACACAAACGAAGTACACGAAGTTGCAATGGCTAACTTTTAACTAAACAAATCCCAAGGAAAAAGCTACTAGATGGATCTACTTATATAGGAGCAAGGGGTGGCGGCCAAGGAGGTGGGAGGACGTCCCAAGGCAGCCTAAAACTAACCCTAGGTCTTACAAGGCTCATGGGCCCAAGTGGAGGTGATGTAACACCTTTGGACTTGTAGTTTGACTCGGATTCTGCTGCAGCATCAGATTGTTTCGTCCACAACTCAACGCTCCGGACGAATTTGAAGGTGATTCCAATTGGGTTGGAAAGTGCACGAAATCTAGTTTCCAACAAAAAAAAAATCACCCAATTCGGAGTCCGTATGAAAAACTTGTGTGCGTTTTGAGTCAGGTATGTCTGTGCAGTCCGAATCTGAATCCAGAACGTGAGAGACTTGGACTCTATCTTCTCTTGGGCCAAAAGTGACGTGAGAGAACTTTTTGGACAGCAAATAAACATCTCTTTCTTCCTTATCTTCATATGTGGATTGTACAAATGTCTCATACACCTGCAATTAGACAAAACACAAAAGTGTGTGAAGTATTTTTGTTCTGGATAACATAAATAGATTATTGAATAGTTTGCACTAGAAATCACCTGACAAATATGCATATATGCAATATTTTTGGTCATATCCAAGGTAGTCATGTCCTCATCATCCTCCCCTTCTTGAAAATAAAGCCGTCCTCGGCGTTGCTTAATCTGAAATGTGGCTAACAAAAGAGACAAGGTGTACATGTTGTATATGTATATGTCATACATTTTTACTTCCCTTGATTTTTGCATATATGACACATGAATAGATGAGTAACTTGCATAGTTCATAAAATCTAAAGCCAAAAAATTAGCACAAGAAGTAGAAGGCATGAAAATATTGCAACTCAGTTTGCACATATAAGTGAAGCTCTTATTCATTTCAAAAGATTGACAATGTTCGTCATTAAACCATCCCAACATTGGTGAATAAACCTTACTTGCATCAAATTTACATCCTACAACATGCTTAAATAAGCAAACATGCAATAAGTCATTTAACACAGAATCATCACCAAGATTAGAGGTCATATCAAAATGATTAAACATTGGTTCTTTTGCATCAATAGTTAATTCAATGGGTGCACTCAAAATTGTTGGTATTTCAGTTGTTTGATCACATGGCAAAGTCAAATTATCAACGTAGTCCTCTAAAATAGGTGGTGTGATCAAAGTAGTGGGTAGCTCATCAGATGGTGCATTCAAATTGACAAGGCATTCATCATTCTCATGTAGAGATGGAAGATCAGTACCTTTGTCATTACCTCTTATGATCAACTCAGATGATGTAGCCACTCTCGGGGGCGATGTGTCACATGGTGGAGGTGATGTAGTCCTGACAACAACGGATGAGGTTGTCATAGTATGCCTAGTAGTTGAAGGAACAATCATATCAACTCTTGGAATGTGCACTGTGCGCTTGTTCTCCTCATGGCCAACACGTCGTTTTATTTCCTGTTCAGCTTTGCAAGCAAGATGAAACAAATGGTCCATAGGATAACACTCTTCATGAATTAGTATCTCTTGAATATCACGGTTTAATCCTCCCCAAAATCTATCCATAAAATCATCTTCACTTTCTTCTAAAGAGGAATGCAACAAGGTAGTTTGTAAATCATCATAATATTTTGTTACAGTTTCACTACCTTGTTTTAAGTGTTGCAACTTCTTAATCATGTCACGAGTATAATAAGCAGGGACGAAAGTATGTCGCATGGCAAGTTTCAAATCATCCCAAGTAGTAGGTATATAATCAGGGTGTAACCGACAATATTCACTCCACCAAACCAAAGCATAACCAGTGAAAGAACCAACCGCAACCTTAACCTTTTTATGTTCATTGAAATTATGGGAAGCAAATATATTTTTTATGTCGAACTCCCATTCAATATATAAAGCAGGTTTAAAACGGCCATTAAATGGTGGTATAGATACATTAACCTGATCATGTGCATTTGGATGTTTGTGCACCTCTCGTGACGGTTGTGGTATTTGCAAAGGTGGTGGCACGTCTCGCGCGATCGACAAAGCCCATGAATTGACTCTGGATCCTGTCATGATTAGTAGAACAAGAAACAAAACCCAAAAATAATGTTCCTATAACTACTAGGATGTGGTGGTAAAACGCTCACAGTAAAGCAAATATCAATGTCTTACAAGTTCTTACCATGCAGCAGGCGGTGATCGGCAACCAGCGGTGTCAAGTAACTCCGAATATTGAGTAAAGCGATTGCCAGGGGAGCGTACGTATACACGGTGTAGAAATATGTGGAGCTGGGTTGGCTATATATGGTAGCAAAAGATTAGCAATAATCAATTCAGAGATGCAATGTTGAATAAACGCTCAACGACGGTACTGTGCTGGTCCTAGGCTAGACCGGACTAGAGACGCGAGCCTAGAACACTAATGAGGTCACGGCGTAGCACAACTAGCATCAATGAAGGATACTAAGTAGCTCTTGACAGCAAGATATAAGTGAAGATCACAACGGCAGTGAAGATAATGATGAAAAACAACTGCCAAGCAGGATATACAACAACTCTCTCTCCAACTTTCCTCTTGAAAAGTTTGAGACAATTTTCTGATAAATTCTTTCAAAGAATGCTACTAACTCAGGCTTTCCAATGCAAAAAGAATCACTCAATTCCGAGTTGATATGAGGAGTCAAAGAATTCTAAAACTGGCCTGAAAAATTGGAACAAGTTGTGTTCACGAACTTCGGAGGGCAAAAAGACCTATTTAGATGCCGATTTTGAGGTGTCAAATATTGAACTAGCTTCTGCAACTATTTAGATGCGGCTCGTCGCTATCTTCAATTTGAGTACTCACGGAGCCAAAACTGACTTCGTATGAGGAAGATACACCTGTTTTACTGAATAGTGCGCAAAACAGATTCCAATCCGAATTCAGGTACGAGATTGATTCTAGATAGATCCAATTTTTTTTTATTCTCTCTTTTTTTCTCACTCTTTTTTTTCTTTTTCTTCTCTCTCTTTTTCTTTCCTTTTTTTCTCTTTTTTTTTCTCTATCTTTTTTTCTCCCTCTTTCCAAGACAAACTAGATAAGATGCAGATTGGATCAGGCGAAGATGTGAATGACCTCAACTATGATTATGACAATGAACAGTGCATAGCACGTGGTGGAAATTAATAGATGGGATGGTGGACAGCGGAAGGGATAATGATGCAGCGGCGGCGTGACTAATGTGAACAGAACTCGAAACTCTAAAGGAACTAGACACTAAGACCAGCAACTGACACGACGATGCAACCGATAATTCAACTATGCAAGCAATGAATAGAAAATTGCAAAGGCTCAGACTGGCTTGGATAAAGGATGAACAGATCTAACTTTTTTTTGTGGCTTTTTCTTGGACAATAGGTAAGAAAAAAATCTAATCTAAGAAAAACTGGAAATTCTCAGCGAGCAACCTGAAAACTGTTACCACTTGATAGAGGCGAGGGTGTCCCGATCTTTCGATGAGATGATAACTATCGATTTGGTGGAGACGACTTTGACGATCCGACTACAAACGTGCACGACATTGCGCCTTAGCAATCGCTAAACCAATCTCCTGAGGTTACTGACGATGCCGGAAGCACGGTCAGCCTGACCACGAAGGTCTATTCCTGCAAGCAATCGAAGAACGAGCAAGAATATGATAAAGCAATCTGAATATTGCAAATATATATGAGGTATTGATAATGGTGGGGATCCGTAAGCGGTCTTGGTCTGGTCGTTGGACACAAACGAAGTACACGAAGTTGCAATGGCTAACTTTTAACTAAACAAATCCCAAGGAAAAAGCTACTAGATGGATCTACTTATATAGGAGCAAGGGGTGGCGGCCAAGGAGGTGGGAGGACGTCCCAAGGCAGCCTAAAACTAACCCTAGGTCTTACAAGGCTCATGGGCCCAAGTGGAGGTGATGTAACACCTTTGGACTTGTAGTTTGACTCGGATTCTGCTGCAGCATCAGATTGTTTCGTCCACAACTCAACGCTCCGGACGAATTTGAAGGTGATTCCAATTGGGTTGGAAAGCGCACGAAATCTAGTTTCCAACAAAAAAAAAATCACCCAATTCGGAGTCCGTATGAAAAACTTGTGTGCGTTTTGAGTCAGGTATGTCTGTGCAGTCCGAATCTGAATCCAGAACGTGAGAGACTTGGACTCTATCTTCTCTTGGGCCAAAAGTGACGTGAGAGAACTTTTTGGACAGCAAATAAACATCTCTTTCTTCCTTATCTTCATATGTGGATTGTATAAATGTCCCATACACCTGCAATTAGACAAAACACAAAAGTGTGTGAAGTATTTTTTTTCTGGATAACATAAATAGATTATTGAATAGTTTGCACTAGAAATCACCTGACAAATATGCATATATGCAATATTTTTGGTCATATCCAAGGTAGTCATGTCCTCATCACCGTCTTGTAATAACACACCTCCTAATCCAATTCCACTAGCATCATATTCAAGCTCAAAAGTCTTATTAAAATCAGGAAGTTGGATTAAAGGAGCATGTGTCAACTTATCTTTCAATACCGTGAAGGCTTCTTCTTGTGCGGTACCCCAAATAAAAGGCACATCCTTCTTTGTAAGCTCATTGAGAGGTGCAGCAATGGTGCTAAAATCTCTCACAAAACTCCTATAGAAACCAGCAAGTCCGAGAAAACTTCTCACGTGTGTGACCGTTTTGGGCTACGGCCAACTCTCAATAGCTTCAATCTTGGCTTTATCAACTTCAATTCCCTATGGAGTAACAACATAGCCAAGAAAAGATACTCGGTTGATGCAAAAGGTGCACTTCCCAAGGTTACCAAACAAATGTGCACATCATTTAGCCTGGGAATAGGATGACGATAACGAATAGTAATATTATTAATGCCGCTACAATCAACACACATACGCGACGTACCGTCCTTTTTTGGCACTAGTATGATAGGAACAGCAAAAGGACTAAGAGATTCGCGTATATAACCTTTGTCGAGCAGCTCCTGTACCTGACACATAATCTCCTTCATCTCCTCTGGATTTGTATAGTATGGCACATGGTTTGGCAGCAAAGCACCGAGAATTAAGTCAATCTGATGCTCAATCCCGCGAATAGGTGGTAAGCCCGGCGGCACGTCTTGTGGAAAGACGCCAGCGAACTCCTACAAAATGTTTGTGAGCAGGAGGCAAAGAGGAAGGCACGTCTTCGAACAAAAATAATGCCTCTTTGCACACAAAAGCATAGCAAGCAGATTTGCCGAAATCTAGCTCAAGAAAATATCAGATTTGGTGGCAAGTAAACATGCAATTTCCAATTTAATTCCAGAAGCAACACTAGATGGTTTATTATTAGGCTTCATTTGTTGCTCAAATTCTTTTTCCACAATCTGATTTTCACTCTTATTTTTCTCCTATTTTGATTTATTAGCTCTATTAATATCATCTTTCTAAATGAAATCAGGAGTCATAAGAAGAAAAGTAATATGCTTATCCTTATGAACAAGAGTACAATGATTGTTTCTACCATGGTGTACAGAATTTTTATCAAATTGCCATGGTCTACCAAGTAATAAGGAACATGCTTGCATGGGTACCACATCATAATCAACATAATCAACATATGTGGAGATACTAAAATGCACATGGACAATACGTATTACCTTAACCTTGTCGCTGTTGTTGAACCATTGGATGTAGTAAGAATGTGGATGTGGTCTTATGGTGATAGATAGCTTCTCCACCATCTCCATGCTAGGCAAGCTGTTGCAGATCCCTCCATCTATGATGACGCGAGCAGAACGTTCCTTCATAACTCCCTTTGTATGGAACAAATTATGCCTCTAATTTTGCTCAGCTTGTGTGACTTGCACACTCAAAACACGTTGAGCAACTAAACTTTCATACATGTTAGCATCTTCGGCAGCCATGTATTGTGTCTCATGCTCAGAATCATCTCCACCGTGTTCTTCACTTATAATAATGGCCAATCTCCTCATCATAGTGACTAGCGGAATCATACCCACCATCCTCAGTAGCAATCATAACATGTGGAGACTGACATTCTCTCGCATAAAGACCTCATCCCTGACAACGATGACAAATAATATCATGTGTGTGCACTGTTGATGCCATGGATGAATAAGAGCTCTGGGCAGGTACAGAAAGTGTACTCCTGGCAGATGGTGGTGGTGGTGCCTGTTTTCTTGTATTTCGGTTGGAATTGGCGGCTGAAGTCAGTGGTGCTGTAGTAGGACGTGTGGGAGTGGAGGATGTACATGGTGTCCACGATGAAGATCGACCTGCAGAAAATTCAGTTCGCGCCAATGCCTGTCGGTCCTGCACTTCACGTTCATCCTTGCAAGCAAGATGGAATAAATGAGTGATATTATTATACTCCATATACTCTACAATGGTCTGAATCTCTTTATTTAATCTCCCATAAAACATACAAGCATAGCTTCATTATCCTCAACAATACCACATCTAATCATGCTTGTTTGTAATTCCTGATAATATTCTTCTACAGAATTTTTTCCTTGTCTTAAACGCTGCAATTTTTGAAGTAATTCACGTTGATAATATGGTGGAACCCAAAAAGTATGCATAGAAGTTTTCAAAGCAGCCCAAGTAGCTGGAATAGGATATAATCTAGAATATTTAGACCACCAAACACATGCAAAACTAGTGAAAGGACAAACAGCAGCAGGAACACGTCTCTCCTCAGGATATTTTAAACATGTAAAATGTTGTTCAGTTTCTAACTCCCAAGTAAGATATATATCAGGAACATATCTACCCTCAAAATGGTGGAATATACAATTTTAGTTTAGGAAGATGGTCATGATCTCATACATCAGGTGGTGGTGCAACCCTACCGTTGCGATGATATGCATGAGGACGACCTAGTGGTGGTGGTGTTGTTGGTTGCACATAGTTCTGATTTTGATCAACTTCATCCTCGTAATGGTCCTCCACCTCTTCAGTAGTAGCAGGAGCTACAGAAGCATTAACGACAGTAGCAGCGGGATCAGAAGTTTGTCCTGGCTCAAACAGAACACGCTGCGCTCGGTGGAGGACTGTATCGCGACATGGAGGTAGTTTTTGTTGTTGCAATGGTGGAGCAAATGAAGGTGGTGCTTGTGGTAGACGCGCGAGTACTCATTGAACTTAGCATCCAACTTGGTGTCAAGTGTCTTCTCAATGTCATCAATCCTCTCCAATGCCTTTCCAAAGCTGGCCATCACGTCTTCCACCTGTTGACCCAACATTTGCTGAAATTTATTATGAAGCTCCTTCTTTGTCATGTTCTCCCAGTAAATCTTGTCGGCTTGTCGTCCTTCCATGGTTAGTAGCAATAGAAACACATAAGAATATGATCATAAAGACTACTAGAAAGCGGTGGTGGTGGGGTGTCACAAATCTGTAAGCAAATCTCAAATTCTTACTAGTTCTTACCCAGCAGCAGGTGGTGATCGGCAACCTTTGTAGTCAAAACTCTCAAAGCTTGGATATAGCGATTACCAGGGAGAGTCAAACACACGACATAGATATATGTGGAGGTGGGAGGGCTTATAATATGGTAGCAAAAAGGGTCGGCAACAATCAATTCAGAGATGCAAAGTTGAATAAACGCTCAACGATGGTACTGTGCTGGTCCTAGGCTAGACCGTGTGATAGAGGCAAAGGTGTCCCGTCTTTCGATGAGATGATGGATATGACTTTGGTGGCAGTCGACTTTGACGACCCGACTATGAACGTGCGAGGACGTCGCGCCTTAGCAATCGCTAAACCAACTCCGAGAGGTCATTGACCACGCCGGAGCACGATCAACCTGACCACGAGGGTCTGTTTCCTGCGAGCAAACGAAGAACAAGCAAGAAACTGAGATTGCAATCTGGATATTGCGAATATAAGATGAAAGCTTTATTGATCAAGGTGGGGTTCTGTGACGCCTTTGTCTGGTCGTTGAACACAAACGAAGTACGCGAAGTTGCAGCTATGGCGAACTTTTAATCTAAACAAAACCCAAAGTCTAAACGATGCCCTAAGGGCTGTATATATGGAGGAAGAGGGGGGGAATTTCGTGACCCTTGGTGGAGGGGTCCGAAATCAACCCTATCTCTTGTTTCCCCACACATACGGACTCTAAAAATAGCCTATACTTATGTATTTCGAAATTACATGGGCCTGGCCCAATAATAAGGTGATGCAGCACCTATAATAGCCTCGGGACGAAATTTAAGAAGTGGCATCTTGTATATTTCGTCCAAGGCTTCATGCACCCATTATGGTGGCTTCAAAGTCCTGAAATCATCACTTGTAACTCCGTTCTTGTTCCCCTTGCGCATGCCATCATCTCCATGCTTGTTCTTAATCCAATGTTCATCCTTCTCCAAGCTAGGTCCTTCATTTGTAAGCAAAACAAATGTATCCAATTTAGGCAGCATCATATTCTCATGAACATTAGAATCATTACCAAGAAACGAAAGTAGCTGGTAATTTAGTTGGCGTGCGCGAGCTCTAGTAATTGGTCCAGTATTTATAGCAGCAGGGGCTGTGGGTGTAACAATTGTATTGATGTCCTCATCATCCTCCCCTTCTTGAAATAAAGTCGTCCTCGACGGAAGTTCATCTTCCTCACCCAAATAAGGCTTCAAATCTGCAATGTTAAAAGTGGGACTAACCCCAAAATCTGTAGGCAGCTCAAGTTTATATGCATTATCATTTATTTTCTCTAACACCTTAAAGGGACCATCAGCACGTGGCATTAACTTTGATTTGCGCAAATCCGGAAATCTATCCTTACGCAAATGTAACCAAACAAGATCTCCAGGTGCAAACACAACATTTTTTCTACCCTTATCTCCAGCAAGTTTATATTTAGCATTCATACGCTCAATGTTTTCCTTAGTTAACTCATGCATTTTTAAAATCAATTCAGCACGTTGTTTAGCATCAAAATTAACCTTCTCCGAAGATGGAAGAGGCGACATATCAATAGGTGCACGAGGTAGGAAACCATACACAACTTCAAAAGGGCACATCTTAGTAGTAGAATGCAATGAACGATTATAAGCAAATTCAATATGAGGCAAGCATTCCTCCCACATTTTCTTATTATTCTTCAAAACAGCCCCAAGCATAGTAGACAACGTTCTATTGACTACTTCAGTTTGTCCATCAGTTTGGGGGTGACAAGTAGTACTAAAAAGCAGTTTAGTCCCCAACTTAGCCCATAAACATCTCCAAAAGTGGCTAAGAAATTTAGTATCACGATCTGAAACAATAGTATTTGGCACACCATGCAAGCGAATAATTTCACGAAAGAACAAATCAGCAACATTAACACCATCATCGCTTTTATGACATGGTATAAAGTGTGCCATTTTCGAGAATCTATCCACGACAACAAATATGCTATCCCTCCCCTCTTTGTTCGAGGTAAACCTAAAACAAAGTCCATAGATATATCCTCCCAAGGAACACTAGGTACAGGCAAAGGCATATATAAACCATGAGGATTGAGTCGTGACTTAGCTTTTTGACATGTAGTGCAGCGAGCAATAAAACGCTCAACATCACGTCTCATCTTTGGCCAAAAGAAATGTGTAGCAAGTACGTCCTCCGTCTTCTTCACGCCAAAGTGTCCCATTAATCCTCCTCCATGCGCCTCCTGCAACAACAAAAGACGAACGGAGCTAGCTGGAATGCATAGCTTGTTAGCACGAAACACAAATCCATCGTTAACGACGAACTTGTTCCACATTCTTCCTTCTTTACAATTCTGCATTACATCTTTAAAATCAGCATCATGCACATATTGATCTTTGATGGTCTCCAAACCAAATATTTCGAAGTCAAGTTGTGAAAGATAGTATAGCGGCGAGACAATGCATCAGCAATAACATTTTCTTTTCCCTTCTTGTGTTTAATGACATAAGGAAAAGTCTCAATGAATTCAACCCATTTAGCATGTCTACGATTCAGTTTAGCTTGACTTTTAATATGTTTCAAAGATTCATGATCAGAATGTATAACAAATTCTTTGGGCCATAAATAATGTTGCCATGTTTCTAAAGTCCTAACAAGAGCATATAATTCTTTATCATAGGTAAAATAATTTAGACTAGGCCCACTCAATTTTTCAGAAAAGTATGCAACAGGTTTGCCATCTTGTAATAACACACCGCCTAATCCAATTCCACTAGCATCACATTCAAGCTCAAAAGTCTTATTAAAACCAGGAAGTTGGAGTAAAGGAGCATGTGTCAACTTATCTTTCAATACCGAGAAGGCTTCTTCCTGTGCGGTACCCCAAAGAAAAGGCACATCTTTCTTTGTAAGCTCATTGAGAGGTGTAGCAATGGTGCTGAAATCTCTCACAAAACGCCTATAGAATCCAGCGAGGCCAAGAAAACTCCTCACTTGTGTGACCGTTTTGGGTTGCGGCCAACTCTCAATAGCATCAATCTTGGCTTTATCAACTTCAATTCCCTGTGGAGTAACAACATAGCCAAGAAAACATACTCGGTCGGTGCAAAAGGTGCACTTCCCAAGGTTACCAAACAAACATGCAACACGTAGAGCAATAAAAACAGCACGTAAATGTTCCAAATGTTCTTCCAAAGATCTGCTATAAATCAATATGTCATCAAAGTAAACTACCACAAATCGTCCAATGAAAGCACGTAAAACTTCGTTCATTAATCTCATGAAAGTACTAGGTGCATTAGTTAACCCAAAAGGCATGACTAACCACTCATATAATCCAAACTTAGTTTTGAATGCTGTTTTCCATTCATCTCCCAATTTCATACGAATTTGATTGTATCCACTACGCATATCAACTTTGGAGAATATTGTAGATCCACTCACTTCATCAAGCATATCATCTAGCCTAGGAATAGGATGACGATAACGAATAGTAATATTATTAATGCCTCTACAATCAACACACATACGTGATGTACCATCCTTTTTCGGCACTAGAATAATAGGAACAGCACAAGGACTAAGGGATTCGCGTATATAACCTTTGTCAAGAAGCTCTTGTACTTGACGCATAATCTCCTTCGTCTCCTCTGGATTGGTACGGTATGGTGCACGGTTTGGCAGTGAAGCACCGGGAATTAAGTCAATCTGATGCTCAATCCCTCGAATAGGCGGTAATCCCGGTGGCACGTCTTGTGGAAAGACGTCAGCGAACTCCTGCAAAATGTTAGTCACAGCAGGAGGCAAAGAGGAAGGCACGTCCTCGAATGAAAATAATGCCTCTTTGCACACAAAAGCATAGCAAACAGATTTGCTGAAATCTAGCTCATCAATATTAGATTTGGTGGCAAATAAACATGCACTTTTCAATTTAATTTCAGAAGCAACACTAGATGGTTTATTATTAGGCTTCATTTGTTGCTCAAATTCTTTTGCCACAATCTGATTTTCACTCTTATTCGTCTCCTGTTTTGCTTTATTAGCTCTATTAATATCATCTTTCAAAATGAACTCAGGAGTCATAGGAAGAAAAGTAATATTTTTATCCTTATGAACAAGAGTATAGTGATTGTTTCTACCATGGTGTACAGAATTTTTATCAAATTGCCATGGTCTACCAAGTAATAAGGAACATGCTTGCATAGGTACCACATCACAATCAACATAATCAGCATATGTAGAGATACAAAAATGCACACGAACAGTACGTGTTACCTTAACCTTGCCGCTGTTGTTGAACCATTGGATGTAGTAAGGATGTGGATGTGGTCTTGTGGTGAGAGAAAGCTTCTCCACTATCTCCATGCTAGCCAAGTTGTTGCAGCTCTGATGAGGACATCAATACAATTGTTACACCCACAGCCCCTGCTGCTATACATACTGGACCAATTACTAGAGCTCGTGCACGCCAACTAAATTACCAGGTACTTTCGTTTCTTGGTAATGATTCTAATGTTCATGAGAATATGATGCTGCCTAAATTGGATACATTTGTTTTGCTTACAAATGAAGGGCCTAGCTTGGAGAAGGATGAACATTGGAGCAAGAACAAGCATGGAGATGATGGCATGCGCAAGGGGAACAAGAACGGAGTTACAAGTGATGATTTCAAGACTTTGAAGCCACCATAATGGGTGCATGAAGCCTTGGACGAAATTACAAGATGCCACTTCATAAATTTCGTCCCGAGGCTATTTTAGGTGCTGCATCACCTTATTATTGGGCCAGGCCCATGTAATTTCGAAATACCTAAGTATAGGCTATTTTTAGAGTACGTATGTGTGGGGAAACAAGAGATAGGGTTGATTTCGGACCCCTCCACCAAGGGCCACGAAATCCCCCCCCCCCCTCTTCCTCCATATATACAGCCCTTAGGGCATCGTTTAGACTTCGGGTTTTGTTTAGATTAAAAGTTCGCCATAGCTGCAACTTCGCGTACTTCGATTGTGTCCAACGACCAGACAAAGGCGTCACAGAACCCCACCTTGATCAATAAAGCTTTCATCTTATATTCGCAATATCCAGATTGCAATCTCAGTTTCTTGCTTGTTCTTTGTTTGTTCACAGGAAACAGACCCTCGTAGTCAGGTTGATCGTGCTCCGGCGTGGTCAATAACCTCTCGGAGTTGGTTTAGCGATTGCTAAGGCGCGACGTCCTCGCAAGTTCGTAGTCGGGTCGTCAAAGTCGACTGCCACCAAAGCGATATCCATCATCTCATCAAAAGACGGGACACCTTAGCCTCTATCAAGTGGTATCAGATTTCTAGGTTGCTCGGTGAGATTTTACAGTTTTTCGTAGTTTAGATCGAGTCTGTTCTTCATACCTACAGTCCACGAAAAAGCCAAAAAAAATTAGGGTTAGTTCATCATATCCGAACCAATCTGAGCCTTTGCATAATCTTTTCAGGGTTTTGCTTTGTTGAATTTGCGGTTGCATCGTCGTGTCTAGTTGCTGGTCTTAGCGTTAGTCTTTTAGAGTTTCGAGTTCTGGTCATAAGTTGTCACGCCGCCACCGCACCATCATCATCGCCCCTGTCACCTACCACCACCGCTCCAAATCCGTATCCATATACCACCACCAATCCATATCTATATACCACCACCGTTTCATATCCATATATTACCACCGCTGCCATATACCACCACCATATATCCACCACCAATCCGAGTTCCTTGCATATTAGGTGTGTTTTTGAGATCCATCTAGATTCTGATTCGTGTTTCCTTGCCGGAGTAGGTTTCGAAAAAAAAAGAGTCCGGAAACCACCCTCCGTTTAGGCCCAAAATTTTTCGAAAACACATTTTTCGAAAAAATTTCTGGCTATCCTATTTTTATGTGTTTCTGAGTGTTTTGAGACAGGTGCCATTATAGGAAGTTTTTTTTGACCCGTTTCCAGTTTTTGGGTCCGGGCAGTCAAAAAAATGAAAAAAAATTGTCGAAAAAATTTCGTGCCCATCCTGTCAGTTTGACCTAGGAAGAGTTTTGAGACACTCGCCATTATAGTGATTTTTTGCAAAAAAAAGCAGCACAAAAAAGCAGCGTCTCTAGCACGGTCTAGCCTAGTACCAGCACAGTACCGTCGTTGAGCGTTTATTCAACTTTGCATCTCTGAATTGATTATTGCTGACCCTTTTTGCTACCATATTATAAGCCTTCCCTGCTCCACATACATCTATGTCGTGCATTTGACTCTCCCTGGTAATCGCTCTATCCAAGCTTTGAGAGTTTTGACTACAACGGTTGCCGATCACCGCCTGCTGCTGGGTAAGAACTGGTAAGAATTTGAGTTTTGCTTGATGGGTTTGTGATACACCACCACCACTTTTTAGTAGTCTGTAGGATCATATTCTTGTGTGTTTCTATTTGCTGCTAACCATGGTAGGATCACAAGCCGATGAGACTGATTGGGAGAACCTGACGAACAAACAGCTACATGATAAATTTCAGCAAATGATGAGTGGACAGGTGCAAGATGTGCTAAACAGATTTGACGAGGCCATGGAGAAGATAGATGGCATGGAGAAGACGTTCGAAACAAAGCTTGATAGCAAGTTTAATGAATTACTCGCGCGTTTACCACCACCACCGCCGGCTGCACCTATCGCACCTCTGCAACACCAACAACAACACATCCTTCCGAATTAGTATGGACGAGCGAAGCGTGTTCCTATTGAGGATGGCCAAACTTCTGGTGCTGCTGTTCCTGTTATTGATGCTTCTTTGGCTCCTACTACTGTTGCTGCTGGTACCCAGGAGGATGATGAGTATGCGGGCGATTATGAGGATGAGGTTGATCAAAATCAGAACTACGTGCACCCACCAGCACCACCGCCAGCAGGTCGACCTCAGAATATATTCGTAATGGTAGGCCTGCACCACCACCTCAGGTACGAGATGATGTGCATATTCCTAAACTGAAATTGAATATTCCACCATTTGAGGGTAGATATGTTCCTGATATATATCTTACTTGGGAGTTAGAAACTGAACAACATTTTACATGTTTACAATATCCCGAGGAGAGACGGGTTGCTGCTGCTGTTTGTGCTTTCACTAGTTTTGCATGTGTATGGTAGTCTGAACATTGTAGATTATATCCGATTCCAACTACTTGGGCTGCTTTGAAAACTGCTATGCGTACGCGTTGGGTTCCACCATATTATCAACGTGAATTGCTTCAAAAATTGCAGCGTTTAAGACAAGAGAAAAATTCTGTAGAAGAATATTATCATGAATTACAAACTGGCATGATTAGATGTGGTATTGTTGAGGAGAATGAAGCTATGCTTGCACGTTTTCTGGGTGGATTAAATAGAGAGATTCAGACCATTCTAGACTATAAGGAGTATACTAATATCACTCGTTTATTCCATCTTGCTTGTAAAGCTGAACGTGAAGTGCAGGATCGACAAGCATTGGCGCGATCTAACTTTTCTGCAGGCCGACCTTCATCATGGACACCGCGTGCATCTTCTACTTCAACTGCACCAGCACCTCAATCAGGTGCCTCCTCCAGTCGTGATACAAGAAAACAGGCACAACCACCATTATCTGCCAAGAGCGCACCTGCTGGGCCTGCACAGAGTTCTTCTGCTTCCATGGCATCAACAGGGCACACAAGTGATATTATTTGTCGTCGTTGTAAGGGAGGAGGTCATTATGCGAGAGAATGCAAATCTCTGCGTGTGATGATTGCTACCGCAGATGGTGGATATGAGTCCGCTAGTGACTATGATGAGGAGACTTTGGCTCTTATTACACGTGAAGAACATGGTGGAGATGATTCTGATCATGAGACGCAATACATGGCTCCTGAAGACGCTGACAGGTATGAATGTTTAGTTGCTCAACGTGTTTTGAGTGCGCAGGTCACACAAGCTGAGCAAAATCAGAGGCACAATTTGTTCCATGCCAAGGGAGTTGTGAAGGAACGTTCTGTGCGCGTCATAATAGACGGAGGGAGCTGCAACAACTTGGCTAGCATGGAGATGGTGGAGAAGCTTTCTCTCACCACAAGACCACATCCACATCCTTACTACATCCAATGGTTCAACAACAGCGGCAAGGTTAAGGTAACACGTACTGTTCGTGTGCATTTTAGTATCTCTACATATGCTGATTATGTTGATTGTGATGTGGTACCTATGCAAGCATGTTCCTTATTACTTGGTAGACCATGGCAATTTGATAAAAATTCTGTACACCATGGTAGAAACAATCACTATACTCTTGTTCATAAGGATAAAAATATTACTTTGCTTCCTATGACTCCTGATTCCATTTTGAAAGATGATATTAATAGAGCTAATAAAGCAAAACAGGAGACGAATAAGAGTGAAAATCAGATTGCGGCAAAAGAATTTGAGCAACAAATGAAGCCTAATAATAAACCATCTAGTGTTGCTTCTGAAATTAAATTGAAAAGTGCATGTTTATTTGCCACCAAATCTGATATTGATTAGCTAGATTTCAGCAAATCTGTTTGCTATGCTTTTGTGTGCAAAGAGGCATTATTTTCATTCGAGGACGTGCCTTCCTCTTTTCCTCCTGCTGTCACTAACATTTTGTAGGAGTTCGCTGACGTCTTTCCATAAGACGTGCCACCGGGATTACCGCCTATTCGAGGGATTGAGCATCAGATTGACTTAATTCCCGGTGCTTCACTGCCAAACCGTGCACCATACCGTACCAATCCAGAGGAGACGAAGGAGATTATGCGTCAAGTACAAGAGCTTCTTGACAAAGGTTATATACGCGAATCCCTTAGTCCTTCTGCTGTTCCTATTATTCTAGTGCCGAAAAAGGATGGTACATGATGAGGACATCAATACAATTGTTACACCCACAGCCCCTGCTGCTATACATACTGGACCAATTACTAGAGCTCGTGCACGCCAACTAAATTACCAGGTACTTTCATTTCTTTGTAATGATTCTAATGTTCATGAGAATATGATGCTGCCTAAATTGGATACATTTGTTTTGCTTACAACTGAAGGGCCTAGCTTGGAGAAGGATGAACATTGGAGCAAGAACAAGCATGGAGATGATGGCATGCACAAGGGGAACAAGAACGGAGTTACAAGTGATGATTTCAGGACTTTGAAGCCACCATAATGGGTGCATGAAGCCTTGGACGAAATATACAAGATGCCACTTCATAAATTTCGCCCCGAGGCTATTTTAGGTGCTGCGTCACCTTATTATTGGGCCAGGCCCATGTAATTTCGAAATACATAACTATAGGCTATTTTTAGAGTCCGTATGTGTGGGGAAACAAGAGATAGGGTTGATTTCGGACCCCTCCACCAAGGGCCACGAAATTCCCCCCTCTTCCTCCATATATACAGCCCTTAGGGCATCGTTTAGACTTTGGGGTTTTGTTTAGATTAAAAGTTCGCCATAGCTGCAACTTCGCGTACTTCGTTTGTGTTCAACGACCAGACAAAGGCGTCACAGAACCCCACCTTGATCAATAAAGCTTTCATCTTATATTCGCAATATCCAGATTGCAATCTCAGTTTCTTGCTTGTTCTTCGTTTGCTCGCAGGAAACAGACCCTCGTGGTCAGGTTGATCGTGCTCCGGCGTGGTCAATAACCTCTCGGAGTTGGTTTAGCGATTGCTAAGGCGCGACGTCCTCGCACGTTCGTAGTCGGATCGTCAAAGTCGACTGCCACCAAAGCGATATCCATCATCTCATCGAAAGACGGGACACCTTTGCCTCTATCAAGTGGTATCAGATTTCCAGGTTGCTCGGTGAGATTTTACAGTGTTTCGTAGTTTAGATCGAGTCTGTTCTTCATACCTATAGTCCACGAAAAAGCCACAAAAAAAATTAGGGTTAGTTCATCATATCCGAACCAATCTGAGCCTTTGCATAATCTTTTTAGGGTTTTGCTTTGTTGAATTTGCGGTTGCATCGTCGTGTCTAGTTGCTGGTCTTAGAGTCTAGTCTTTTAGAGTTTCGAGTTCTGGTCATAAGTGTCACGCCGCCGCCGCACCATCATCATCACCCCTGCCATCTACCACCACCGCTTATCCGCCACCGCTTCGAATCCGTATCCATATACCACCACAGCTGTCATATACCACCACCGCTGCCATCTACCACCATATATCCACCACCAATCTGAGTTCTTGTCATATTAGGTTTGTTTTCGAGATCCATCTAGATTCCGATTCGTGTTTCCTTGCCGGAGTAGGTTTTGGAAAAAAAAAAGAGTCCGGAAACCACGCTCCGTTTAGGCCCAAAATTTTTCGAAAACGCATTTTTCGAAAAAATTTCTAGCTATCCTATTTTTAGGTGTTTTTGAGTGTTTTGAGACAGGTGCAATTATAGGAAGTTTTTTTTGACCCGTTTCCAGTTTTTGGGTCCGGGCAGTCGAAAAAAAAAATTGGTCGAAAAAATTTCGTGCCCATCCTGTCAGTTTGAGCTAGGAAGAGTTTTGAGACACTCGCCATTATAGTGATTTTTCGCAAAAAAAAACAGCGCAAAAAAAAGAGCGCAAAAAAAAGAGCGAAAAAAAAATTCCAGAGCGTGCTTTTCCCTTGTTTACGTGCTGCGCCGTGATTTTGTTGGTGTTCTAGGCTCGCGTCTCTAGCACAGTCTAGCCTAGGACCAGCACAGTACCGTCGTTGAGCGTTTATTCAACTTTGCATCTCTGAATTGATTACTGCTGACCCTTTTTGCTACCATATTATAAGCCTTCCCAGCTCCACATACATCTACGTCGTGCGTTTGACTCTCCCTGGTAATCGCTCTATCCAAGCTTTGAGAGTTTTTGACTACAACGGTTGCCGATCACCGCCTGCTGCTGGGTAAGAACTGGTAAGAATTTGAGATTTGCTTGACGGATTTGTGACACCCACCACCACCTCTTGTTAGTAGTCTGTAGGATCATATTCTTGTGTGTTTCTATTGCTGCTAACCATGCCAGGATCACAAGCCGACGAGACTGACTGGGAGAACATGACGAATAAGGATTTGCATGATAAATTTCAGCAAATGATGATTGGAGAGGTGCAAGACATGCTAAACAGATTTGAAGAGGCCATGGAGAAGATAGATGGCATGGAGAAGACGTTCGAAACAAAGCTCGATAGCAAGTTTAATGAATTGCTCGCGCGTCTTCCACCACCACCACCCGCTGCACCTAACGCACCTCTCCAACAACAACAACAACGACTACCTCCACGTCGCGAAATAGACCTCCGCCGAGCGAGCCGTGTTCCTCTTGCGTTTGGCCAAACTGTTGGTGCTGCTGTTGATACTTCTGTGGCTCCTGCTGCTGATGCGGAGGAGGATGATTATGTGGGAGATTACGAGGATGAGGTTGCTCAAAATCAGAACTACGTGCAACCACCAGCACCACCACCAGCAGGTCGACCTCAGGTATATATTCGTAATGGTAGGCCTGCACCACCACCTCAGGTACGAGATGATGTCCATATTCCTAAACTGAAATTGAATATTCCACCATTTGAGGGTAAATATGTTCCTGATATATATCTTACTTGGGAGTTAGAAACTGAACAACGTTTTACATGTTTACAATATCCCGAGGAGAGACGGGTTGCTGCTGCTGTTTGTGCTTTCACTAGTTTTGCATGTGTCTGGTGGTCTGAACATTGTAGATTATATCCTATTCCAACTACTTGGGCTGCTTTGAAAACTGCTATGCGTACGCGTTGGGTTCCACCATATTATCAACGTGAATTGCTTCAAAAATTGCAGCGTTTAAGACAAGGAAAAAAATTCTGTAGAAGAATATTATCAGGAATTACAAACTGGCATGATTCGATGTGGTATTGTTGAGGAGAATGAAGCTATGCTTGCACGTTTTCTGGGTGGATTAAATAGAGAGATTCAGACCATTCTAGACTATGAGGAGTATACTAATATCACTCGTTTATTCCATCTTGCTTGTAAAGCTGAAAATGAAGTGCAGGATCGACAAGCATTGGCGCGAACTAACTTTTCTGCAGGCCGACCTTCATCATGGACACCGCGTGCATCTTCTACTTCAACTGCACCAGCACCTCAATCAGGTGCCTCCTACAGCCGTGATACAAGAAAACAGGAACAACCACCATTATCTGCCAACAGCGCACCTGCCGGGCCTGCACAGAGTTCTTCTTCTTCCAGGGCATCAACAGGGCACACAAGTGATATTATTTGTCGTCGTTGTAAGGGAGGAGGTCATTGTGCGAGAGAATGCAAATCCCTGCGTGTGATGATTGCTACCGAGGGTGGTGGATATGAGTCTGCTAGTGACTATGATGAGGAGACATTGGTTCTTATTACACGTGAAGAACATGGTGGAGATGATTCTGATCATGAGACGCAATACATGGCTCCTGAAGACGCTGACAGGTATGAATGTTTAGTTGCTCAACGTGTTTTGAGTGTGCAAGTCGCACAAGCTGAGCAAAATCAGAGGCACAATTTGTTCCATACCAAGGGAGTTGTGAAGGAACGTTCTGTGCGCGTCATAATAGACGGAGGGAGCTGCAACAACTTGGCTAGCATGGAGATGGTGGAGAAGCTTTCTCTCACCACAAGACCACATCCACATCCTTACTACATCCAATGGTTCAACAACAGCGGCAAGGTTAAGGTAACACGTACTGTTCGTGTGCATTTTAGTATCTCTACATATGCTGATTATGTTGATTGTGATGTGGTACCTACATGTTCCTTATTACTTGGTAGACCATGGCAATTTGATAAAAATTCTGTACACCATGGTAGAAACAATCACTATACTCTTGTTCATAAGGATAAAAATATTACTTTGCTTCCTATGACTCTTGATTCCATTTTGAAAGATGATATTAATAGAGCTAATAAAGCAAAACAGGAGAAGAATAAGAGTGAAAATCAGATTGTGGCAAAAGAATTTGAGCAACAAATGAAGCCTAATAATAAACCATCTAGTGTTGCTTCTGAAATTAAATTGAAAAGTGCATGTTTATTTGCCACCAAATCTGATATTGATGAGCTAGATTTCAGAAAATATGTTTGCTATGCTTTTGTGTGCAAAGAGGCATTATTTTCATTCGAGGACGTGCCTTCCTCTTTGCCTCCTGCTGTCACTAACATTTTGCAGGAGTTCGCTGACGTTTTTCCACAAGACGTGCCACCGGGATTACCGCCTATTCAAGGGATTGAGCATCAGATTGACTTAATTCCCGATGCTTCACTGCCAAACCGTGCACCATACCGTACCAATCCAGAGGAGACGAAGGAGATTATGCGTCAAGTACAAGAGCTTCTCGACAAAGGTTATATACGTGAATCCCTTAGTCCTTGTGTTGTTCCTATTATTCTAGTGGCGAAAAAGGATGGTACATCACGTATGTGTGTTGATTGTAGAGGCATTAATAATATTACTATTCGTTATCGTCATCCTATTCCTAGGCTAGATGATATGCTTGATGAATTGAGTGGCTCTATAATATTCTCCAAAGTTGATTTGCGTAGTGGCTACCATCAAATTCGTATGAAATTGGGAGATGAATGGAAAACAGCATTTAAAACTAAGTTTGGATTATATGAGTGGTTAGTCATGCCTTTTGGGTTAACTAATGCACCTAGTACTTTCATGAGATTAATGAACGAAGTTTTACGTGTTTTCATTGGATGATTTGTGGTAGTTTACTTTGATGACATATTGATTTATAGCAGATCTTTGGAAGAACATTTGGAACATTTACGTGCTGTTTTTATTGCTCTACGTGATGCACGTTTGTTTGGTAACCTTGGGAAGTGCACCTTTTGCACCGACCGAGTATCTTTTCTTGGCTATGTTGTTACTCCACAGGGAATTGAAGTTGATAAAGCCAAGATTGAAGCTATTGAGAGTTGGCCGCAGCCCAAAACGGTCACACAAGTGAGGAGTTTTCTTGGCCTCGCTGGATTCTATAGGCGTTTTGTGAGAGATTTCAGCACCATTGCTGCACCTCTCAGTGAGCTTACAAAGAAAGATGTGCCTTTTCTTTGGGGTACCGCACAGGAAGAAGCCTTCACGGTATTGAAAGATAAGTTGACACATGCTCCTTTACTCCAACTTCCTGATTTTAATAAGACTTTTGAGCTTGAATGTGATGCTAGTGGAATTGGATTAGGAGGTGTGTTATTACAAGATGGCAAACCTGTTGCATACTTTTCTGAAAAATTGAGTGGGCCTAGTCTGAATTATTCTACTTATGATAAAGAATTATATGCTCTTGTTCGGACTTTAGAAACATGGCAACATTATTTATGGCCCAAAGAATTTGTTATACATTCTGATCATGAATCTTTGAAACATATTAAAAGTCAAGCTAAACTGAATCTTAGACATGCTAAATGGGTTGAATTCATTGAGACTTTCCCTTATGTCATTAAACACAAGAAGGGAAAAGAAAATGTGATGAGGACATCAATACAATTGTTACACCCACAGCCCCTGCTGCTATACATACTGGACCAATTACTAGAGCTCGTGCACGCCAACTAAATTACCAGGTACTTTCGTTTCTTGGTAATGATTCTAATGTTCATGAGAATATGATGCTGCCTAAATTGGATACATTTGTTTTGCTTACAAATGAAGGGCCTAGCTTGGAGAAGGATGAACATTGGAGCAAGAACAAGCATGGAGATGATGGCATGCGCAAGGGGAACAAGAATGGAGTTACAAGTGATGATTTCAGGACTTTGAAGCCACCATAATGGGTGCATGAAGCCTTGGACGAAATATACAAGATGCCACTTCATAAATTTCGTCCCGAGGCTATTTTAGGTGCTGCGTCACCTTATTATTGGGCCAGGCCCATGTAATTTCGAAATACATAAGTATAGGCTATTTTTAGAGTCCGTATGTGTGGGGAAACAAGAGATAGGGTTGATTTCGGACTCCTCCACCAAGGGCCACGAAATTCCCCCCTCTTCCTCCATATATACAGCCCTTAGGGCATCGTTTAGACTTTGGGGGGTTTTGTTTAGATTAAAAGTTCGCCATAGCTGCAACTTCGCGTACTTCGTTTGTGTTCAACGACCAGACAAAGACGTCACAGAACCCCACCTTGATCAATAAAGCTTTCATCTTATATTCGCAATATCCAGATTGCAATCTTAGTTTCTTGCTTGTTCTTCGTTTGCTCGCAGGAAACAGACCCTCGTGGTCAGGTTGATCGTGCTCCGGCGTGGTCAATAACCTCTCGGAGTTGGTTTAGCGATTGCTAAGGCGCGACGTCCTCGCACGTTCGTAGTCGGATCGTCAAAGTCGACTTCCACCAAAGCGAAATCCACCATCTCATCGAAAGACGGGACACCTTTGCCTCTATCACTATTTTGATGATATACTGATTTATAGCAGATCTTTGGAAGAACACTTGGAACATTTACGTGCTGTTTTTATTGCTCTACGTGATGCACGTTTGTTTGGTAACCTTGGGAAGTGCACCTTTTGCACCGACCGAGTATCTTTTCTTGGCTATGTTGTTACTCCACAGGGAATTGAAGTTGACAAAGCCAAGATTGAAGCTATTGAGAGTTGGCCGCAGCCCAAAACGGTCACACAAGTGAGGAGTTTTCTTGGCCTCGCTGGATTCTATAGGCGTTTTGTGAGAGATTTCAGCACCATTGCTGCACCTCTCAACGAGCTTACAAAGAAGGATGTGCCTTTTGTTTGGGGTACCGCACAGGAAGAAGCCTTCACGGTATTGAAAGATAAGTTGACACATGCTCCTTTACTCCAACTTCCTGATTTTCATAAGACTTTTGAGCTTGAATGTGATGCTAGTGGAATTGGATTAGGAGGTGTGTTATTACAAGATGGCAAACCTGTTGCATACTTTTCTGAAAAATTGAGTGGGCCTAGTCTGAATTATTCTACTTATGATAAAGAATTATATGCTCTTGTTCGGACTTTAGAAACATGGCAACATTATTTATGGCCCAAAGAATTTGTTATACATTCTGATCATGAATCTTTGAAACATATTAAAAGTCAAGCTAAACTGAATCGTAGACATGCTAAATGGGTTGAATTCATTGAGACTTTCCCTTATGTCATTAAACACAAGAAGGGAAAAGAAAATGTTATTGCTGATGCATTGTCTCGTCGCTATACTATGCTTTCACAACTTGACTTCAAAATATTTGGTTTGGAGACCATCAAAGATCAATATGTGCATGATGCTGATTTTAAAGATGTAATGCAGAATTGTAAAGGAGGAAGAATGTGGAACAAGTTTGTTGTTAATGATGGATTTGTGTTTCGTGCTAACAAGCTATGCATTCCAGCTAGCTCCGTTCGTCTTTTGTTGTTGCAGGAGGCGCATGGAGGAGGATTAATGGGACACTTTGGCGTGAAGAAGACGGAGGACGTACTTGCTACGCATTTCTTTTGGCCAAAGATGAGACGGGATGTTGAGCGTTTTATTGCTCGCTGCACTACATGTCAAAAATCTAAGTCACGACTCAATCCTCATGGTTTATATATGCCTTTGCCTGTACCTAGTGTTCCTTGGGAGGATATATCTATGGACTTTGTTTTAGGTTTACCTCGAACAAAGAAGGGGAGGGATAGCATATTTGTTGTCGTGGATAGATTCTCGAAAATGGCACACTTTATACCATGTCATAAAAGCGATGATGCTGTTAGTGTTGCTGATTTGTTCTTTCGTGAAATTATTCGCTTGCATGCTGTGCCAAATACTATTGTTTCAGATCGTGATACTAAATTTCTTAGCCACTTTTGGAGATGTTTATTGGCTAAGTTGGGGACTAAACTGCTTTTTAGTACTACTTCTCACCCCCAAACTGATGGACAAACTGAAGTAGTCAATAGAACGTTGTCTGCTATGCTTAGGGCTGTTTTGAAGAATAATAAGAAAATGTGGGAGGAATACTTGCCTCATATTGAATTTGCTTATAATTGTTCATTGCATTCTACTACTAAGATGTGCCCTTTTGAAGTTGTGTATGGTTTCCTACCTCGTGCACCTATTGATTTGTTGCCTCTTCCATCTTCGGAGAAGGTTAATTTTGATGCTAAACAACATGCTGAATTGATTTTAAAAATGCATGAGTTAACTAAGGAAAACATTGAGCGTATGAATGCTAAATATAAACTTGCTGGAGATAAGGGTAGAAAACATGTTGTGTTTGCACCTGGATATCTTGTTTGCTTACATTTGTGTAAGTATAGATTTCCTGATTTGCGCAAATCAAAGTTAATGCCACGTGCTGATGGTCCCATTGAGGTGTTAGAGAAAATAAATGATAATGCATATAAACTTGAGCTGCCTGCAGATTTTGGGGTTAGTCCCCCTTTTAACATTGCAGATTTGAAGCCTTATTTGGGTGAGTAAGATGAACTTCCGTCGAGGACGACTTCATTTCAAGAAGGGGAGGATGATGAGGACATCAATACAATTGGTACACCCACAGCCCCTGCTGCTATACATACTGGACCAATTACTAGAGCTCGTGCACGCCAACTAAATTACCAGGTACTTTCGTTTCTTGGTAATGATTCTAATGTTCATGAGAATATGATGCTGCCTAAATTGGATACATTTGTTTTGCTTACAAATGAAGGGCCTAGCTTGGAGAAGGATGAACATTGGAGCAAGAACAAGCATGGAGATGATGGCATGCGCAAGGGGAACAAGAACGGAGTTACAAGTGATGATTTCAGGACTTTGAAGCCACCATAATGGGTGCATGAAGCCTTGGACGAAATATACAAGATGCCACTTCATAAATTTCGTCCCGAGGCTATTTTAGGCGCTGCGTCACCTTATTATTGGGCCAGGCCCATGTAATTTCGAAATACATAAGTATAGGCTATTTTTAGAGTCCGTATATGTGGGGAAACAAGAGATAGGGTTGATTTCGGACCCCTCCACCAAGGGCCACGAAATTCCCCCCTCTTCCTCCATATATACAGCCCTTAGGGCATCGTTTAGACTTTGGGGTTTTGTTTAGATTAAATGTTCGCCATAGCTGCAACTCCGCGTACTTCGTTTGTGTTCAACGACCAGACAAAGGCGTCACCGAACCCCACCTTGATCAATAAAGCTTTCATCTTATATTCGCAATATCCAGATTGCAATCTCAGTTTCTTGCTAGTTCTTCGTTTGCTCGCAGGAAACAGACCCTCGTGGTCAGGTTGATCGTGCTCCGGCGTGGTCAATAACCTCCCGGAGTTGGTTTAGCGATTGCTAAGGCGCGACGTCCTCGCACGTTCGTAGTCGGATCGTCAAAGTCGACTGCCACCAAAGCGATATCCATCATCTCATCGAAAGACGGGACACCTTTGCCTCTATCAGTACATCACGTATGTGTGTTGATTGTAGAGGCATTAATAATATTACTATTCGTTATCGTCATCCTATTCCTAGGCTAGATGATATGTTGATGAATTGAGTGGCTTTACAATATTCTCCAAAGTTGATTTGAGTAGTGGATACCATCAAATTCGTATGAAATTGGGAGATGAATGGAAAACAGCATTCAAAACTAAGTTTGGATTATAGGAGTGGTTACTCATGCCTTTTGGGTTAACTAATGCACCTAGTACTTTCATGAGATTAATGAATGAAGTTTTACGTGCTTTCATTGGACGATTTGTGGTAGTTTACTTTGATGACATATTGATTTATAGCAGATCTTTGGAAGAACATTTGCAACATTTACGTGCTGTTTTTATTGCTCTACGTGATGCACGTTTGTTTGGTAACCTTGGGAAGTGCACCTTTTGCACCGACCGAGTATATTTTCTTGGCTATGTTGTTACTCCACAGGGAATTGAAGTTGATAAAGCCAAGATTGAAGCTATTGAGAGTTGGCCGCAACCCAAAACGGTCACACAAGTGAGGAGTTTTCTTGGCCTCGCTGGATTCTATAGGCGTTTTGTGAGAGATTTCAGCACCATTGCTACACCTCTCAGTGAGCTTACAAGGAAAGATGTGCCTTTTCTTTGGGGTACCGCACAGGAAGAAGCCTTCTCGGTATTGAAAGATAAGTTGACACATGCTCCTTTACTCCAACTTCCTGATTTTAATAAGACTTTTGAGCTTGAATGTGATGCTAGTGGAATTGGATTAGGCGGTGTGTTATTACAAGATGGCAAACCTGTTGCATACTTTTCTGAAAAATTGAGTGGGCCTAGTCTGAATTATTCTACTTATGATAAAGAATTATATGCTCTTGTTCGGACTTTAGAAACATGGCAACATTATTTATGGCCCAAAGAATTTGTTATACATTCTGATCATGAATCTTTGAAACATATTAAAAGTCAAGCTAAACTGAATCGTAGACATGCTAAATGGGTTGAATTCATTGAGACTTTTCCTTATGTCATTAAACACAAGAAGGGAAAAGAAAATGTTATTGCTGATGCATTGTCTCGCCGCTATTCTATGCTTTCACAACTTGACTTCAAAATATTTGGTTTGGAGACCATCAATGATCAATATGTGCATGATGCTGATTTTAAAGATGTAATGCAGAATTGTAAAGAAGGAAGAATGTGGAACAAGTTCGTCGTTAACGATGGATTTGTGTTTCGCGCTAACAAGCTATGCATTCCAGCTAGCTCCGTTCGTCTTTTGTTGTTGCAGGAGGCGCATGGAGGAGGATTAATGGGACACTTTGGCGTGAAGAAGACGGAGGACGTACTTGCTACGCATTTCTTTTGGCCAAAGATGAGACGGGATGTTGAGCGTTTTATTGCTCGCTGCACTACATGTCAAAAATCTAAGTCACGACTCAATCCTCATGGTTTATATATGCCTTTGCCTGTACCTAGTGTTCCTTGGGAGGATATATCTATGGACTTTGTTTTAGGTTTACCTCGAACAAAGAAGGGGAGGGATAGCATATTTGTTGTCGTGGATAGATTCTCGAAAATGGCACACTTTATACCATGTCATAAAAGCGATGATGCTGTTAGTGTTGCTGATTTGTTCTTTCGTGAAATTATTCGCTTGCATGGTGTGCCAAATACTATTGTTTCAGATCATGATACTAAATTTCTTAGCCACTTTTGGAGATGTTTATTGGCTAAGTTGGGGACTAAACTGCTTTTTAGTACTACTTCTCACCCCCAAACTAATGGACAAACTGAAGTAGTCAATAGAACGTTGTCTGCTACGCTTAGGGCTGTTTTGAAGAATAATAAGAAAATGTGGGAGGAATACTTGCCTCATATTGAATTTGCTTATAATTGTTCATTGCATTCTACTACTAAGATGTGCCCTTTTGAAGTTGTGTATGGTTTCCTACCTCGTGCACCTATTGATTTGTTGGCTCTTCCATCTTCGGAGAAGGTTAATTTTGATGCTAAACAACGTGCTGAATTTATTTTAAAAATACATGAGTTAACTAAGGAAAACATTGAGCGTATGAATGCTAAATATAAACTTGCTGGAGATAAGGGTAGAAAACATGTTGTGTTTGCACCTGGAGATCTTGTTTGGTTACGTTTACGTAAGGATAGATTTCCTGATTTGCGCAAATCAAAGTTAATGCCACGTGGTGATGGTCCCTTTAAGGTGTTAGAGAAAATAAATGATAATGCATATAAACTTGAGCTGCCTCCAGATTTTGGGGTTAGTCCCACTTTTAACATTGCAGATTTGAAGCCTTATTTGGGTGAGGAAGATGAACTTCCGTCGAGGACGACTTTATTTCAAGAAGGGGAGGATGATGAGGACATCAATGCAATTGTTACACCCACAGCCCCTGCAGCTATAAATACTGGACCAATTACTAGAGCTCGCGCACGCCAACTAAATTACCAGGTACTTTCGTTTCTTGGTAATGATTCTAATGTTCATGAGAATATGATGCTGCCTAAATTGGATACATTTGTTTTGCTTACAAATGAAGGGCCTAGCTTGGAGAAGGATGAACATTGGATTAAGAACAAGCATGGAGATGATGGCATGCGCAAGGGGAACAAGAGCGGAGTTACAAGTGATGATTTCAGGACTTTGAAGCCACCATAATGGGTGCATGAAGCCTTGGACGAAATATACAAGATGCCACTTCATAAATTTCGTCCCGAGGCTATTATAGGTGCTGCATCACCTTATTATTGGGCCAGGCCCATGTAATTTCGAAATACATAAGTATAGGCTATTTTTAGAGTCTGTATGTGTGGGGAAACAAGAGATAGGGTTGATTTCGGACCCCTCCACCAAGGGCCACGAAATTCCCCCCTCTTCCTCCATATATACAGCCCTTAGGGCATCGTTTAGACTTTGGGTTTTGTTTAGATTAAAAGTTCGCCATAGCTGCAACTTCGCGTACTTCATTTGTGTTCAACGACCAGACAAAGGCGTCACAGAACCCCACCTTGATCAATAAAGCCTTCATCTTATATTCGCAATATCCAGATTGCAATCTCAGTTTCTTGCTTGTTCTTCGTTTGCTTGCAGGAAACAGACCCTCGTGGTCAGGTTGATCGTGCTCCGGGTGGTCAATAACCTCTCGGAGTTGGTTTAGCGATTGCTAAGGCGCGACGTCCTCGCACGTTCATAGTCGGATCGTCAAAGTCGACTGCCACCAAAGCGATATCCATCATCTCATCGAAAGATGGGACACCTTTGCCTCTATCAGATCACCTTTGACCGAAGGGACCACCCCACCAGCATTCGCCATGGTGGGTTTGCCGCATTGGTTCTAGACCCAATCGTCGATGGATTTCATCTCACCAGAGTCCTGATGGACGGCAGCAGCAGCCTAAACCTGCTTTATCAGGACACGGTGCGCAAAATGGGCATAGATCCCTCAAGGATTAAACCTACCAAGACGACCTTTAAAGGCGTCATACCAGGTGTAGAAGCCAATTGTACAGGCTCAGTTACACTGGAAGTGGTCTTCGGATCCCCGGATAACTTCCGAAGCGAGGAGTTAATCTTCGACATAGTCCTGTTCCGCAGCGGCTATCATGCCTTGCTCGGACGTACTGCGTTCGCAAAGTTCAACGCGGTGCCGCACTACGCATACCTCAAGCTCAAGATGTCAGGCCCTAGAGGAGTCATCACGGTCAACGGAAACACTGAACGCTCCCTCCGAACGGAGGAACATACAGCGGCTCTCGCGGCAGAAGTACAAAGCAGCCTTTTAAGGCAATTCTCGAATCTGGCTGCCAAGCGGCCGGACACAGCTAAGCGTGCCCGGAGTAACCTACAACACGACCACCTGGCACGTTCCGAGCATGCGTAGCAGTGCGGCCCCAACCCCAGCCCCTGTAAAACATTAAGATAGACCCTTCGCGTACTCCATTACGCTCTGAAGATACCATGGGCATGGGGCAAGGGGCTCGACCACGATAAGCCCAGACTGCGGCTCAACCGCAGCAGGGTCTCTTAAGTGTGTCGTTTCTTTTTCTTTTCCTTTTATTTTTTACCTATAGGACTCCGTTCGTCAGAGGCCCTGTCCGGCAGCAGACATGCCGAACCCACGATGCAACAGCCAGGGAAGGAGAAAGGCTACAACGAAAATCCAGGTGGTCTCCATCATGAGCATTAAATTTGTTTTATGCATTATTCCGTAGCCTACCCCTGGAGGGGGACATGTTAAACAGTCCCATCCCTTGCTTACCGCACCACTTGTATCGTCCTGCACTTACAACAGTTTTTATTGAATAAAGCAATGCAGCACATTTTTGCTTCTAATTGCATTTCTTTCTTACACATATGTTCATCTATGACATGTTGCATCCGTACATTTTGGTACGGCTAAATACACCAGGGGCTTATGTTTCCCGCATTATGGTGTGATAAGTCCAAACACTTTCACAAGTGCGGCACCCCGAACTTATAGCATTATATGCATCGGCTCCGAATCATGTTCTTAGGTCAATAGTTGGGTTTGCCCGGCTCCCATGTTTTGGTACCTTACATTCCGTTTTATCGGCTAAGGTAGCATTGGGAGAACCACTGCGATTGCGCCCCAGTTGAGCTGGGTTAACGCCTCAGTGGAGAAAGCTAAAATTGACCGTCATGATGAGGCGAGAGCTGGTCACTGTTCGAGAGGTTCTTTGCGAGTCCCTAAAGACTTATGCCGCTTCGAGCGAGGAGCCGGATTATGTCCAGCCAAGGCATGGATAGCGCCCCAAATTCGGCCTTCCGAAAACTAGGGGCTTCGCCGAAATTTAAAATTATAGAATTCTATGGCTAAGTGAGAGTGTTCAAGCATTATAAGTCCGGTTGCCTTGTTCGTTGTGTTGAGCGCCTCCCTAGATGGACCCAAAAATGGGAACAAGAGCGCTCGAGTTTATCTCGAACACACCAGCACTCGTGGCATGGGGGCTCAAGCCGACGACTTGCCATCTCTCAGATTTGATAAATAGCCGCACAGAAGGTAATATTTTAAATTAACAAGCGTTGCTTAGCGCATATGAACCAAGTTTTCAGCGCACAGGATAACAAAATGCGAGTCTACTCAAATATTACATCTTTAGAGCACTCACCCGCAATAGTGCGGGCGCCCTTCAGCACACTCTTATAATACATCTCAGGCGTACGATACTCCTTGCCCTCTGGGGGTGGGTCCGTCACAAGCTTCTGGGCATCCATCTTGCCCCAGTGCACCTTTGCGCGGGCAAGGGCCCGACGCGCACCCTCAATACAGGCGGAGTGCTTGATAACTTCAACCCACGGGCATGCGTCCACCAGCCGCCGCACCAGGCCGAAGTAGCTCCCAGGCATAGCCTCCTTAGGCCACAGCCAAACTATGAGGCCCTTCATGGCCTGTTCGGCCGCCTTGTGGAGCTCGACCAGCTGCTTCAGCTGGTCGCTAAGGGGCACCGGATGTCCGGCCTCAGCATACTGAGACCAGAAGACCTTCTCCGTTGAGCTACCCTCCTCGGCCCGGTAGAATGCGGCAGCATCGGACACGCTGCGGGGAAGATCTGCGAACGCTCCTAGAGAGCTCCGAATTCGGGGAAGCGACAGGTAATTAACACTCACATGCTTACTTTGCATGAAAAATGCCTTACCCGCTGCTATTTTCTTCACCGCCCCTATCTCCTGGAGGGCCTTGTAGGCTTCGGCCTTAGCGGCTTTGGCACTCTCAAGAGCCGTTGCAAGCTCAGACTCTCGAGTCTTTGAATCACACTCCAGGCTCTCGTGTTTCTTCACGAGATCCTGGAGCTCTTGCTGTACCTCCGCCACCCGTGCCTCCTGTTTCTCTCGCTCGGTGCGCTCCGCAGCCGCATTGCGTTCGGCCACGGCCACCGCCTCCTTCAGGGTCGCCACCTCGTTAGTGGCCCCTGCAATACCCCAGTTATCCTTGTCATTTTTCTTGCAACCAAAATCCTTTTTTGTAAGGTACAATTTTCATAAGGTATTACTCACCTTCTTTTTCCTCGAGCTGCTTCTTGGCATGGCCGAGCTCGTTCTCGGACCGCTCGAGGTTTTCCTTCAAAGTTTTGACCTCCGCAGTCAGTGCGGCAGAGGTCAGCAGCACAGCCTGCAATCCCATATTGACATATTTTCATGACTCCTTCGATTATCTTTCTAAAGATCCTCAGTCCGGCTTTTCTTTCCGAACACCGAACCGAGCATCAGGGGCTACTGTCTATGCAGTACCATTTTACATATATTGAAATTCTTACCTCAAAGCCTATTAGAAGGCTACTGCAGGCTTCGGTCAGCCCGCTCTTGGCGAGCTGAACCTTCTGAATCACCGCACTCATAACAGTGCGGTGTTCCTCTTTGATGGAGGTGCCGTTGAGCGCCTCCAGCAAATTATCCGGCACCTCCGGTTGGACGGAGGCAGCCGGCGTCGCGGTCTTGCCCTTCTTCCGAAGGGGTCGCCCGCCGGACTCCGGAGCCACTATGGGTTCCGGGGCTGTGTCCGGTGCAAAGTCCGGGAGGTTGTCCTGCGACACCTCTGGGGCCCTCTCCTCCTGGTGGGTCCCTTCCAGGGATCCCACCTCGGCATCGTCCGCATCACGGGTGGTGGAGGCAGTCGGAAGAGAATCCATATCCGACGCCCCTAAGGACCCGCTCGACGAAGTGGGGAGATCCTCCTTAGGCGGACTGCAGGGTTGTATGCGGCATTAGAAAGACATAATGTGGCAGAAAACGAAAACCTTGAAGTTATTCGGGAGTTCGGATACTTACGATCTCACCAGAGGCTTGGCCCTTGGAGGCCAGTTCTCGTCGTCGTCACTGGCATTGGCGGACAGTCCGGGGGAAGAGTTTTTCCCCTCTTGGACCCTTCGGCCTCCCTTGTTGGGGAGGCTTCCTTTTCTTCCCTCCCCCCGCTGGGGGAGAGTCTGCCTTCTTCTCCTCCTCGCCTTGGTGGGATGAGTCGGTCTCGGATTCATCGTCCGATAGCACCTGAAAACGGGAACTCTTCCGAGTCCCCGTGCCCTTCTTCTTGGCCTTCTTCTCCGGCACCACGTGGGGTGCCGGAGCCAGCAGCCCCGTTAGGCGGGCGTCAGCTGGGTCCTCTGGCAATGGGGCCGGACAGATAGCCTGTGCGGCCTTCTTCAGCCAGTCCTGTCAAAGGAAAGGGAGTTTAGATCCCGCATAGAGTCAAACTATGAATAACAAGCGTCCCGTAAAGGACAATATCACTTACCTCGTCAGCTGGACGCTGCGAGCTGAATCTGCGATCTTCGGTAGCGGATGCGGGAGGCTCGGTGCCCTTGAACAGCACCTTCCAGACCTCTTCGTACGTAGTGTCGAAGAGCCCATTCAAAGCCTGGTGCTGCGCCGGATCGAACTCCCACATATTGAAGCCCCGTCGTTGGCACGGGAGAATCCGGCGGATGAGCATGACCTGGACTACGTTGACAAGCTTGAGCTTCTTGTCCACCAGCTTCTGGATACAGGCTTGGATTCCGGTCAGCTCCTCCGAATCCCCCCAGATCCGGCCACTCTCTTTCCAGGAGGTGAGCCGTGTAGGGATGCCGGATCTGAATTCGGGGGCCGCTGCCAAATCAGAGTCACGCGGCTTGGTGATGTACAACCACCCCGATTGCCACCCCTTAATGGTTTCCACGAAAGTACCCTCCAGCCACGTAACGTGGGACATCCTGCCCACCATGGCGCCTCCGCTCTCCGCTTGGCTGCCCTTCACAACCTTCGGCTTGACACTGAAGGTCTTGAGCCACAAGCCGAAGTGGGGCTGGATGCAGAGGAAGGCCTCGCACACGACGATAAACGCCGAGATGTTGAGAATAAAATTCGGGGCCAGATCATGGAAATCTAGGCCGTAGTAGAACATGAGCCCCCGGACAAAGGGATGAAGTGGGAAGCCCAGTCCACGGAGGAAATGGGGAAGGAATACTACCCTCTCATGGGGCCTGGGGGTGGGGATGAGCTCTCCCTCGTCGGGGAGCCGATGCGCGATGTCGCTGGACAAGTATCCGGCGCTGCGCAGCTTCTGGGTATGTCCCTCCGTGACGGAGGAGGCCATCCACTTGCCTCACGCTCCGGACATATTTGGAGAAGGTTGAGGTGACATGTGCAGGCTTGGGCGCTAGAGCTCGAGTTCGCAGAGATGGATAAGCCAAGGAGGAAGAAGGCGCAGGTAAAAAGGTTGGATCTTTATCCCCTTATATGGGCGGACAGAAACACGCATCCCCACCGGCCTGGTAAAACTCGCTTATCTCCCAAGCGTCACAATCAATGGCGCGGTTGGGTTACCCACGTCCGTATTGATGGGAATCCCGGAATAAGGGGAACACGATCTCTGCTTCGACAAGACATGCCAAGGAAACCGCCTCGCTAAACGCGCTGAGATGGAACAATAAAAACAATTTGAAGGCTTGATCGTGGTGTGACGTTACGCCACAAAATACGTCAGCAGATTGAACTTGTGTAATATTATTCTCTCTATGGTTGTATGTGGAATTTATTTTGCAGAGCCGGACACTATCCGGGTGTTCACAATCTTCTATAAATTATTCAGAGGAGGAACCCGCCTTGCAATGCCGAAGACAACATGCGCGCCGGACTCGTTGTCATTGAAGCCTGGTTCAGGGGCTACTGAGGGAGTTCCGGACTAGGGGGTGTCCGGATAGCCGAACTATCATCATCGGCCGGACTCCAAGACTATGAAGATACAACATTGAAGACTTCGTCCCGTGTCCGGATGGGACTTTCCTTGGCGTGGAAGGCAAGCTTGGCGATACGGATATGTAGATCTCCTACCTTTGTAACCGACTCTGTGTAACCCTAGCCCTCTCCGGTGTCTATATAAACCGGATGGCCTTAGTCGATAGGACGAACAACAATCATACCATAGGCTAGCTTCTAGGGTTTAGCCTCCTTGATCTCGTGGTAGATCTACTCTTGTAGCCCACATCATCAATATTAATCAAGCAGGACGTAGGGTTTTACCTCCATCAAGAGGGCCCGAACCTGGGTAAAAACATCGTGTCCCTCGTCTCCTGTTACCATCCGCCTAGACGCACAGTTCGGGACCCCCTACCCGAGATCCGCCGGTTTTGACAGTGACACTTATCGTCCTGTTCACCGATTAGACTCTGAGTCAGCTCCAAACTAATGGTCAAACTTGAGTTTTTAAAAGGTTGTGGGGTACATATCGGGGCCGCAATCAATAGTATCTATCTACTATCTGGTTAATCTCATGTGTCTACTATGAGTTTCATGTTGGGTGGGAAACAAACAGCAAAGAAGCCATTATCTGTATTTTTTAACTGAAGCCATTATCCGCCTGCTATTATTGGTTTTGGGTCTATGCACAGATTGCTACCATCACTCTGGATTTCTGCATGCACTCCTTACATAATCTCAGTATGTTTTATTCCTATGCATGATAGTTATTGTAAACAATGGAACTGAACATGTAGAGCAAAAGAGACGAGCCTTGTGTGGCAATAAAATTTCATGCAGACATCGCTCCATGCTAGGCGCAAAGGCAGCCCGCCGCCACGCATTTCTGATTGTAATCGAGAGGAAGATATATGTTCTGAGGGGGATTCAGAAGGAGAAGACAACTCCTATTTACCCCCTGAGGTCTTCGCTCTAACTTGGCATGCGGATACTGGATATATCATGCATATGGTGCCTTGCATTGCTTACTTTATACATCAAATATGTCATCTGCTTAGTTTAGACATCCTTTATGTGAATGCCATCTGTTTAGTTTATTGATCGTTTATGTGAATTATTCAACGCCATCTTGTTTAGCCAGGCATCGTATATGTGCATTTTGCAATGCCATCCTGCTTAGCCAGTCATCTTATATGTAAATTATATCAGGCCATCCTTTTTTTCATTACATATTACATTTGTCAACAATGTTAGTACATTGAACTGCTCTTCGTGTGCATCAGCCATTTGACACGGTGATGGCAAATTCTGGAGTGAAAACAAGGTCTTCAAAGCAGACTATGCTATCTGACGAAACGCATATCTCACTGGTTACGGATAGCTCCTCAGAGGAGGATTCAGAGACAGATGACCAGTCCTATTCCCCCCCCCGAGGTGTATGCTCTAACTTGGCAGGGTTATGTTGCTCATATCGTGCCTATGGTGTCTTGCATTGCTATGTCATTTGATTAGTTTAGACATGCTTTGTGTGAATGCCACCTGTTTAGTGTCTAATTACCATATATGTGAATTACGCATTGCCATCTTGTTACAAGACATTATATATGTGAATTATACAATGCTATCTTGTTGCAAAGGCATTATATATGTGAATTATGCAATGTCATGTTGTTTAGCCAATCATCATGTATGTGAATTATATCATGCTATCATTTTTTTGTATTACGTGTTCCATTTGTCGACAACGTTTGTATATTCAACTACTGTTCCTGTGCATCAGCCATTTGAAGCGGTGATGGAAGTATTCTGAGTGAAAACAAGGTATTCAGAGCAGACAATGCTACCTGCAGAAGCAGACATCTTGCTGGTTACAGAGAGCTCCTCAGAGGAGGATTCAGAGACTGATGACCAGTCCTATTTCCCCCCTGAGGTCTATGCTCAAACTTGGCAGGGTTATATTACCCATGTCATGCATGTTGTCTTGCATTGCTTAGTTTTTACATCATATATGGATTGCCATCTGCTTACTTGCTTACTATATAAATCATATATTTGAATTATATCATGCCATCATGTTTACATAGTACATACACATCATCTATCTAAATTATGGCATGGCAACCCATTTAATAAAGACATCATATAGTTATATCATCTCATCCTGTTTAGTGTTTACAGTCATCATATTTTGAATTATGGCATTCTATCCGTGAAAGTATGTGAATTATGGGATGCCAACCTATTTAATAAACACATTATATAGTTATATCATGTCATCTTGTTTACATAGTCATCATATTTTGAACTGTGTATTTCCATCTTTTTTAGTTAGCCATCATAATGTGAAATTGTGTCTTGCTATCCTGTTTAGTTAGCCATCATATATGTGAAATTGTGTCATGCTATCATGTTTGGTTAGACAACATAAATATGAATTATTTCATGCCCTCTTTTATTCCCCACTATCCATTGCACCTGTCTATCATACAATGTCTATACTTTCCATTACTTTTCTCATTTATTAGCCATTTGAATTGGAGAGGGTGATGGCAGTATCTAAGGGAGTAACAACACGGTCTTCAGAAAAGATAGTGCTACCAGTTGATGCGGATAGAATCACGGTTGTACTTTCCCAAGGACCAGATCCACCACACATAACCCAGACTCTCGCAGATTGTACCCCTACCCAGTTGGACAGAGAACCAGCTACACCCCTTCTAACCCCAACCCCGGCAGATAGTAACCCAGTTCCAGCTGACACAGCACCGTCTCCACCAACGAGCACCCTAACACGAGCAGTTAGTAAGGGAACTGCAGTGCCCAAAGCATGAGGACCACCACTCCGAATCCCAACTCAACGCTTAAAGGAGAAGAAGATTTGTTCTTAGGTCAGGTTCTGTAGCTATGGTTCATACTCCTTTGCTCTTGCATTAATGTATTTACTCATACCAACTATTTTCAAATTTGAAGGATAGAATTGAAACTCCAATGGCGCAACAGGTATGTTTTAAAACCTGTTTCTTTAACTGGTTTGCTGTTGTAACCTGCTCTATGTTGATTTCAGTTTCAATTGAATAAACAGTTATGTTCTCATGTCATGCACATTACAAGTGTTGTTATTGCTCTATAGTTTCCCACACTTATATTCTATCTATTCTGCTTTGTCTTGAACAAATATTGTTTTTTTGGACTATGTCTCTATCTTGATTTGGCAACAAAAACTAGAATGATATAGACCATAAAGTGACCATGGTACATAGATATATGTTTGTTTCATGCTGTTATCCTGTCCACTTTACTACTGAACTCATTTACCAAAATGAGTTTCATATACAACATGGTAAACCTGTGATGTGTCTGCTTGTTTCTCTTTTAGAATGCGGACAAAATATTGGAGAACAGTACCGCGTTATGCAATGGTAAAGGAAGTAATATAGATTAGGTTCAAGATAGTGAGACATCCCTGTTGGTCTCCAAGAAAGCTAATAAAAACTATCTTGACGACAGTGAGAGAACCCAAAAGTCATGTCTTGATGTGGCGTTCGAGTTACTGGCCACTACTGCTGGCACAAGCTCTTCGAACTCGCTGCCTGAATCAGTTTGTCTTTTTGAGTCTAGACTTCAAGTTGAAAGACATCGATCAGATGTGCTGCGACAGGAAGCTGAAGGACTGAGGAAGTCCCTGCAGAATTCAGATGCATATTTCCTGGTGCAACAACAAGCGCTGGAGGATTTAAGCGCCAAACAAGAGAAAGTTAATAAGCTTGCTAAGCATCTTGCCAGCATTATGGGTACCCAGGATATTGTGTCTTGAGATCTTCTGAAGTGATTTCAGTTTTGGATTTGTTTTGCTGTGGCGTTTATTTGCGCTGGTCGCCAACTTTGAAAACCAGTGGATATGATATGCTGCTTTGTTCCCTATATCTGCATTCTTGGCGAATTTTGATGCCCAGTGGATGTAATGTGTGTAATAGTCGTGATAGCCTAGCGTTAGTTGCTTGCTTATTTATTTCCTTGTTGTCTTGTTTATTTGTTTGCTTGTAGTCATTGCAGTTTTTTTCCGCGGTTTGCTAGTGGCCGCAATAACCTATTTTCTAAAACTAGGCCACAATAACCATGGGCTAATATTTACTGTAGTGACACTGGGCCTCCTACGGGTCGTAGAAACAACAGGCCTTCTATGGGTCGTAGAAACAATGGGCCTTCTACGGGCCGTAGAAACAATGGGCCTTCTACGGGCCGTAGAAACAATGGGCCTTCTAGGGCCGTATCATCAATGGGCCATATAGGGGCAGTATGATCGATTGGCCAAACATGGGTCAAAAACAGACCGCATTATGGCCGTAAACGGGCTAGAGTTGGAATCGTCCGTTCATGGGCCGACCATAACGGGCCATCGTTAATAGGCCGTGTTTGATGACGCTAGGAAAACGGCCCAATGTATTAACGGACCACAAACGGGCCGACTGTAACGACGGACTGAATTTGGCCCACAAGCAAAAAATGACAGTAACGGGCCATAAGTAAACGAATGCTGGAAATGAGCCCAAGAATAAATGGGCTCTGAGAGGCCGAAAGATAACATGGGCTAGAAACGGCCCAACAAAATAACGGGCCGTTAATGGGTATAAAGTGATACACTGTTCATTACGGGCCAGTTTCACCATGGGCCGTTAATGGGTGTAAAGTGATACACAGTTCATTACGGGCCAGTTTCACCACGGGCCGTTAATAGGCCATGATTTACAAAGGGCCTCATATGGGCCGAAAGACGTCATGGGCCATACATGGGCCAGAAGTGGAAACGGGCTGGAATCATACTGGATGTCCCAGATGACGCTACTGGGCCTAATTCGGATAGGGCGTAACGGGCCTTGGGCTAGCAGGCTGTAAATGGGCTATATGCGAACAGGCCGTTAACAGGCTTTCCATGGGCCGGCCCGCCACCTTTTGACCAAGTCAAACGGGCCGTCCTTTTCACACGAATGGGCCTCTGTTGGGCCATGCCACGTGTTGACGTATCATAGGCACCTTCTGTCCAATGAGTGGATGCCATCTATCCCAAAGATGAGCCGGCATGTGTATCCTCCAGCCAATGATGATTTTACACGTGGAAAATCCCCATTGGTCGGGGCTGTTAATGGGTTATCGGATCCCAAACCTGACCTGAAAGCTTAATAGCGTTCCGTTATGGTGGATGCCACGTGTCGGTCACCCTTGACAAAAGCACTTCTGTGACGCGCGATTTATCGCCATGGAAGTGGACACTTCCGTGATGATAATTTTAGTAATGTCATGGAACACTTCTACGACAGCACATGTATGACTATCTTGATTCTGTCATAAAATCTTCATGGATGTACATGCATGACAAAAAACGCGACCTACTGTGACAAACATGTATCATCACAGAAGTTTATCTTTTTTTTGTAGTGCACTAGCGTGCTTAGCATGGAAGATATTGATAACTGAAGGTCGTGAAGTGAGTGAGAAGGGTGCATGTCTCAAAATATCATTTACCTCTGTTTTAAGAACTTGAGCCCTTGCACCTCGGCAAATCACTGCTTCCCTCTACGAAGGGACTATCCATTTACTTTTATGTTGTGTCATCACCTTCTCAAATAAGCGCCAGAACCTGAGAGCACTACTGTCATGCTGATGCATTGTGTATAGCTAATGTTGGGTGCATCATGACTGGATCTTTTCTACCATGAATTACAATGTTTAGTCGCTGCTTGATCTTTGGGGGTGCTCTGCATTTATGTCTCAGAAAGGGCTAGTGAGATACCACTATTGTCATATTATATCATGGTTGTTTTGACAACGTGGTGCTATTTGTGATATCTTATGATTGCTCTCTAGTTGTTTATGTCATTGATACGAGTTAATACAATTTTTAAGAGTTATTGTCGACATGGTTAGTTATAATCCTTGCTGAAAACCTGGGTGCTGTTTAAGCTTATTTATGAAACAAGAGCAAAAGAGTTCATAAAACTTTTTCTTTTTCACTTTCAGTTTATCAACCGAATTTCTTGAGGACAAGAAAAGGTTTAAGCTTGGGGGAGTTGATACATCTCCAACGTATCTACTTTTCCTAATGCTTTTCCTCTTGTTTTGGACTCTAATTTGCATGATATGAATGGAACTAACCCCGGACTGACGATGTTTTCAGCAGAACTACCATGGTGTTGTTTTTGTGTAGATATAAAAGTTCTCAGAATGGAATGAAACTTTGCGAAGATTTTTTATATCAAATAAGAGAATTTCTAAAGCCAGGAGGTACCTGAGGGGGGAACCTGGGTGGGCACAACCCACTAGGGCACGCCAGCCCCTCAAGCGCACCCTGGTGGGTGCTTCCCACCTAGTGGCCCCGCTGACCCTTAAACCGACGCTATAAAATCCCATATTTCCAGAAAAAAATCAGAGAGAAAGAATTATTGCGTTTCACGAGACGGATCCGCCACCATCTCCTGTTCTTCATCGGGAGGCCAGATCTGGAGTCCATTTGGGGCTCCGAAGAGGGGGATCTTCGATCTTCGTCATCACGAACACATCTCCATCGCCAATTCCATGATGCTCCCCACCTGGATTGAGTAATTCCTTCGTAGGCTCGCTGGTGGGTGAGGAGTTGGATAAGATTCATCATGTAATCGAGATAGTTTTGTTAGGTCCTGATCCCTAGTATCCACTATGTTCTAAGATTGATGTTGCTATGACTTTGCCATGCTTAATGCTTTTCACTTTGGGCCCGGGTGCCATGATTTCAGATCTGAACCGTTTATGTTATCGCCATTATATCCATGTTCTAGAGCCGATCTTGCAAGTTATAGTCACCTACTACGTGTTATGATCCGGCAACCCCGGAGTGACAATAGTCGGGACCACTCCCTATGATGACCGTAGTTTGAGGAGTTCATGTATTCACTGTGTGCTAATGCTTTGTTCTGGTTCTCTATTAAAAGGAGGCCTTAATATCCCTTAGTTTCCAATAGGAACCCGCTGCCACGGGAGTGTAGGACAAAAGATGTCATGAAAGTTCTTTCCATAAGCACGTATGACTATTGAAGGAATACATGCCTACATTGTATTTATGAACTGGAGCTAGTGCCGTATCGCCCTAGATTATAACTGTCTCATGATGAATATCATGCAACGAGTCACCGATCCAATGCCTACAAATTTATCTTATATTGTTCTTGCTAAGTTACTACTGTTGCTACTTCTATCGTTACTGCTACAATATCACTACTATCACTGTTATTGTTACCTTTACTACTGCTGCTATCATCAAAACTATCATACTACTGTGCTACTAATCACTTTGCTGGAGATAATTCATCTCCAGGTGTGGTTGAATTGACAACTCAGCTGCTAATACCTTCAAATATTCTTTGGCTCCCCTTGTGTCGAATCTATAAATTTGGGTTGAATACTCCACCATGGAAAACTGTTGCGATCCCCTATACTTGTGGGTTATCAAGTGCATGTGCATCTACTACAGTATCATTGCTTGTGTGTGCCTGTGTGGACTAGTTTTGTAGCTTGTTTGCTGTGTGCTTTATTGCAATCGATCATTTTCTCGTGCTTCTTTATTTGTGTCTTCGGTGTTACCCCCTTATGGAAATTGCTCATCCGAAGAAGCCGTGAGAAATACAGATATATACCAAAGGAACTCAGTTAAAAGCAATGAGATTTTCAGCTGACAGCATCGTATTGCAGACATCCGGTCTGAATACAAGTATAGTCTGCTCAGATTCTCAGTAACCAGTACCCGTCAGAGATATATCTTTATTGCAGTAATTAGTAAATCAGCAAGAGAACAAAATTGGATCCAAGTCCAACCGTGCATTTCCAGTCAGAGGTATGGTCCGTACTCGATGATTTATTCTGCCATGAGTCAAATTTGAAGCATGCGACACCCTGAAGTCAGTCCGGATATGCAATGACTTTGGCAAGAAGGATGGTCAGAGAAATTATTGTCATAAAAGTAATCAGCAGCCGGAATGAGAAGAATATATATGTTAAACCATTCACAAAGAAGGTCAGTCCAGTCCTTCTCCACAATTTATGAGCAAAGCGTACAAGACACGATTCACCAGTCTGCAGCAGAAAGGTATGAGTGGATTCTAGTGTAAGATAATCAGTCATTTCAATTGGATACTACAAAAGTTTCTGGCATAAGTTACCGAGTCTTCCCTAGTAAGTTTATAAGGGGGGAAGCTTATGAGGTACGGTGCCCAGTCTATCTCAGCAAGATATCCGCAGAAAGCTTCGAGCACAAGCTATCCAGTCTTCCGCAGCATGATACCTTGATGGATTTCGAAGCAAGCTGCCTAGTATTCTTTAGTATGGCACTGGTACAAGACAATAAACAATGGATTGTCAGCATATGGCAGTGTTTTCCAAGTGGCAAATCTGCAACAGTTAAGTCAGACACAAGAATCAGTCAGAACAAAGGTATACCTCCAGAATCAGATATTTCTTCATACAGTGAGTATGATGTCATGTTCATGCGAGTCTCTTGCACAAGGAAGAATTCAGGGTATGCATCCAACAACCTCACTCGATATGTAAGTGAAGGAAAACTAGTGGGTGATGCAAGAATTGACAAGTCCCGAGGAAAGACAATATCTAGATATCATCTTGGTAGTAATTCTCGAGATCAGCCCCACTCGTCTGACAAGGTGATGCTATTAATCCAGTCACAGTCTGGTATAATCAACAACAGTATAGGGATCTATATAAGCACACATGAACCGGATAAATATCCCGAGGCTCAAGACATGGACAAGACCAAGGTATGATTGCAAGGTATTGCCCTTGACAAAACTCAAGGCCGCGAGAATAATCAAGGCTATATAAGGCGCAGCTCTTTCGTTCAAGGATCCCGAGGCTGCTTCCTGAGGAGAGGTTATCTCTAGAATTGCACCCACCTCGCGAGGCGCGCGGTGATGTGAGCCATGATGACCAAGACCAGGAGAGTGCCAGTGGGTAGAGGAGAGGACAATTTCCTCTATGGTGCTAAGGAGGCAAGGACGTACGTGGGTTTCCAAGGAATCCCCCCAAAGGTTTCCGTTCTAGTGCAACAATACCAGGACCGCTGGCTCGGTAGGACGGAGGTCATCATCGAGCCCACCTACGCGTCATGGTAGCAACTTTGCAGGCGAAGACCGCCCTTAGTCAGGATAGGGTGTACACTTATCCCCCTTCAGAATTGGCCACTGTGGTATCCCTTCCCGCCTAAACTATGATGGGAGAGGGCCAAGGCCACTATAAATATAGTCTAGTCTCCACCGTAGAGGGGGGGAGGGGTCGCTTCTTGAGCTCTCAAGAGGCAGTTCATCCTTATAGCAGTTCACACTCATCCTCCTCGCAAGGCAATCCACCACAAAGGAGTAGGGGTTTACGCAAGTGGCCCGAACCTGGGTAAACCACCGTGTCTGATTACTCTCCCTTCTTGCACGAGCACGACGGAGCATTGCCGTGAGATAGCGAGCGGCAAGCAGTAGCGTCGCGAGGTTCTTCATGCGCACCCCAGAGTTCAAAAATTTCTTGGTTCCACAGAGCCCCGATTACGACATTTGGTGCACCAGCTAGGGGTGCACCGAAGTCCATCTGCTTTGCTACAAGCCCGCTGTGATGCTTCCATGGCCGATGCCATTCGCCTCACTACTCTCTGGAGCATGGCAGGTTGCCTAGCCTTCACCCCTGACCTACGCCGGGTGAAGTGGCCGGTGAAGTTTAGGCCGGTGTTGCACCCGTGCTATGATGGCCTAGCTGACCCTGAAGAGTTCCTCCAGCTGTACGCCCAAAGCATCTGGGCGGTAGGTGGCGATGAAAAGGCCATGACTAACCGATTCCCGATGGCCCTCGCGGGCGCACCGCGCTCTTGGCTTCTCAACCTCCCAGAGGCCTCAGTCTCCTCTTGGATCGAGCTCCACGTCTAGTTCGTCGCATGCTTTGCAGTTCCTGCGCCCCACGTGGTCACATGCATCCTCGGCAGATATCAGGCACCTGCGTCTTGGCGTCAAACCAAGCAGCTCTACCATCGGGCAAACGTCATGCGGCCTACGCAGGAGATTCTGTGGTGCCACGCGCAACCTGAGGTCGCCATCACCTTCGAATGTAGGGACCACCCCGCATTTGTAGCCGCCGCCGGCGCTCTCCCCATGCTATGCATGCCTACCATCAACAACGTCTCAATGATCCATGACCCTCATCAATGGTGGTGCCGGCCTCAACGTGCTTTCTGTGGAGACCTTCAAGACGCTTCCAGTGCCTTAGGATCAGCACATGCCCACCAGCCCCTTCTCCTGGGTGACCAGCGGCTCCTCCTCTCCCCTGGGGCAGGTGCGCCTCCCCGTCACTTTCGGTACCCGCAAAAACTACCGCACCGAGTTGATCGACTTTGACGTGGCCCGCATCGGCCTTCCTTACAACGCTATCCTGGGATACCCCACACTTGCCAAATTCATGGTGGTGACCCATCCGGGCTACAATGTCATCCAGATGCCAGGCAGCGACAGCGGAGTTACTATAGCCAGAGAGAAGGAAGATGTGGTCCGGGCCTTCAAGTTCACCTACATGGCTTCGGCGGCCTCATGCCCAGGCGTGGAAGTCACCCCAGGGGCTCCAGAGGCCATGCCAGCAAAAAAGAAATTGTTGTTCTCCAAAGACTGTGCCGAGACGAAGAGGGTGTCGGTCGACGTCGGCGGCTTGGGTCCCACCTTCACCATTGGCGCAGCCACCCGCCGGAGTAGGAGGAGGTGCTCATTTGCTTCCTTCGAGCAAACAAGGATGTGTTTGCATGCAAGGCGTCAGTTTTAGCCCTGTCCTGAGGGAAGTCATTGACCATCACCTAGCGGTGGTGCCCCAATGCCCGCCCGATCAAGCAGAAGGCGCGCCGTCAAGCGCTGGAGAAGTAGGCGTTCATTGCCCAGGAAGTGCACAAGATGCAAGAGGGAGGAGTGATACGAGAGGTACGGCACCTGGAGTGGCTATCCAACCCGTTCGTCTTCCCCGGGAAGGGTGGAAAGGAATGTATGTGCGTCGACTTCACGAGCCATAACAAGGCTTGTCCTCAGGATCCGTTTCCGCTTCCTCGCATCGACCAAATCATGGACTCCACTACGGAATGCGATGTGATGTGCTTCCTGGATGTATTCTCGGGCTACCACCAAATCAGATGGCGGCGGAGGACATCGAGAAGACAGCCTTCATATCTCCGTGCGGCATGTACTGCTACACCTGCATGCCCTTTGTGTTGAGGAGCACCGGTGCCACCTTCGAGCGGGTGATGCACATCATGCTGGAGCTGCAGTTGGGGAGAAACACGAAGGCCTATGTCGACGACGTCGTTGTCAAGTCGCGCGAGGCTAAGACACTAATTGAAGACTTGGAGGAAACATTCACCAACCTGTGCAAAGTGAGCCTAAGGCTCAACCCGGATAAATGCGTTTTCGGGGTACACTCTGGCAAGCTACTCGGTTTCCTCATCTCCCACCGAGGAATTGAGGCCAACCCCGAGAAGATCAAGGTCATCGAGGAAATGCACCCCCCCTCAAACCCTCAAGGAAATGCAGAAGCTGGCGGGATGCGTAACTTCTCTGGGACGTTTCATCTCCAAGCTTGGCAAGCGTGCCCTACCCTTTTTGAAGGTGATGAAGAGGAAAGGTTCCTTCAAATGGACAACAGAGGCAGATGCACCCTTTGAGTATCTCAAGAGGTACCTCATGAGCCCGCCCATCATGGTGGCGCCTCGTCTTCGTGAGGCCCTCGCCAGACGTTTCATCCTGGTGCTTTACCTGGCGGCTACTCTGCACTCGGACATTGCGGTGCTCATGGCGGTCCGAGAGGAGCGCATTGGCATCCAAGGGTAGCCGAGAGGCCCTCGCCAGGCTATGGCCCCCCGTGGGTCGCCGATGCAACTAGACGACGCTCCTATGCCCCTCGCACATCCTTCGCATGGCGACAAGCAAAGGCTTTCTGCGCCGCACCAAAAGCAAACCGCCCCTAACTCCCCATGCCTTGTCGAGCATCCTGTCTACTTCGTCAGCAGGTGTTGCAGGACTCGCATGCATGTTACTCGATGCAGCACAAGCTCCTCCTCGCGCTCGTGGTCGCCTCTAGGAAGCTGCACCATTACTTCCAGGGTCATCTCATCAAGGTTGTCTTTGCATACCCTCTAGAGAAGGTGTTATGCAGCCATAATGTTGCGGGCTGAGTCGTGGAGTGGAACATCTACTTGCAAGCCTTCCAGCTAGAGTTCTGCACGACCAGAGTCATTAAAGGGGCAGCGCTTGCCGACTTCATGGCGGAGTGGACAGATTCCCACGACGGTGAGCCTCGCGACGACCAGCCCCTCTCGCCCAAAGACGAGGCGCCTGACGGCTGGGTCATGCAATTTGATGGCGCCTTCTCCTTGCAAGGCGCGAGGGCTGGGGCTATGCTCGTATCCCCAACCAACGATAAGCTCTACTACACTGTCCAACTATGCTTCCAGCGGGGTGAGAAGGTGTCCAACAACATCGCAGAATAGGAGGGCCTGATTGCCGGCCTCAGGGCCACCGCCTTGGGGGTCCAGCGCCTCACCATGAAGGGCGATTCTCAGCTCCTCGTCAACTTCTCCAACAAAGATTACAAGCCAAAGGATGAGCATATGGCGGCATACCATGAGGAGGTACGTAGAATTGAGAAGCATTTTCTAGGCTTGGAACTGCAGCATGTCCCGCACGGTCCGAACAAGGAAGCTGACGACATCGCCAGGCGAGCATAACGCCACGAACCTCAATGCCCTGGCATCTTCGAGGAAAGGCACTTCAAGCCATCAGCTGTGCCCCCGGCTGCCGGACCGACGCTGCTCTTGGAGGAGCTATCGCCCACGCCACCCACCGGAGCCAAGGCCTATGGCCCGACCTTCGGGGCTCACCTGCTCCTGGCTTTGGATTCTCAGGCAGGCAGTTGGGTTGACGAGCACAAGGCCTACCTGCTCCATGACACCTTGCCAGAAAGGAGGAGGGTGCGGAGCGCGTGGCTTGCCAGGCCACCGATGACTGCTTGCGGGACGACGAGTTGTACCGCAAGCGCCCCAACAACATCTCGTTGAGATGCATTCCAGAAGATCAAGGACGCGAGCTGTTGAACGACAACCATGGAGGGGACTGTGGACGTCACTCCTCATCACGCACGGTTGTGGGACAGGTGTTCCGCATAGGATTCTACTGGCCTACAGTGCTCCATGATGTCATTGAGCTAGTCTGGTCTTGCAAGACTGATACGTCTCCAATGTATCTATAATTTATGAAGTATTCATGCCAAGTTTACACTAGTTTTATATGCTTTTGGTATGATTTGGTTATAACTAACCCGGACTGACGCTGTTTCCAGCAGAACTACCATGGTGTTGTTTTTGTGCAGAAATAAAAGTTCTTGGAATGCACTGAAAATCAACGGAGATTTTTTCTGGAAAATATAAAAAAATACTAGAACAAAAAGTTATGGGTGAGGAGTCCCGTGGGGCCCACGAGGGTGGGGGTGGGTGCACCCCTATGCCTCGTGCACTCCCCGAGTGTCCCCCTAACTTGTTCTCGACGCCAAACCCTCCTATAAATACCCAAACTTCCAGAAAGAAACCTAGATCGGAAGTTCCGCCACCGCAAGCCTCTGTAGCCACGAGAAATCAATCTAGGCCTTCTCTAGCACCCTGCCTGAGGGGGGCCATCATCACCGGAGGCCATGGAGGAGGATCCCGGAGGGGCCATCATCACCATGAAGGCCAAGGACCAAAGGGAGAACCTCTCCCCATCTAGGGAGGAGGCCATGGAGGAGGAAGCACAATGGGTAGAACCTCTCCTCCTCTCTCTCGGTGGCGCCGGAGTGCCATCGGGAGGGGAATCATCGCCGTGGTGTTCGTCTTCATCAACATCACCATCATCATCACCATCCTCATCTCTTTTACACGGTCCACTCTCCCGCACCCCACTGTAATCCCTACTTGAACATGGTGCTTTATGCCACATATTATGATCCAATGATGTGTTGCCAACCTATGATGTTTTGAGTAGATATACTTTGTCTTTGGGTTGATTGATGATCTATATTGGTATGAGTTGTATGTTTTATTTTGGTGCTGTCCTATTGTGCCCTCCATGTCAAGCAAGCGTGAGGGATTCCTGCTGTAGGGTGTTGCACTACGTTCGTGATTCTCTTATAGTGGGTTGCTTGAGTGACAGAAGCATAAACCCGAGTAAGGGGGTTGTGGCGTATGGGATAAAGGGGACTTGATATGTTAAAGCTATGGTTGGGTTTTACCTTAATGATCTTTAGTAGTTGCGGATGCTTGCTAGAGTTCCAATCATTAGTGCATATGATCAAAGAAGAGAAAGTATGTTAGCGTATGCCTCTCCCTCATATGAATTTGCAATGACGACCACCGGGCTTGTTAACAATTGCCTAGGATAATTCCGCACGCTGACCCATCATTATTCGACACTTTCTATTTATAATATTTAGTAATATATTCTAAATTTATGATAAGAGCACCTACTTTTATATTTTATCTCTTTGATATCATGCAAAGTTATCCTCCTCATACCCACAACGTAGTTTTATTTCCCGTTTCTAGTTGGAAGCAAACGTTCGGTGTACGTAGAGTCGTATCAGTGGCAGATAGGACTTGAGAGAATATTGATCTTGCCTTTAGCTCATTATGGGTTCGACACTCCATGCTTATCACTTCCACCTTAGGAAATTGCTACGATGATTCCCTGCACCCTGAGATTATCAAGCTTTTTTCTTGCGCAGTTGCTGGGGAGCAATAACGTGGGGTTGATATTCTCGTGTGTGCTTGTTTTCTTTCTTCATTAAGTAGTTTTTGTTTTACCTTTTTTTTTTGCTTAGTTGTGGGTGAAACATACGAAAAAATCAAAAATAAATGAAAATACAAAAAGATGCACTTGTCTCTTTGCCTAAAAAGTTTTTCAAAATTGGAAGTGATTGGATGGTTATGCATTAAAGAAGTGAGGGTCGACCTTGAGCACTTGTGTTCATGCTCATGGAAACAATGTAAAACAATTCATGGAAGCTTCTCTGAAAATAATTATCCACTTGTATATATCCATTGTATTATAAAAATAATGTGCCAAGCTTTGGTTTTAGGATGATTAGATTGCTTGTTTACTATGTGCAATACAAAAACAGAAACTTCGGCTGTAGCGTGTGAATTTACATTTTTACTGGAAAGTAAAATGGGTATGAAACTTTGTGCAATTACTTCTGTACAAATTGTTTAAATTTTCATATTTTTTTGAATTTTTTGGAGTTACAGAAGTTTACTAAATTTCCAGATTACTACAGACTGTCCTGTTTTTGACAGATTCTGT
>NC_041391.1:319595874-319653028 GCF_002162155.2 Triticum dicoccoides
CTAAAGGTAGTTATTTGTTGTATTGTACTAACGGATCTCACAAAGTTTTTGTTAAGTTTTTGTGTGGATGAAGTGTTCGAAGAACGAGGAGTTACCGATGTCAGAAGAATAAAGAGAGGCAAGAGTTCAAGCTTGGGGATGCCAAGGCACGCCAAGTAAATATTTCAAGGATACTCAAGCATCTAAGCTTGGGGATGCCCCGTTGGCATCCCATCTTTCTTCTTCAACAATTATCGGTATACCTCGGTTTTTGTTTTGTTCGCATGATTTGTGTCCTTTGTGTTTTTTTTTCTTTAGGAACCATGCTAGTATGAGATAGCCCTTCAATGATCTTATAGAATGCTATTTGTGCTTCACTTAAATCTTTTGAGTATGGTTATATAGAATGCTTCGTGTGCTTCACTAATATATTTTGAGCTTGGATATTGGTTACTCTATATTAATTGTAGAATGCTCCATGAACTTCACTTATATATTTTGGAGTATGAATAATAATATCATCTAAAGTGGGTTTGGAAGACTGTCAACTTTAGTTAGGAATGATTCCACTATTTCGGAAGAGGTTACAATTGATTATGAGAACAAAGTTGCTATCTATGATGACTATTGTGATGACATGTATGCTATAAAGAATAATGTTAACCATGAAACTAGTCATCATGATTTTAATTTTCAATTGGATTATGCCTCACATGACAGTTATTTTGTTGAGTTTGCTCCTACAATTCCGAATGACAAGAATTTTGTTTATGTGGAGAGTAGTAAAATTTCTATGCTTGTAGATCATGAAAATAATGTTGTATGTGATGGTTATATTGCTGAACTCATTCATGATGCTACTGAAAATTATTATGGAGGAATACATGCTTGTAGGAGTTGCAATTATATCAAGTTTCCTCTCGATGTGCTTAAAGGTTTGAAGTTATACTTGTTTTGCCTTCCAATGCTAGTTGATTCTTGTTCCTATAAATTGTGTGCTCACAAAATTCCTAGGCATAGGAAGTGGGTTAGATTTAAATGTGCTAGTCATATTCTTCATGATGCCCTCTTTGTGTTTCAATTCTTATCTTTTGTGTGAGCATCATTGAAATCGTCATGCCTAGCTAAAAGGCATTAAAGAAAAGCGCTTGTTGGGACACAACCCAATATTTACCGGTTCTGTTTTTGTGTGTTTACATGATTAAGCTACTGTAGTAATCATGTTTTATAGCTTTTGTTTCAATAAAGTGCAAAGTAAGACCTTTGGGAAGACTTGGGTGAAAGTTAATGTGATCTTGCTGTAGAAACAGAGACTTTGCACTCACGAGATTAGCTGTCATGTTTTACAGAAGAGTGATTTTGAGTTGATTCTTTTTGCAGAAGATTAATAGAAAAATTCCTCACGTCCACCAATTTATTTCATGATTTTTGGAGTAGCATAAGTATGGTTGCTGTTCAGATCATTACAGACTGTTATGTTTCTGATAGATTTTGTTTTCATTGCATAGCTTGCTTGTTTTCTAGTTTCTATGGCTTATATTTCTCAATATAAGTTGTAGAAATGATATGGTACAGTCTTGTCTTTGACAGTACTATCATACTAACCCATCTCACGAAGTTCGGTTAAGTTTTGTGTGATTGAAGTTTTCAAGCTTTGGGTGAGATATCGACATGAGGAGAATAAGGAGTGGAAAGACCCTAAGCTTGGGGATGCCCAAGGCACCCCAAGGTAATATTCAAGGAAGACTCAAGCGCCTAAGCTTGGGGATGCCCCGGAAGGCATCCCCTCTTTCGTCTTCAAAACTATCGGTATACCTTACTCGGAGCTATATTTTTATTCGTCGCATGATATGTGTTTTGCTTGGAGCGTATTTTCAATTTACTTGCTGTTTGAATAAAATCATTTTATCTGAAATCTTGAATGAAAAAGAATCCACCCATGGCTAGTTAATTATTTGACTACTCAGTGTTCTTCACTTATATCTTTCTGGAGTAGTTTGTCATTTACTCACGTACTTCACGTATATCCTATGAGTAAATGGTTGAATGAATTGAATATCATAAATATGAATTTATATATGTTTAATATGCTTATACCATGGGGAGTAATGACTTCACACATAATAAGTATAGGTAGTAAACTTACTGAAAATTAGCAAACACAGAATTGGTCACTTGAACAATTCATGAAAGAATATTAAAGGACGAGAGATTTCACATATAAATATACTATCTTGGACATCTTTTGTAATTGTGAGCACTCATTAAAATATGACATGCTAAAAGGTTGATGTTGGACAAGGAAGACAACTTAATGGGTTATGTTTTCCTATATCCGAAACGTTATATTTTCTTAGATCATCCAACATGTTGAGCTTGCCTTTCCCTCTCACGCTAGCTAAATTCTTTGCACCAAGTAGAGATACTACTTGTGCTTCCAAACATCCCTTAAACCAGTTTTGCCATGAGAGTCCACCATACCTACCTATGGATTGAGTAAGATCCTTCAAGTAAGTTGTCATCGTGCATGCAATAAAAATTGCTCCTTAAATATGCATGATCTATTAGTGTGAAGATAATAAGCTTTATATGAACTTGTGATAGGGAAGAAATAAAAGCGACAGACTACATAATAAAGGTCTTTATCACAAGCGGCAATATAAAGTGACGTTCTTTTGCATTAAGATTTTGTGCATCCAACCATAAAAGCACATAACAACCTATGCTTCCCTTTGCGAAGGGCCTATCTTTTACTTTTATCTTTTACCCTTATACAAGAGTCATGGTGATCATCACCTTTCCTTTTTACACTTTTTCCTTTGGCAAGCACTCTGTGTTAGAGCGATCCGGATATATATACCCACTTGGATGTAGGAATTCATAAATTATTATTGTTGACATTACCCTTGAGGTAAAAGGTTGGGAGGGGAAACTATAAGCCCCTATCTTTCTCTGTGTCCGATTAAAACTTTGAACCCATAAATATCACATGAGTGTTAGCAATTGTGAAAGACTAAATGATAGTTGAGTATGTGGAGTTTGCTAAATCAAAGCTCTTACATAGACTCTTCCTGAAAATAAGATGAATGGCAATTGTTTGATGACTAAGAGCATGGTTTGTTAGTTTTCAAGAAAGTTTATGATCTATACATTAACATGTGAATAGCTTGTTACTTGATCATGAGAAGTCTTATAAGTTGAGCTACTTTTATGATATATAATGATGCTAGAAAAAGTGATTGAAACTATCATTGATCAAACTTAAGCACTTGCTAGCATTCACACTTCATAAATTATTTCTTTTATCTTTTACCTACTCTAGTACGAGCAGGAATTAAGCTTGGGGATGCTGATACATCTCCAACGTATCTATAATTTATGAAGTATTCATGCCATGTTATAATAGTTTTATATGTTTTTGGTATGATTTGGTTAGAACTAACCCGGTCTGACGTTGTTTCCAGCAGAACTATCGTGGTGGTGTTTTTGTGCAGAAATAAAAGTTCTCAGAATGCGCTGAAAATCAACGGAGATTTTTTCTGGAAACTATAAAAAATACTACAACAAAAAGTTATCGGAGAGGTGTCCCGTGGGGCCCACGAGGGTGGGGGGCATGCCCACCCCCCTAGGGCGCGCCCCTGTGCCTCGTGGACTCCCCGAGGGTCCCCCCTAACTTGTTCTCGACACCAAACACTCCTATAAATACCCAAACTTCCAGAAAGAAACCTAGATTGGAAGTTTCGCCGCCGCAAGCCTCTGTAGCCACAAGAAATGAATCTAGGCCCTCTCTGGCACCCTGTCGAAGGGGGGCATCATCACCGGAGGCCATGGAGGAGGATCCCGGAGAGGCCATCATCGCCATGAAGGCCAAGGATCACAGGGAGAACCTCTCCCCGTCTAGGGGGGATGCCATGGAGGAGGAAGCACAAGGGGGAGAACCTCTCCTCCTCTCTCTTGGTGGCGCCAGAGTGCCATCGGGAGGGGAATCATCGACGTGGTGATCGTCTTCATCAACATCACCATCATCATCACCATTCTCATCTCTTTTACGTGGTCCACTCTCCCGCACCCTGCTGTAATCCCTACTTGAACATGGTGCTTTATGCCACATATTATGATCCAATGACGTGTTGCCATCCTATGATGTTTCGAGTAGACATACTTTGTCTTTCGGTTGATTGATGATCTAGATTGGTATGAGTTTTATGTTTTATTTTGGTGCTGTCCTATTGTGCCCTCCGTGTCTCACAAGCGTGAGGGATTCCCGCTGTAGGGTGTTGCAATACGTTCATGATTCGCTTATAGTGGGTTGCTTGAGTGACAGAAGCATAAACCCGAGTAAGGGGGTTGTGGCGTATGGGATAAAGGGGACTTGATATGTTAAAGCTATGGTTGGGTTTTACCTTAATGATCTTTAGTAGTTGCGGATGCTTGCTAGAGTTCCAATCATAAGTGCATATGATCCAAGAAGAGAAAGTATGTTAGCTTATGCCTCTACCTCATATGAAATTGCAATGACAACCATCGGTCTTGTTAACAATTGCCTAGGATAATTCCGCACACCGACCCATCATTATTCCACACTCGCTATTTATAATATTTAGTAACTAAATTTATGATAACAACACCTACTTTTATATTTTAGCTCTCCGATATCATGCAAAGTTATCCTCTTCATACCCACAACATAGTTTTATTTCTCGTTTCTAGTTGGAAGCAAACGTTCGGTGTACGTAGAGTCGTATCAGTGGCAGATAGGACTTGAGAGAATATTGATCTTGCCTTTAGCTCATTGTGGGTTCGATACTCCATGCTTATCACTTCCACCTTTGGAAATTGCTACGATGATTCCCTGCATTTGGGGGATTATCAGAGGCCTACCAGTTCCATGCCAAGTAGATCCACCAGCCAGTACAGGGGCTCTAGACCATCCCGCTCTCGTGGCCCTTCGTGGTCCTAGGGGCTGGACATCCTGGGTCCATTACCTCGGGCGACCGGCGGCTACCACTACCTCTACATCGCCATCGACAAGTTCACCAAGTGGGCAGAGGTGGAACCCGTGGCTACCATCCGTACAGGCTCGACCGTCAAGTTCATCAAGGGCCTCGTTAGCCGGTTCAGCATGCCCAACCGTATCATCACCGATAACGACTCCCAGTTTACAGTCAACCTCTTCAGGTCATATTGTGCTAACCTTGGAACACAGATATGCTACTCTTCGAAGGCACACCCATGGAGCAACGGCCAAGACGAGCGCGCCAACGCAGAGGTCCTTAAGGGCCTCAAGACCAGGAGCTTCAAAAAGAAGCTTGAGGCTTGCGGCAGGGGCTGGCTGGACGAGCTACAATACATGTTGTGGTCCATCCGCCACCACCACGACCAAGCCCACCGGCAAGACTCCCTTCTTCCTTGTCTAGGGGGGCCGAGACGGGAGGGAACTGATCTTGTGCTTGGCGAGGAGGCCCGCCGCGTTGCCTCGCTGCACGCCGCGAGGTACTAGCAGGCCTTGTGGCGCTACCACAACGGCAACATCCGCTCCTGGGCTCTCGAGGTCGGAGACCTCGTCCTGAGGCAGGTCCTCTCCAGGGAGGGCCTCCACAATCTCTCGCCAATGTGGGAGGGCCCATTTAGGGTGGCCCACGTCTCCAGGCTAGGCGCCGTGCACCTCGAGATGGAGGATGGGGTCCCCGTGCAGAATGCCTGGAACATCTAACACCTCCGCAAGTTCTACCCATGACACTCTCTCGTAATCACGAGTGGGGATGTACACGCCCGGGAGTATGCCGGTGCGCTATTCCACGGCCTCGCGGGAGCTTCCGTCCATGACCAAGTTGAAGCACCATGCTCCGCGCTAGCGGAACGGTCGAATGGCGACAATGCCCATGACCAAGTGGAGGCCCCATGCTCCGCACTGGTGGGAAGACTAGTGCAGGTGCCGGACGGGGCAGTTTTTCCCCTTCTTCTTGTAAGGCGTTTGCGATTTCCCTGAATAAAGCTTGAAGTTTCTGTGAATTTTCTCAGAGAAGGGTTGGGCTTTTTTCCTTGCAGCATTTTCTTTCTTGGATTTCTTCTGAAAAAGCAACAACGGCTGCCCGATGCTCCCCTCCTCAACGTCCCACAAGCGGGGGCTGGGCATAGTGCACACACATGGTCCAGCCCCAGCGACATTAAGGACCAGGGTAGCAACGGTCATAGGTCTGCCCCTGTGCATACCTCCTCACCAAGACTTTGGTGTCTAAGTCCTCGCGAGGCGCTCATGAACAAGTCGATGAGCACGCGTTGCCCTCAGTCTCTCCCCTCAAAGGTGCTCATCTCCTGGCCTTGCATGGGCATCGCGACCCGGTATACTACTAACGATCAACCCCCACCCGAGGGCTATGGACACAGAAAAGCATAAGGGAAAGGCAGCCTGGGAAGGCACAAATACGGTTCATTACATCATTATGGAGTTTCCATTGATACCCTTTACATCGCCGCATGGCAATGCTCCAGTATAAGCAGGAAAAAAGAAGAAGGGTGACCTAAGGAGATGCATCGTCGTCACTGCTATCATCGGTCCCATGGCCTTCGGCTTCGTGCTGGTCTTTGTGGCTGTCAGGGGCGAACTGCGCGATGAGAGCATCCACGTGGCCTTCCACCCACTCCCCCAGGGCATCCCTGGTCGCCTTGGGCATGGGGGCTATCACGGCCTCGAAGTCAAAATTGGGATCGGAACGAAGAAGGTGACTAAATAAGCGCGTCGACGCCCGCGCAAGGAGGTGATACGTCTCCGTCGTATCTATAATTTTTGATATTTCCATGCCAATATTATTCAACTTTCATATACTTTTGGCAACTTTTTATATTATTTTTGGGACTAACATATTGATCCAGTGCCCAGTGCCAGTTCCTGTTTGTTGCATGTTTTATGTTTCACAGAAACCCCATATCAAAAGGAGTCCAAACAGGGTAAACACGGACGGAGAATATTTTTGGAATATTTATGATTTTTCGGAGGAAGAATCAACGCGAGACGGTGCCCGTGGGGGCCACGAGGTAGGGAGCGCGCCCCGGGGGGCAGGCGCGCTCCTGACCCTCGTGGGCACCCCGTAAGACGGTTACTGCTCTTCTTTGGCCGCAAGATAGCTAATTTTCGGAGAAAAATCTTGGCGAAGGTTTCAATACAATCGGAGTTACAGATCTCCGGATATATAAGAAACAGTGAAAGGGTAGAATCTGGGAAGGTAGAAACAGAGAGAGACAGAGAGACAGATCCAATCCCGGAGGGGCTCTCGCCCCTCCAACGCCATGGAGACCATGGACCAGAGGGGAAACCCTTCTCCCATCTAGGGATAAGGTCAATGAAGAAGAAGAAGAAGGGGGGCTCTCTCCCCCTTGCTTCCGGTGGCGCTGGAATGCCGCCAGGGTCCATCATCATCACCGCAATCTACACCAACACCTCCATCATCTTCACCAACATCTCCATCACCTTCCCCCATCTATATCCAGCGGTCCACTCTCCCGCAACCCGCTGTACCCTCTACTTGAACATGGTGCTTTATGCTTCATATTATTATCCAATCATGTGTTGCCATCCTATGATGTCTGAGTAGATTTTCGTTGTCCTATCGGTAATTTGTTCATTGCTATGATTGGTTTAATTTGCTTATGATTATGTTGCTGTCGTATGGTGCTCTCCGTGTCGTGCAAGTGTGAGGGATTCCTGCTATAGGGTGTTGCTATACCTTCATGATTCGCTTATAGTGGGTTGCTTTAGTGACAGAAGTATAAACCCGAGTAAGGGGGTTGTGGCGTATGAGATAAAGGGGACTTGATACTTTAATGCTATGGTTGGTTTTTACTTTAATGATCTTTAGTAGTTGCAGATGCTTGCTAGAGTTTCAATCATAAGTGCATATGATCCAAGAAGAGAAAGTATGTTAGCTTATGCCTCTCCCACATAAAACTTGCTATCGGTCTAGTAAAGTAGTCAATTGCTTAGGGACAATTTCACAACTCCTACCACCACTTTTCCACACTCGCTATTTTTACTTTATTGCTTCTTTATCTAAATAGCCCCTAGTTTATATTTACGTGCTCTTTATTATCTTGAAAAACTATACAACAACACCTACAAAGTACTTCTAGTTTCATACTTGTTCTAGGTAAAGCGAACGCTAAGCATGCGCAGAGTTGTATCGGTGGTCGATAGAACTTGAGGGAATATTTGTTCTACCTTTAGCTCCTTGTTGAGTTCGACACTCTTACTTATCGAAAGAGGCTACAATTGATCCCCTACACTTGTGGGTTATCAAGATCTTTTTCTGGCGCCGTTGCCGGGGAGTCATAGCGTGGGGTGAATATTCTCGTGTGTGCTTGTTTGCTTTATCACTTAGTAATTTTTATTTGCTATCCTAAGTTGTTCTCTATCTTTAGTTATGGATAAGGAACATGAAATACCAAAAAAATTAGGTGACTTGCTACTCATGGAGATGGGGAACCTCCTAAAACCCTCGATGCTGGTTATCTGAAAAATATTATGTACTACTTTGATAATCCTGAGAAAACCTCATTCAATTATGTTATGGGAGACACATTGGATCAACGTGAATACTTTAGGGATTATCGCTTGACACACAAAGGGAAACTATTATGGGATGAAATTCATATGTTGCATTGGTATTGATGAGGACATCAATACAATTGTTACACCCACAGCCCCTGCTGCTATACATACTGGACCAATTACTAGAGCTCGTGCACGCCAACTAAATTACCAGGTACTTTCGTTTCTTGGTAATGATTCTAATGTTCATGAGAATATGATGCTGCCTAAATTGGATACATTTGTTTTGCTTACAATTGAAGGGCCTAGCTTGGAGAAGGATGAACATTGGAGCAAGAACAAGCATGGAGATGATGGCATGCGCAAGGGGAACAAGAACGGAGTTACAAGTGATGATTTCAGGACTTTGAAGCCACCATAATGGGTGCATGAAGCCTTGGACGAAATATACAAGATGCCACTTCATAAATTTCGTCCCGAGGCTATTTTAGGTGCTGCGTCACCTTATTATTGGGCCAGGCCCATGTAATTTCGAAATACATAACTATAGGCTATTTTTAGAGTCCGTATGTGTGGGGAAACAAGAGATAGGGTTGATTTCGGACCCCTCCACCAAGGGCCACGAAATTCCCCCCTCTTCCTCCATATATACAGCCCTTAGGGCATCGTTTAGACTTTGGGTTTTGTTTAGATTAAAAGTTCCCCATAGCTGCAACTTCGCGTACTTCGTTTGTGTTCAACGACCAGACAAAGGCGTCACAGAACCCCACCTTGATCAATAAAGCTTTCATCTTATATTCGCAATATCCAGATTGCAATCTCAGTTTCTTGCTTGTTCTTCGTTTGCTCGCAGGAAACAGACCCTCGTGGTCAGGTTGATCGTGCTCCGGCGTGGTCAATAATCTCTCGGAGTTGGTTTAGCGATTGCTAAGGCGCGACGTCCTCGCACGTTCGTAGTCGGATCGTCAAAGTCGACTTCCACCAAAGCGAAATCCATCATCTCATCGAAAGACGGGACACCTCCGCCTCTATCAAGTGGTATCAGATTTCCAGGTTGCTCGGTGAGATTTTACAGTTTTTCGTAGTTTAGATCGAGTCTGTTCTTCATACCTACAGTCCACGAAAAAAACCACAAAAAAAATTAGGGTTAGTTCATCATATCCGAACCAATCTGAGCCTTTGCATAATCTTTTTAAGGTTTTGCTTTGTTGAATTTGCGGTTGCATCGTCGTGTCTAGTTGCTGGTCTTAGAGTCTAGTCTTTTAGAGTTTCGAGTTCTGGTCATAAGTTGTCACGCCGCCGCCACACCATCATCATCGCCCCTGCCATCTACCACCACCGCTCCGAATCCGTATCCATATACCACCACCAATCCGTGTCCATATACCACCACCGATCCATATCCATATACTACCACCGCTACCACCACCGCTGCCATATACCACCACCATATATCTACCACCAATCCGAGTTCCTTGCTTATTAGGTTTGTTTCCGAGATCCATCTAGTTTCCGATTCGTGTTTCCTTGCCGGAGTAGGTTTCGGAAAAAAAAAAGAGTCGGGTAGCCACGCTCCGTTTAGGCCCAAAAATTTTCGAAAACGCATTTTTCGAAAAAATTTCTGGCTATCCTATTTTTAGGTGTTTCTGAGTGTTTTGAGACAGGTGCCATTATAGGAAGTTTTTTTTGACCCGTTTCCAATTTTTGGGTCCGGGCAGTCAGAAAAAAAAATTTGGTCGAAAAAAAAAATTTCGTGCCCATCCTGTCAGTGTGACCTAGGAAGAGTTTTGAGACACTCGCCATTATAGTGATTTTTCGCACAAAAAAAAGCAGCGCAAAAAAAAAGAGCGCAAAAAAAAAGAGCGATTTTTTTTCAGATTGTGCTTTTCCCTTGTTTACGTGCCGCGCCGTGATTTTGTTGGTGTTCTAGGCTCGCGTCTCTAGCACAGTCTAGCCTAGGACCAGCACAGTACCGTCGTTGAGCGTTTATTCAACTTTGCATCTCTGAATTGATTATTGCTGACCCTTTTTGCTACCATACTATAAGCCTTCCCAGCTCCACATACATCTACGTCGTGTGTTTGACTCTCCCTGGTAATCGCTCTATCCAAGCTTTGAGAGTTTTTGACTACAACTATTGCCGATCACCGCCTGCTGCTGGGTAAGAACTGGTAAGAATTTGAGATTTGCTTGACGGATTTGTGATACACCACCACCACTTCTTAGTAGTTTGTAGGATCATATTCTTGTGTGTTTCTATTGCTGCTAACCATGCCAGGATCACAAGCCGACGAGATTGACTGGGAGAACTTATCGAACAAGGAGCTTCATGATAAGTTTCAGTAAATGATGACTGAACAGGTACAAGATGTGCTGAACAATTTTGAAGAGGCCATGGAGAAGATCATTGGCCTTGAGAAGACGTTCGAAACAAAGCTCGATAACAGATTTAATGAACTGCTTGCGCGTCTTCCACCACCGGCTGCACCTGTCGCACCTCTGCAACAACAACAACTACGCCCCCTTCCGAATCAGTATGGACGAGCACAGCGTGTTCCTATTGAGCTAGGACAAAATTCTGGTGCCGCTGTTACTGCTGTTGGTGCTTCTTTGGCTCCTGCTACTGCTCCTGCTGGTACCCAGGAGGATGATGAGTATGCGGGCGATTATGAGGATGAGGTTGATCAAAATCAGATCTTCGAGCAGCCACTAGCACCACCACCAGCAGGTCGACCTCAGGTATATATTCGTAATGGTAGGCCTGCACCACCACCTCAGGTACGAGATGATGTCCATATTCCTAAACTGAAATTGAATATTCCACCATTTGAGGGTAGATATGTTCCTGATATATATCTTACTTGGGAGTTAGAAACTGAACAACGATTTACATGTTTACAATATCCTGAGGAGAGACGAGTTGCTGCTGCTGTTTGTGCTTTCACTAGTTTTGCATGTGTATGGTGGTCTGAACATTGTAGATTATATCCTATTCCCGCTACTTGGGCTGCTTTGAAAACTGCTATGCGTACTCGTTGGGTTCCACCATATTATCAACGTGAATTGCTTCAAAAATTACAGCGCTTAAGACAAGGAAAAAATTCTGTAGAAGAATATTATCAGGAATTACAAACTGGCATGATTAGATGTGGTATTGTTGAGGAGAATGAAGCTATGCTTGCACGTTTTCTGGGTGGATTAAATAGAGAGATTCAGACCATTCTAGACTATAAGGAGTATACTAATATCACTCGTTTATTCCATCTTGCTTGTAAAGCTGAACGTGAAGTGCAGGATCGACAAGCATTGGCGCGAACTAACTTTTCTGCAGGCCGACCTTCATCATGGACACCGCGTGCATCTTCTACTTCAGCTGCACCAGCACCTCAATTAGTTGCCTCCTCCAGTCGTGATACAAGAAAACAGGCACAACCACCATTATCTGCCAAGAGCGCACCTGCTGGGCCTGCACGGAGTTCTTCTTCTTCCATGGCATCAACAGGGCACACAAGTGATATTATTTGTCGTCGTTGTAAGGGAGGAGGTCATTATGCGAGAGAATGCAAATCTCCGCGTGTGATGATTGCTACCGCGGATGGTGGATATGAGTCCGCTAGTGACTATGATGAGGAGACTTTGGCTCTTATTACACGTGAAGAACATGGTGGAGATGATTCTGATCATGAGACGCAATACATGGCTCCTGAAGACGCTGACAGGTATGAAAGTTTAGTTGCTCAACGTGTTTTGAGTGTGCAGGTCACACAAGCTGAGCAAAATCAGAGGCACAATTTGTTCCATACCAAGGGAGTTGTGAAAGAATGTTCTGTGCGCGTCATCATAGATGGAAGGAGCTGCAACAACTTGGCTAGCATGGAGATGGTGGAGAAGCTTTCTCTCACCACAAGACCACATCCACATCCTTACTACATCCAATGGTTCAACAACAGCGGCAAGGTTAAGGTAACACGTACTGTTCGTGTGCATTTTAGTATATCTACATATGCTGATTATGTTGATTGTGATGTGGTACCTATGCAAGCATGTTCCTTATTACTTGGTAGACAATGGCAATTTGATAAAAATTCTGTACACCATGGTAGAAACAATCAGTATACTCTTGTTCATAAGGATAAAAATATTACTTTGCTTCCTATGACTCCTGATTCTATTTTGAAAGATGATATTCATAGAGCTAATAAAGCACAACAAGAGAAGAATAAGAGTGAAAATCAGATTGTGGCAAAAGAATTTGAGCAACAAATGAAGCCTAATAATAAACCATCTAGTGTTGCTTCTGAAATTAAATTGAAAAGTGCATGTTTATTTGCCACCAAATCTGATATTGATGAGCTAGATTTCAGCAAATCTGTTTGCTATGCTTTTGTGTGCAAAGAGGCATTATTTTCATTCGAGGACGTGCCTTCCTCTTTGCCTCCTGCTATCACTAACATTTTGCAGGAGTTCGCTGACGTCTTTCCACAAGACGTGCCACTGGGATTACCACCTATTCGAGGGATTGAGCATCAGATCGATTTAATTCCCGGTGCTTCACTGCCAAACCGTGCACCATACCGTACCAATCCAGAGGAGACGAAGGAGATTATGCGTCAAGTACAAGATCTTCTCGACAAAGGTTATATACGCGAATCCCTTAGTCCTTGTGCTGTTCCTATTATTCTAGTGCCGAAAAAGGATGGTACATCACGTATGTGTGTTGATTGTAGAGGCATTAATAATATTACTATTCGTTATCGTCATCCTATTCCTAGGCTAGATGATATGCTTGATGAATTGAGTGGCTCTACAATATTCTCCAAAGTTGATTTGCGTAGTGGCTACCATCAAATTCGTATGAAATTGGGAGATGAATGGAAAACAGCATTTAAAACTAAGTTTGGATTATATGAGTGGTTAGTCATGCCTTTTGGGTTAACTAATGCACCTAGTACTTTCATGCGATTAATGAACGAAGTTTTACGTGCTTTCATTGGACGATTTGTGGTAGTTTACTTTGATGACATATTGATTTATAGCAGATCTTTGGAGGAACATTTGGAACATTTACGTGCTGTTTTTATTGCTCTACGTGATGCACGTTTGTTTGGTAACCTTGGGAAGTGCACCTTTTGCACCGACCGAGTATCTTTTCTTGGCTATGTTGTTACTCCACAGGGAATTGAAGTTGATAAAGCCAAGATTGAAGCTATTGAGAGTTGGCCGCAGCCCAAAACGGTCACACAAGTGAGGAGTTTTCTTGGCCTCGCTGGATTCTATAGGCGTTTTGTGAGAGATTTCAGCACCATTGCTGCACCTCTCAATGAGCTTACAAAGAAAGATGTGCCTTTTCTCTGGGGTACCGCACAGGAAGAAGCCTTCACGGTATTGAAAGATAAGTTGACACATGCTCCTTTACTCCAACTTCCTGATTTTAATAAGACTTTTGAGCTTGAATGTGATGCTAGTGGAATTGGATTAGGAGGTGTGTTATTACAAGATGGCAAACCTGTTGCATACTTTTCTGAAAAATTGAGTGGGCCTAGTCTGAATTATTCTACTTATGATAAAGAATTATATGCTCTTGTTCGGACTTTAGAAACATGGCAACATTATTTATGGCCCAAAGAATTTGTTATACATTCTGATCATGAATCTTTGAAACATATTAAAAGTCAAGCTAAACTGAATCGTAGACATGCTAAATGGGTTGAATTCATTGAGACTTTCCCTTATGTCATTAAACACAAGAAGGGAAAACAAAATGTTATTGCTGATGCATTGTCTCATCGCTATACTATGCTTTCAAAACTTTACTTCAAAATATTTGGTTTGGAGACCATCAAAGATCAATATGTGCATGATGCTGATTTTAAAGATGTAATGCAGAATTGTAAAGAAGGAAGATTGTGGAACAAGTTTGTTGTTAACGATGGATTTGTGTTTCGTGCTAACAAGCTATGCATTCCAGCTAGCTCCGTTCGTCTTTTGTTGTTGCAGGAGGCGCATGGAGGAGGATTAATGGGACACTTTGGCGTGAAGAAGACGGAGGACGTACTTGCTACACATTTCTTTTGGCCAAAGATGAGACGGGATGTTGAGCATTTTATTGCTCGCTGCACTACATGTCAAAAAGCTAAGTCACGACTCAATCCTCATGCTTTATATATGCCTTTGCCTGTACCTAGTGTTCCTTGGGAGGATATATCTATGGACTTTGTTTTAGGTTTACCTCGAACAGAGAAGGGGAGGGATAGCATATTTGTTGTCGTGGATAGATTCTCGAAAATGGCACACTTTATACCATGTCATAAAAGCGATGATGATGTTAATGTTGCTGATTTGTTCTTTCGTGAAATTATTCGCTTGCATGGTGTGCCAAATACTATTGTTTCAGATCGTGATACTAAATTTCTTAGCCACTTTTGGAGATGTTTATGGGCTAAGTTGGGGACTAAATTGCTTTTTAGTACTACTTGTCACCCCCAAACTGATGGACAAACTGAAGTAGTCAATAGAACGTTGTCTACTATGCTTAGGGCTGTTTTGAAGAATAATAAGAAAATGTGGGAGGAATGCTTGCCTCATATTGAATTTGCTTATAATCGTTCATTGCATTCTACTACTAAGATGTGCCCTTTTGAAGTTGTGTATGGTTTCCTACCTCATGCACCTATTGATTTGTTGCCTCTTCCATCTTCGGAGAAGGTTAATTTTGATCCTAAACAACGTGCTGAATTGATTTTAAAAATGCATGAGTTAACTAAGGAAAACATTGAGCGCATGAATGCTAAATATAAACTTGCTGGAGATAAGGGTAGAAAACATGTTGTGTTTGCACCTGGAGATCTTGTTTGGTTACATTAGCGTAAGGATAGATTTCCTGATTTGCGCAAATCAAAGTTAATGCCACGTGCTGATGGTCCCTTTAAGGTGTTAGAGAAAATAAATGATAATGCATATAAACTTGAACTGCCTGCAGATTTTGGGGTTAGTCCCACTTTTAACATTGCAGATTTGAAGCCTTATTTGGGTGAGGAAGATGAACTTCCGTCGAGGACGACTTCATTTCAAGAAGGGGAGGATGATGAGGACATCAATACAATTGTTACACCCACAGCCCCTGCTGCTATACATACTGGACCAATTACTAGAGCTCGTGCACGCCAACTAAATTACCAGGTACTTTCGTTTCTTGGTAATGATTCTAGTGTTCATGAGAATATGATGCTGCCTAAATTGGATACTTTTGTTTTGCTTACAAATGAAGGGCCTAGCTTGGAGAAGGATGAACATTGGAGCAAGAACAAGCATGGAGATGATGGCATGCGCAAGGGGAACAAGAACGGAGTTACAAGTGATGATTTCAGGACTTTGAAGCCACCATAATGGGTGCATGAAGCCTTGGACGAAATATACAAGATGCCACTTCATAAATTTCGTCCCGAGGCTATTTTAGGTGCTGCGTAACCTTATTATTGAGCCAGGCCCATGTAATTTCGAAATACATAACTATAGGCTATTTTTAGAGTCCGTATGTGTGGGGAAACAAGAGATAGGGTTGATTTCGGACCCCTCCACCAAGGGCCACGAAATTCCCCCCTCTTCCTCCATATATACAGCCCTTAGGGCATCGTTTAGACTTTGGGTTTTGTTTAGATTAAAAGTTCGCCATAGCTGCAACTTCGCGTACTTCGTTTGTGTTCAACGACCAGACAAAGGCGTCACAGAACCCCACCTTGATCAATAAAGCTTTCATCTTATATTCGCAATATCCAGATTGCAATCTCAGTTTCTTGCTTGTTCTTCGTTTGCTCGCAGGAAACAGACCCTCGTGGTCAGGTTGATCGTGCTCCGGCGTGGTCAATAACCTCTCGGAGTTGGTTTAGCGATTGCTAAGGCGCGACGTCCTCGCACGTTCGTAGTCGAATCGTGAAAGTCGACTTCCACCAAAGCGAAATCCATCATCTCATCGAAAGACGGGACACCTCCGCCTCTATCAGGTATGCTCGTCAACTATGCTTGAGATATGATTATACTTGTTGCTCTAGGATGAAGGCTCCACACCTTTCCTTTTCATGCAAATTTAGTGATAATAAAACCTTGGCTTCTTACGCTAATGGTATATATGATTACTATGATGTGGAACAAATAGAAGAATTCGTTGCTTTTATGGGTGCTTATGAAATTGAATCTTTGTTTAAAACATGTGATCTTGATGATGCTGTTTACGGATCTGAAAATTTTGCTATACTTAAATATTGCTATGAGAATTATGAATTCAATTCCATTCCGATATTGATGCATTTATTGAGGAAGTCTCCGCTATCCAAGAAGAGACTAATATTTTGCAGGAGTCTATGGAAGAAGGAATTGATGAAACTGTGAGCTCATTGGATGAAAAAGATGATGAGGAGAGCGAAGAACAAAAGTAGGAACAACAGATTAGCTACCCGTGCCCACCTTCTAATGAGGGTAACTCTTCAACTCATGCATTGTTTAATTTCCCTTCGTGCTTACTGAAGGACGATTGCTATGATGATTGTTATGGTCCCGTTGAATCTCTTGAACATCCCTTTTTGATGATGCTTATGGCCAAGATGCCAATATGAATGATGCTTATGGAGATGAACTTGCTATAGTTCCTTATGTTAAACATGAAATTTTTGCTATTGCACCCACACGTAATAGTCCTATTATCCTTTTGAATTCTCCAAACTACACTATATCGGAGAAGTTTGCTCTTATTAAGGATTATATTGATGGGTTGCCTTTTACCATTGCACATGATGATTTTGATAGATATAATATGCATGTGCTTGCTGCTCCTACTTGCAATTATTATGAGAGAGGAACTATATCTCCACCTCTCTATGTTTCCAATATGATAAAATTGCAAGAAACTGCTTACACTATGCATTGGCCTTTACTATGCGTGCATGAATTGTTCTTTTATGACATGCCGATGCATAGGAAGAGAGTTAAACTTCGTCATTACATGATATATGTTACTTTGTGCTCACTACTAAATTACAAATCATTGTTAATTAAAATTGGCTTTGATATACCTTGGGATCCGGGTGGAACCATTACTTGAGCACTATATGCCTAGCTTAATGGATTTAAAAAAAGCGCTACCAGGGAGATAACCTAGAAGTTTTAGAGAGTCATTTATTTCTATTGAGTGCTTTTATATAGTCTAAAAATAAAGAAATAAAGAAGGTAACCCAATAACTTTTCAAAAAGGAAAGTGAAAGTGAGAGAGACAAGCATTGTTGAAGTGGGAGAGCTCCTTGAACTTTGTTCATGCTCACGGAAACTTTGTGAATCTTAATTACAGAAACTTTTCATCAGAAATAATTATCCGCTTGTACAATTCCATTTTATTATAAAAATAATGTGCCAAGGTTTGCCTTTAGGATGTTTACAATGCTTGTTGGTTTGTGCGGTGCTGGACAGAAACTTTGGCTGTAGTGCATGATTTTACATTCTTTACTGGAACGTCAAACGGTTCTGAAACTTTTTGCACTATCTTTATGAACAAATTGTTTATTATTCCTAATTTTGGTAGAATTTTTGGAGTACCAGAAGTATGGTGAATGTTCTGATTGCTACAGACTGTTCTGTTTTTAAAAGATTCTGTTTTTGATGCATAGTTTACTTGTTATGATGAAACTATCAATTTCTATCAGTGGATTAAGCCATGGAAAATTTATATTACAGTAGACACAACGCAAAAACAAAATAAGGATTGGTTTGCAACAGTACCTAGAGTAGTGATTTGCTTTATTATACTAACGGATCTTACCGAGTTTTCTGTTGAAGTTTTGGGTGGATGAAGTGTTTGATCTAGGAGGTCTCGATATGAGGAAAAGGAAGAGAGGCAAGATCTCAAGCTTGGGGATGCCCAAGGAACCCCAAGTAAATATTCAAGGAGACTCAAGCGTCTAAGCTTGGGGATGCCCCCGAAATCATCCCCTCTTTCTTCAACAAGTATCGGTATTTTTTCAGATTCGTTTCATTCATGTGATATGTGCAAATCCTGGAGCGTCTTTTGCATTTAGTTTTCACTTTTCTTTTATCCACCATGCTAGTATGAGATAGTCCATGGTTGATTTATAGAATTCTCATTGCACTTCACTTATATCTTTTGAGTATGGCTTTATAGAATGCTTCGTGTGCTTCACTTATATCATTTGAAGTTTGGATTGCCTGTTTCTCTTCACATAGTAAACCGCCATTTGTAGAATGCTCTTTTGCTTCACTTATATTTGTTAGAGCGTGGTCATATCTTTTGTAAAAAGAATTAAACTCTCTTGCTTCACTTATATCTATTTAGAGAGATGACAGGAATTGGTCTTCACATGGTTAGTCACAAAATCCTACATAAAACTAGTGGATCACTGAATATGATATATTTGATTCCTTGCAATAGGTTTGCGATATAGAGATGATAATATGTGTGGGAGGTTCTAGTAGATGGTTGTGTCTAGTAAGGATATTGGTGTTATGGTTTGTGATTCCCGAAGAATGTACGTATGGTCTACTAACTATGTAACCAAATTAGCGCGCATTGTATTTTGATTGTTTATCTTTGCGTGAAGGTCGAGGGCGCGCGATGGTTAACTCCTACCACCCCCCTAGGAGCATGCGTAGTAGTACTTTGCTTTGAGGGCTAATAAACTTTTTCAATAAGCATATGAGTTCTTTATGACTAATGTGAGTCCATGGATTATACGCACTCTTACCCTTCCATCATTGCAAGCCTCTTCGGTACCGTGCATTGCCCTTTCTCACCTCGAGAGTTGGTGCAAACTTCGTCGGTGCATCCAAACCCCATGATACGATACGCTCTATCACACATAAGCCTCCTTATATCTTCCTCAAAACAGCCACCATACCTACCTATCATGGCATTTCCATAGCCACTCCGAGATATATTGCCATGCAACTTCCATCATCATCATATACATGACTTGAGCATTCATTGTCATATTACTTTGCATGATCGTAAGATAGCTAGCATGATGTTTTCATGGCTTATCTTTTTTGTTTTGATGTCATTGCTACACTAGATCATTGCACATCCCGGTACACCGCTGGAAGCATTCATATAGAGTCGTATTTTTGTTCCAAATATCGAGTTGTAAGTAAATAAAAGTGTGATGATCATCATTATTAGAGCATTGCCCCATAAAAAAAGAGGCCAAATAAGCCTAAGTAAAAAGGGGGCCAATGAAGCCCGCCCAAAAAAACAAAAAAAGGAGAAAAATAAATAAAAATAAAAGGGGCAATGTTACTATCCTTTTACCACACTTGTGCTTCAGAGTAGCACCATGTTCTTCATATAGAGAGTCTCCTATATTGTCAGTTTCATATACTAGTGGGAATTTTCATTATAGAACTTGGCTTATATATTCCAATGATGGGCTTCCTGAAATGCCCGAGGTCTTCATGAGCAAGCAAGTTGGATGCACACCCACTTAGTTTTCAGTTTGAGCTTTCATACACTTATAGCTCTAGTGCATCCGTTGCATGGCAATCCCTACTCCTCGCATTGACATCAATTGATGGGCATCTCCATAGCCTGTTGATTAGCCGCGTCGATGTGAGACTTTCTCCCTTTTTGTCTTCTCCACACAACCTCCACCATCATACTCTATTCCACCTATAGTGCTATATCCATGGCTTGCGCTCATGTATTGCGTGAAGGTTGAAAAAGTTGAAGCGCGTTAAAAAGTATGAACCAATTGCTTGGCTGACACCGGGATAGGCATGAGGGGTACCTTGTGTTAAGAAAAGGGAGCATACAATACTATATGATTTTGTAGGGATAACATTCTGTAAGCATTGATATTTTGAAAGGCATGATTGTTTGTTGGGATACCCGAAGTATTATTGTTTTTATGTCAAATGATACACTCTTGCTTTGAATCACTCATGTCTTAATATTCATGCCATGATTAGATATATGATCAAGATTATGCTAGGGAGAATTCCACTTCAAAAATTATCTTTTTATCATTTACCTACTAGAGGACGAGCAGGAATTAAGCTTGGGGATGCTGATACGTCTCCGTCGTATCTATAATTTTTGATTGTTCCATGCCAATATTATTCAACTTTCATATACTTTTGGCAACTTTTTATATTATTTTTGGGACTAACATATTGATCCAGTGCCCAGTGTCAGTTCCTGTTTGTTGCATGTTTTATGTTTCGCAGAAACCCCATATCATACGGAGTCCAAACGGGATAAAAATGGATGGAGAATATTTTTGGAATATTTATGATTTTCCGGAGGAAGAATCAACGCGAGACAGTGCCTGAGGGGGCCACGAGGCAGGGGGCGCACCCCAGGTGGCGGGCGCGCCCCTGACCCTCATGGGCACAAGAATGCGGTTACTACTCTTCTTTGGCCGCAAGAATGCTAATTTTCGGAGAAAAATCTTGGAGAAGGTTTCAATCCAATCGTAGTTACGGATCTGCGGATATATAAGAAACGGTGAAAGGGCAGAATCTGGGAAGGCAGAAATAGAGAGAGACAGAGCGACAGATCCAATCTCGGAGGGGCTCTTGCCCCTCCCACACCATGGAGACCAAGGACCAGAGGGTAAAACCTTCTCCCATCCAGGGAGAAGGTCAAGGAAGAAGAAGAAGAAGGGGGGCTCTCTCCCCCTTGCTTCCGGTGGCGCCAGAACGCCGCCGGGGGCCATCATCATCACCGCGATCTACACCAACACCTCCATCATCTTCACCAACATCTCCATCACCTTCCCCCATCTATATTCAACGGTCCACTCTCCCGCAACCCGCTGTACCCTCTACTTGAAAATGGTACTTTATGCTTCATATTATTATCCAATGATGTGTTGCCATCCTATGATGTCTGAGTAGATTTTCGTTGTCCTATCGGTAATTGGTGAATTGCTATGATTGGTTTAATTTTCCTGTGGTTATGTTGCTGTCCTCAAGCGTGAGGGATTCCCGCTGTAGGGTGTTGCAAAACGTTCATGATTCTCTTATATTGGGTTGCTTGAGTGACAGAAGCATAAACCCGAGTAAGGGGGTTGTGGCGTACGGGATAAAGGGGACTTGATACTTTAATGCTATGGTTGGGTTTTACCTTAATGATCTTTAGTAGTTGCGGATGCTTGCTAGAGTTCCAATCATAAGTGCATATGGTCCAAGAAGAGAAACTATGTTAGCTTATGCCTCTCCCACATAAAACTTGCTATCGGTCTAGTAAAGTAGTCAATTGCTTAGGGACACTTTCACAACTCCTACCACCACTTTTCCACACTCACTATTTTTACTTTATTGCTTTTTATCTAAACAGCCCCTAGTTTATATTTACGTGCTCTTTATTATCTTGCAAACCTATCCAACAACACCTACAAAGTACTTCTAGTTTCATACTTGTTCTAGGTAAAGCAAACGCTAAGTGTGCGTAGAGTTGTATCGGTGGTCGATAGAACTTGAGGGAATATTTGTTCTACCTTTAGCTCCTCATTGGGTTTGACACTCTTACTTATTGAAAGAGGCTACAATTGAAACCCTACACTTGTGGGTTATCAGGAGGTCACAGCTTTCTTCTTCAATGAGCTTCCACACACCCTCAGCGCCCCCCTCGAGCTGCTCCACGATCCTGGAAAAGAAGGCGAGGTAATCGGCATCGTTAGGCATCAGCATTCTAGAGACGCTCTCCCTGCAGACACAGTTCAGCATGCGGCGAGCCCTTCGGTCGAGGTCTTGGAACATCTCGGAGCGCATGTCCTGCAGCCCCTGAGCCCGGTTCGCCTCGTCCACTGCTTGTTCCACGAGGGAAGTGATATACCCCACTTGCTGATAGAGTGACGACAGCTTGCTGCGACCGCGGCATGGGCGTCCAGCGCGGCTTTCTAGCGCCTGTCAGCCTTGGCTAGCTTCTTCTTGAGGTCGTCGATCATGTCCTTCAGCTCTCCATGGCGTGTGCAGAAACGGGTCTCCTGAAGCTTCAGTTTCTGATGGTGGTCCTTGATGAGGGACCAGCAGGCCCCCGCGATCCCCTCGTGGATCTTCGTCTAAACCCTCACCCCCCGGGAGGCCAGAGAAGTCTCGGCGGCTATTACTTGGCGCTCCATCTCCTACAGCCGCTCATGGTCCAGGCTTTGCTCGGACGCCACCAACGCCAACGCATCTTCAAGAGCTCGGAGCCTCGCTTCATGCGCCAATGGCCTCTCCACCGAGGCGGTCAGGGCGGCTTTGCATGCCTGAGCTCGCCACTCGAGGGAAGCGATTGAAGCGAGGAGCTCCTGCTAAGGTTTTTGCGGCCTCACGCCGTTGGTCCACGACGTCGGCCTCCTTGAAGGCACCGTCGGATTGCAGATTCCTCAAACCCTTTAGTGGTTTGAACTCTGGGGTGCATGAAAAGATCTCACTCTCCCCAGTTTGCTGACTCGCTAATCTCACAACCTAACACGTCGAGCTCAAAGGAAACGGGACACAGCAGTTTACCCAGGTTCGGGCAACCTTGTGGTGTAAAACCCTACTCCTGCTTGGTGGTGGATTTGCCTCAAGGGGCTGAGGAAGAACTAGTACAGTGGAGAACAAACTCAGGAGGCGTGTTCTTGGGCTCAAGTTAGTTTGTGAGCTGGTGAGGGTGGAATGGATCCGATCCCCCTCCTTTGTGGTGGCTAGGTCCTATTTATAGTGGCCTTGGTCCTCTTCCCGAATGGAGGCGAGAAGGGATCCCTCAACGGCCAAATTTGAAGGGAAACAACTAGTACATCTTATCCTGACTAAAGTGGTCTTCGCCTACAAAAAGCCTCTGGTTGTGACGCTGCGGTTGGCTCGGCGATGACCTCCTGCCGTCCTGGCGGTCTTGGTCTTGTTGCACGGGAATGGAAACCTTTGGCTACTTCCTCGGGACTCTGGGCCTGCTGCTTTCCTCCTTTGCACCAAAGAGGAAACTGGTACTTTGCACCTGTTGGCGCCCGCCTGGCCTTTGTCTTCATGGCTCACGACATCCGAGCCTCGCGAGGTGAGCCTTGCATAGAAATCTCCACTCCTCTGGAGCCAGACTAAGGAGGCTGGTCCCTTTGGATGTCTTGGTGTCGTCCGCCTCGCGAGGCTTGGCCCCTCGCGAGGGTCTTGGGTTGTCAATGTCGAAACTGGGCCATACCAGGCCGTCGGTGGAGCCATGCCATGGGCCGCAGGTAGGCAAGTCTAGGTACCCCCGTATCCAGAATGCCGACAGTAGCCCCCAGGCCCAAGGCGCGCTCGGACTTGGCTTCTAGGCGAAGCCAAAGGGCAAGTGTGGAGCACCACGGGCCTCAACTGCCTGCGGCCTTGGGTGACGCGTTGTGATTGAAGGGATGTGGGTGTCTCCACTTCACCATGCTGCCTCGGCAACCGCCCGACTTGATGAGTCAATGCTGCATGCAGAGAAGACATCATTGCGCGGGATCATGGAGGGGAGGGGCAAAGCCCCCCTCACTCATCTCTACCTTGATCTTCTTGCTGCTCATTCCTTCTTCTTATCCACCTTGCCGTAGTTTCCATGCTCATGACAACGGCGAGGAGGTTCACGACCGCTGAGAAAGGGAAAGCCCCTAAGGAGGGGCCAGCTTCATCTCTGCCCAAGAGGGGCCGCGGCCGTCCCTGCAAGCATGCCACGACCCCGGCGGCGGCCACCGGGGAGTGCAGGCGCGCTTCTCCAGGAGCTGGCATCTCCCTTGGTGTCCGCGGTGGCGCTTCTTCTTGTGGCGTAGGCCACAGGCCACGGGGGAGCCCCTGCGACGAGGGAAGGCGCGCTATGGTCGCCCATCCTCCCCGACTGCGCTTCCCCTTGATGGATGCGCTCCCGGAGTTCGTCGTGTGGTCAAAGAGGCCCGTCGGCACCTTGCCCGAGCTCCCACGCTTCTTCACTAGTGAGCTGCAGGCCTCGGGACTCGACGGCCTCTGGCTGCAGGCTGACGGCTGCTACAGCAGGTCCTCGTGGGTTGGGATCAAGGTCACCGCTACAGGCAGTGTAGTCCTGACCCACGTCTGGCAATACTTTGCCCGTGCACGAGGCCTGAGTGGGAGGTGCACCCTCCACTTCAAGTACGACGGCCTTGCGACCCTCTTCGTGAGGGTGTTCAGGGAAGACGACCGCCGCGCGGGGTGCTGTCCAGAAGACGGTAGCGGCGACAATGAGCTTGGCCTTGACGTCGCCCGTGCTAGCTACGAGGGTGAGCTTGGCTGTGACGACGTACACACTTCCTCCAGCAGCGGTGGCTCATCTTTGAGCGAGAGCCCCAGCAGTGGCGGCTATGACCAACCTCTGTGCCGCCGAGCTTGCATCGAGGAAGGCGGTGGATCATCTCGCCGCCGCGCCCCCGTGAAGCAGGAGGAGGGCCCGATCTGAGCTAGGGGCGGTCGATCTTGGCTTCAGGACCTGCTGTGGCCTTGCGGGCCACTTCTGTTTAACCTTTCCTCTCTTTTGCAGTTTGAAAAAGTAGGGTGCCCCGCTGGGGTGTGTAATGAACTGCGGCAGTTATGCCCTTTATGCTATGCTTATTATATTAACATTGTGCCATGATATTTGTATTCTGAGTAGGCACGGGTAGGGTAACTTAGGTTGACATGCTTACGGTACCTTCCCACCTCAAGGGGGCACGACCCTTGATGCCTGGCGGAGACCCCTTTCCTGATGACTCGGGGGCCATTGATGTCGGGAGGTGCTGTAGGTCTCGGGAGACGCCGTAGAGCTATTGCAGAGTTGTTTAAAGAAAAAAAATTAATGGGGCATCTCATTCTTCCTTGCACGAGCCCCCTGCCACAAGCTTAGCTGCGGCTTAATGCACCACGCCGCACTACCCGAGGGGCATAGACATGAGAGGGCTCATGATGCGGAGCATCCTTCGGTCATCCCCATGGACCTTCCATTGACTATCCAAGCTCCAAGTGGACCCATGACAAGGGCAAGAGCTCGTGCTATTCAAACCAAGGGGACATCACTCCTACTTGAGTTCCCCTTTTCTTCAAGTGAGACATGGCTACTGCCTAAGTACGAGACGCTATGCGTGATCAGGTACAACACTCAAGCCACGGAGCCAGGAGCTGCAGAAGAAACGACAGGCGTCAACTCTCTGGACAGCCTGGAACCTCCGGCCATAACCCGGAACTTCCGGCCCCCGGAACGTCCGGCCTACCGGAGCTTCCGGCCTCCGACGACATCGACCAGCCCGGGCGTGCCAACTCTCTGGTTAGCCCGGAACCTGCCCGAAAACCGTCCCGGACCTTCCGGCCCTCGGAACCTCTGGCCCCCGGACGCCAGCCCAGCTCCACCCGCGTCAACTCTCTGGTTAGGCCGTACCCTGCCCGGACCCTCCGTCGCCCAGAACTTCCGGCCCAGCCCGGAACTTCCGGCCCTGCCTGCGCGCAGCCACTTGGGCCGAGGCCCGTGTACCCTTTCACCCCGTAAACTATATATACTCTTCTCCTACCTACGTTTTAGGGTTAGCATTGGTTTAGCTCATACTTTGTGTGAGAGCCTTGCTCATCCACTTGGTTACTTCTCCTCCGAGCTCACGACCTCTTCGGAGAAGATCCCCCAAGTGGATTCAAGACCCCTTCAAGGGAGGACAATCAAGACCTCCTCACGGAGAAGAACGGTTCCCTTTGTATCCTCCCCTTGTTGATTTTGGATCATGTGTTACCTTGTGCTTTCGGTAATCTAGCCCTTGTGTGATCGATTACTTGTCGGTTTAGTGATTCTCCTGTTTCTCCCCGTGTTCTCCCTTGTGTTTTCCGCACGTTCTTTGTGTTTCCCCCGTAGGATCCACTCCAAACGTGAAAGATCGGCCCCTAGGGTTCCGCCCTACATCATCTTGCTATCATGAGCCACGTTGATCACGTTTTTGGAGCCCTACCCCGTGTTTTCTAGCTTGATTTTGTTGTTTTCGTCCTAAATCCGAAAATCCCCACCAAAAATAGCCCCAACATTTTTTGTGATTTGTTGGTGTGATGAAGTTTTCTTGGATTTGATCCATGGATCTGCTTTGCTTCGAGTGGATCAAGCTTCCCTACCGTTCTTCCCCTCTAATTTCTTCTTTTTCCCCTTCGGATTTGGGTTTTTCCCCAAGTTTTTCCACCCAAATCCATGTTCCCGAAGTCTCCGTTCTTGGCAGAATCACGTCCACCGGAACTTCTGGCCCAGCCCGGAACATCCGGCCCCCGGACCATCCGGCCTTCCCCGGAACTACCGGAACCCGGACCTTCCGTCTTGCCCAAACCTTCCATCCTACATAGAAAGGTTGCGCATCTTCGTCAACTTCCGCTACTTCGGTAACTCCGACCACGATGCAGCGATATCTTCGCCAACGTACTGAAGACCGTGTACCACGACAACGTCTACATTCGCATCCGTTTGAAACCTTCAACCGTAAGCAAGGACGGTAATATCGACGACATCTTTGTCCAAACCTTGCCATTGCATCGATAAACTTCATAGCCCATCTTTTGCGTTGCTTACCCATCAAGACTAGCCATTGAGTATTGCCGGCAACGTGACTTGTGCACATTAGTGAACATACTCCATAGCATACATACCATACCGTAGTGGTGCAAATCTTGGCATCAACTTGTGTGTCACAAAGTTGTCATCACATACACAATTGCTATCTTGGTTCGTGAAGTTTTGCATAAGAAAAGAGCTCAAAAGTGAAAGAGCCACCCAAGCTTTTAAGCAAAGAGGAAAGATAAGCAAATAGCTTATGAGCAAGAACCATAGCATCATATTACATTAAGATTGTCATATAAGATCATCTTGGATCATAGCACCGAAATACCATACATATAGCATAATTGGGATAGAGATCGTTGCATTTTTGCCTAGTAGGTTGTGCACAAGCTCCGTATCTGCCTATTGTGCAATCGTGCTAGCGTCTCTCTAGTATTGTGCAACAAGAGCATTTTCGTGGATTCCACATTTTGGCTCACTTTTAGTTTGCACAATCCCACTTCTCTATTTGCGTGTGTGTTCCCGTGTACCCCTACTTGCTTCGTATACTTGTTGCATTTGCAAATTTGTGAATCATTTCCAACATTATTGAAGCTCACTTACTATTGCATCAAATTTTGTGCCACCATCCTAACCTAGCTCCACCATAAGCTTTTACTTGTGTAGGTGTGAGAACCGACAAGAATTGGTACCAATAGTGCTATTTCATTGTCCGCATTTGAGTGAACTTGATTCATCATCAACATCGGTCAAGGTACATTGGTATAAGTTCTTCTTCTTCTACCACTCACAATTTTGCTTGGAATGATGGATAGACCGAGTACTTCTACCAACCCACTCTTCATCGAGCAAGACGACGACATGTCATCATACGCCACCAAGAGCCACCTCTTTGGTGCACAACGAGCGTTACATCAAGAGCAACAAGCAATGAACGACCGCATCGACAACCTTGCCACCGACTTGCGACTCTCCGAGCAACGTACACGAGACTACTTTGACAACAAGCTCGACGCGCACAAGGAAGAGAATGATGCAAGAATGGACGAGATCCGAGCCTTGTTGGTGAACTGGCCTCCTTCAACTTCTTCATACTCAAGACGGAGCCACTCAAGTCGACACTCCGACGACTCCTTCTCCGGCTCAAGTACACCTTCATCGAACACTCTTCGATGAGCCGCGCGTCAAGATCGTCATGCATCTCGCAACCCGCTACACAACAAGCATTCACAAGAGCAAGTTGATGAGCAAGTCTCTCGTCCTCACTCAAACCAAGTCACTTTTGCTCAAGCTCAAGAACGACAATGACTATGGAGCCAAGAGGAAGAACGAGCGCGCCTACACCAAGAGGAACAAAACACCGAGGCCCTATGTCTTCAACAACAACAACGAGGAGCGCAAGCTCTTGAGGCGCAACGTGCCCTTCAAGAATCTAGTCGAGCCATCGCCAACCGCAATCGCGAACGGCGCAATCAAGAGGAAGCCCTTCGAGAAGAAATCCAAGAGAGGAACTACCAACCGCGCGTGCAACGTCAAGTTCCTCAAGCTCCTTCACAAGCTCGTCAAGCTCCACCTCAACCTCAAGTTCAACAAGAGCAAGTTGATCATAGACTTCCTCCACGCCAAGAGCAACATGAGGGTGATTACCCTCCATGTCAAGGGCGTCATCATCACCATCGCCAACAACACAACGAAGAGCAACACTATGTCAAGCTCAAATTCACAATGCCCAAGTTCAATGGAAGCAATGATCCCGAAGAATACCTCTCATGGGCATTGAAGGTCGAAAAAATCTTTCGTTTGCAAAACTATGAGGAAGAGAAGAAGATCACTATGGCATCACTTGAGTTCCAAGACTATGTGCTCATATGGTGGGAACAAGTCCTTGAGTGCCGACAAGCAAGAGGTGAACCTCCAATCAACACTTGGGCTCAAATGAAGGAAGTCATGCGAGCATGTTTTGTGCCAACCTACTACAACCGCAATCTCTTCAAAAAGCTACACCTCCTCAAGCAAGGAACAAAGAGTGTTGAAGAATACTACAAGGAAATGGAGATTGCCATGATTCGAGCCAATGTCACAGAGGATGATGAGCAAACTATGGCACGATTATTGAATGGACATAATCATCCCATAAAGAAGATCGCCGACTTCCAACCCTACTCCAACCTCATTGAGCTCGTGCATCAAGCGACCAAGGCGGAACGTCAGGTGCAACATGACTTCAAGTATGCCAAGTACTCATCCTAGACCTACGGCTTCTCCAACAATCAAGCTTCAACAACTCCTCCAACATCTACATCAACCAAGCCTTCTCCAAGCAATGACGACAAGTCAAGTTACAAGAAAACTTCGGCAAGTTCAAGCCATCTTCCTCCTACTACAAGCAACTTCAAGCCGCGTGCTTCTTCATCTACTCCGACCGATGAGACCGTCAAGACAAGCTCCTTCAAGTGTTTCACTTGCGACGGCCGAGGCCACAAGTCCTATGAATGCACAAACAAGCGCACCATGATCCTCAACGACGATGGTACCTATGATTCCATGAATGATGAGGAGATGGAAGCTCTTGAGCAAGTGGCCATGCACCGGAGCGTGAATGAGGATGAAGATGATCAAGTCTTTTGTGATGAGCATTCGAGCCCCGCTCTCGTTGTCTCCAAGGTCTTGACTCTTCATCATAAACAAGAAGAAGACCAACGATGCCACATCTTCCACACAAAGGCCGGCATCAACGGACGGTCCGTCAAGGTCATCATCAACGAAGATAGTTGCCACAACTTGGCAAGTGAAGAACTATGCTCCAAGCTTCAATTGGTAAAGAGGAAACACCCGCACTTCTACAAGGTTCAATGGCTAAGTGACTCGGGCACTATACGAGTCGAGCATACGGTCCAAGTCTCCTTCAAAATTGGTGCATATGAGGACACTTTGGAGTGTGATGTGGTCCCAATGACAGTTTGCCACCTCCTTCTTGGTCGGCCATGGCAATTCGATCATGGTGTCATCCATAATGGGCGCACCAATCACTATAGCTTCAAGATGAAAGGGAAGGAATATGTGCTACCACCTATGTATCCTAGTCAAGTGATAGCCGACAAGCAAGCCACCCATCGTGGAGAGAAGATTGAGAAAGTGATCCACCAAAAAGAGAGTGAGAGCCACAAGCCAAACTTGAGCGCCTCTTCGCCTAGAGAGAAAAACCTCATACTATTTGCCACAAAAAGTGAGATGAGAGAAGTGTGTGAGAACCCATCGAGTGTGATGCACTTTGTCCTTATGTGCAAGGATGGGAAACCTACAACTAACACCTCTCACGAGCTACCTTTAGTGTTTCAATCTCTTTTGCAGGAATTCCAAGATGTTTTCCCGGATGAGCTACCTCCGGGTCTACCTCCTCTGCGAGGCATTGAGCATCGAATCTACCTCATCCCCGGAGCGCCACTTCCAAACAAAGCTCCATACCGCGTCAACCCCGAAGAAACCAAGGAGATTCAACGGCAAGTACAACAACTCATCGACAACGGTCATGTACGTGAAAGCCTAAGCCCTTGTGTCATTCCCGTTATACTTGTGTTGTAGGGTGGAACCCTAAGTGAAGATCTTTCACAAATTGGAGGGGGAATCCCCAAGAACAAGATGAACACAAGAGGGAAAACAAGAGGAACACTCAAGAACAAGTCCAAATCACACATCCACTAGACCAACAAACACACAAGATCCACAAGGTACATGAACAATCAAAGGGAAATAAGATACATGGTAGAGTTCATCCCAAATCCTATGAAGGAGATGAGGGCTTGATGATCCTATGATGGGGATCCTTCCCCAAGGAGGAGGTCTTGATGTTTGGTCACTACAAGAGGAGGTCTTGATCTCCTAGTGGAGTTGATCCATGGAGCAAAGCTCACAAATGTCTATAAAATACTTTGCCATCCTTCTAATGAGCTAGGAGGGAGGTACTTATAGTCTAGAGACGGACTAGGAGGGGGAGAGGGATTACATGGGCAAAAACCCAACAAGGCACGCAGGCCCACGGACGGGTCCGGGCACCCGTGGGTCCTAGGCCCGGGCATCCGGGGTAGACGCAGGGGCCTGGGCGGTCGAGGCCGGGCACCCGGGCGGGGCTGGGCCGCGCCAGCAGCTGGGCCGGGCACCCGGGGTGTGGCGGCCCGGGCACCCGGTGGGGCATCTCCAGTGCTAGGTGGGAGAGGCCGGGCACCCTAGGGTAGTGGCCCGGGCACCCGGAGGCAAGCTAGGCCGACCCAGGCAGGAGGCCGGGCACCCGGGGTGCTCCCAGGCCGCGGTTGGGCGATTGGCCGGGCACCTGGTGCTTGGCGGCTGGGCACCCGGGGCCGGCTGGGGCTGCGGCCAAGTGGTGGCCGGGCACCCGGGTGGTCCGGGGGCTTGGCACATTCCTCATTCTTGCTCTTCTTGTCCCCCTCTTCTCATCCGTAGGTGCTCGGGTCTTCGCGCTAGCCTCTCCATGATCAACACCTTGACACCTAATCATGCATAGTACTTCCATTTGAGGTAGGACCCAATTCTCGTGTGAATTAGAATGGAGTTTGAAGAGGAAGGAGTCAACCTCGGTTTCGACAGTGCGTGCGTGTGCTCTAGTCCAGGGTCCTCTCCGTCCTTGCGGTGGTGGTGTGACGTGCATGGTGATGGTCGAGGGATGCTCCGCATCATCTCCCCCCCTTGGGAGAGATCCGTCCACGGATCGTGATCTTCATCACCATGGGAAGGAGATGGCGTTGCCGTGTAGAAGTGGACGACCACCAAGCACATATCATGTTGAAGCTCGAAATGGTCACTCTCCAATGTCGCACCGTCTTGTAATTCCTTCAAAAGGATAAAAGATAACAAGCATTTGGAAAAACAAATGTGGTTGGCAGTAAAGCAAAACCAAGCATTCAAGAGGTGATTCACCAAACAAGTGTTGTCATCAAGCATAGCATATGGTGTGACAAGGGAGTGTGGCATGGCATGTAAGCACATAAATTGAGAAGAATCAAGGACATCATGCAAACAATCATGCAAGGGTGAGGTAAAGGTGCTAATATGTGGGACAAGTGAACAAGCATCTACCTCAATGTCATAGCAAGCATGCCTAAAGTGCTCAATAAATGGTCTATGGTATGCATAAGAGTCATTCACAACACCCGAGAAGATGACATGTCTAAACACATGCATCAAGTGCAAGACAATCCAAGCATAATATGCATAAGGTGTAGTGAGAATCGAGTGGCACTCAACACGATAGCAAGAGCAATTGTTCATCATGTGTGAGGCAATCAAGGCAAGCATGTAGCAATCAATGGGACATGGCATATGTGAAAGAATTACATTGTTGCAACCAAACATGTGATAGGAGCATGTAATCCAAGAAGTGGATGCAACATGAGAAAGCATAGAAATCAAGTCATGCAAACTAGTGGAGCGAAGATGCAACACACTAGAGGAAATCATGGCAATCATGTCATGTGAACAAATAAGAGATATAGGCAATGCACATGACATATCGCGAGCACGAACACAAAGCATGATCATAGTATCATTGTAGGCATGGGGCACATAGCAAACATGGCAATAACAAGCAATATCTCCACCAAGCTTGCAAATACACATACAAGTAGTAGAATCAATCATCATGTGTAATGCAAAGCATGGGTCACAAATACATGGCAAAGGCATAGGAATGAGCATATCATGCAAAGTGAACATGGCAAGATGGGCATATAAGATGTAATGGACGATAACCCATAACCATGTGAGAGCCATGTAGGAGAAATGTGCGAAGTCCTTGCGCGAAGAGAGCGGTGGGAAAGACACTCCATCGAATCCCAAGTCATTGTTGCTCTCTAGAGCTCGTTTTGTCAACTCATGGGATTGTGAGGTTGACAAGTATTCATGGGTACCTACACGAAAGAAACTCAAACCAAAGAAATTGTACGCATGGTAAATGTACACATCATCCATCATGATGTGTATGTGCACATGTGAGTTAGCACAAGATAAGCATCGCTCAAAGAAATTTGATGCATGGTATAAGAACATGTCATCCATCATGAAAGAATAGTTATTGTGTATCACACGATGGGGGCACAAATTGATAATGCAAGCATATGGCACATCACTAGCATGTATATTCATGGGGAGCATATGGTGCACACAAGTAGTGGGATCATGCAATGGATAGGATGAATCCAAGTCTCCTAAAATGTATGAGGAAACTATGGGGGTGTCCTCATGAGTAATAGTGGAAACATGATAGGGAGAAAATGGAGAACATCCAAAACAATGCATATCCAAAGCCAGGTGGTCTGGTGAGGACATCAATACCATTGCTACACCCACAACCCCTACTGCTACATATACTGGACCAATTACTAGAGCTCGCGCATGCCAATTAAATTATCAGGTACTTTCATTTCTTGGTAATGATTCTAATGTTCATGAGAATACGATGCTGCCTAAATTGGATACATTTGTTTTGCTTACAAATGAAGGGCCTAGCTTGGAGAAGGATGGACATTGGAGCACGAACAAGCATGGAGATGATGGCATGCGCAAGGGGAACAAGAATGGAGTTACAAGTGATGATTTCAGGACTTTCAAGCCACCATAATGGGTGCATGAAGCCTTGGACAAAATATACAAGATGCCACTTCATAAATTTAGTCCCGAGGCTATTCTAGGTGTTGCGTCACCTTATTATTGGGCCAGGCCCATGTAATTTTGAAATACATAAGTATAGGCTATTTTTAGAGTCCGTATGTGTGGGGAGACAAGAGATAGGGTTGATTTCGGACCCCTCCACCAAGGGCCACGAAATTCCCCCGTCTTCCTCCATATATACAGCCCTTTGGGCACCGTTTAGACTTTAGGTTTTGTTTAGATTAAAGTTCTTCATCGCTGCAACTTCGCGTACTTAGTTTGTGTTCAACGACCAGACAAATGCGTCACAGAACCCCACCTTGATCAATAAAGCTTTCCTCTTATATTCGCAATATCCAGATTGCAATCTTAGTTTCTTGCTTGTTCTTCGTTTGCCTACAGGAAACAGACCTTCGTGGTCAGGTTGATCGTGCTCCGGCGTGGTCAATAACCTCTTGGAGTTGGTTTAGCTATTGCTAAGGCGCGACGTCCTCGCACGTTCGTAGTCGGATCGTCAAAGTGGACTTCCTCCAAAATGATAGCCACCATCTCATTGGAAGACGAGACACCTTTGCCTCTATCAAGTGGTATCAGATTTCCAGGTTGCTCGGTGAGATTTTACAGTTTTTCATTGTTTAGATCGAGTCTATTCTTCATACCTATAGTCCACGAAAAAGCCACAAAAAAATTAGGGTTAGCTCATCATAACCGAACCCATCTGAGCCTTTGCATAATCTTTTTAGGGTTTTGCTTTGTTGAATTTGTGGTTGCATCGTCGTGTCTAGTTGCTGGTCTTAGCGTCTAGTATTTTAGAGTTTCGAGTTCTGGTCATAAGTTGTCACGCCGCCACCGCACCATCATCATCGCCCCTGCCACCTACCACCACCGCTCCGAATCCGTATCCATATACCACCACCAATCTGTATCCATATACCACCACCGATCCATATCCATATACTACCACCGCTACCACCACCGCTGCCATATACCACCACCATATATCCACCACCAATCAGAGTTCCTTGCATATTAGGTTTGTTTTCGAGATCCATCTATTTTCTGATTCGCGTTTCCTTGCCTGAGTAGGTTTCGGAAAAAAACACACTTGACAAAAAAAATTCTGGCTATCCTATTTTTAGGTGTTTCTAAGCGTATTGAGACAGTCGCCGTTATAGAAAGTTTTTTTGACCCGTTTCCCATTTTTTGGGTCGGGGCAGTCGAAAAAAAAATTGGTCAAAAAAATTTCGTCCCTATCCTGTTATCTTGACTTGGGAAGAGTTTTGAGACACTCGTCATTATAGTGATTTTTGGAAAAAAAAGAGCGCAAAAAAAAGAGCAAAAAAAAGAGCGCAAAAAAAAGAGTGAAAAAAATTCAGAGTGTGCTTCTCCCTTGTTTCCGTGCAGCGTCGTGATTTTGTTAGTGTTCTAGGCTCGCGTCTCTAGCACAGTCTAGCCTAGGACCAGCACAGTACCGTCGTTGAGCGTTTATTCAACTTTGCATCTCTGAATTGATTATTGCTGACCCTTTTTTGCTACCATATTATAAGCCTTCCCAGCTCCACATACATCTACGTCGTGTGTTTGACTCTCCCTAATAATTGCTCTATCCAAGCTTTGAGAGTTTTGACTACAACGTTGCCGATCACCACCTGCTGCTGGGTAAGAACTCGTAAGAATTTCAGATTTGCTTGACGGTTTTGTGATACACCACCACCACTTCTTGGTAGTCTGTAGGATCATATTCTTGTGCGTTTCTATTTTCTGCTAACCATGGTAGGATCACAAGCCGATGACACTAATTGGGAGAACCTGACAAACAAACAGCTACATGACAAATTTCAGCAAATGATGAGTGGACAGGTGCAAGATGTGCTAAACAGATTTGATGAGGCCATGGAGAAGATAGATGGCACTGAGAAGATGTTCGAAACAAAGCTTGATAGCAAGTTTAATGAATTGCTCGCGCATTTTCCACAACCACCGCCAGCTGCACCTATCGCACCTCTACAACAACAACAACAACGCCCCCTTCCGAATCAGTATGGATGAGCGAAGTGTGTTCCTCTTGAGGATGGCCAAACTTCTAGTGCTGCTGTACCTGTTGTTGATGCTTCTTTGGCTCCTGCTACTGCTGCTGCTGGTACCCAGGAGGATGATGAGTATGCGGGCGATTATGAGGATGAGGTTGATCGAAATCAGAACTACGTGTAGCCACCAGCACCACCACCAGCAGGTCGACCTCAGGTATTTATTCGCAATGGTAGCCTGCACCACCACCTCAGGTACGAGATCATGACCATGTTCCTAAACTGAAATTTAATATTCCACCATTTAAGGGTAGATATGTTCCTGATATATATCTTACTTGGGAGTTAGAAACTGAACAACGTTTTACATGTTTGCAATATCCCGAGGAGAGACGGGTTGCTGCTGCTGTTTGTGCTTTCACTAGTTTTGCATGTGTATGGTGGTCTGAACATTGTAGATTATATCCTATTCCAGCTACTTGGGCTGCTTCAAAAACTGCTATGCGTACTCGTTGGGTTCCACCATATTATCAATGTGAATTGCTTCAAAAATTGCAGCGTTTAAGACAAGAAAAAAAATTATGTAGAAGAATATTATCAGGAATTACAAACTGGCATGATTAGATGTGGTATTGTTGAGGAGAATGAAGCTATGCTTGCACGTTTTATGGGTGGATTAAATAGAGAGATTCAGACCATTCTGGAGTAGAAGGAGTATACTAATATCACTCGTTTATTTCATCTTGCTTGTAAAGCTGAACGTGAAGTGCAGGATCGGCAAGCATTGGCGCGAACTAACTTTTCTGTAGGTCGACCTTCATCATGGACACCGCGTGCATCTTCTACTTCAATTGCACCAGCACCTCCATCAGGTGCCATCTCCAGCCGTGATACAAGAAAGCAGGCACAACCACCATTATCTGCCAAGAGCGCACCTGCCGGGCCTGCACAGAGCTCTTCTTCTTCCATGGCATCAACAGGGCACACAAGTGATATTATTTGTCGTCGTTGTAAAGGAAGAGGTCATTATGCGCGAAAATGCAAATCTCAGCGTGTGATGATTGCTACTGAGGATGGTGGGTATGAGTCCGCTAGTGACTATGATGAGGAGACTTTGGCTCTTATTACACGTGAAGAACACGGTGGAGATGATTCTGATCATGAGACGCAATACATGGCTCCTGACGATGCTGACAGGTAAGAATGTTTAGTTTCTCAACGTGTTTTTACTGTGCAGGTCACACAAGCTGAGCAAAACCAGAGGCATAATTTGTTCCATACAAAGGGAGTTGTGAAGGAACGTTCTGTGCGCGTCATCATAGACGGAGGGAGCTGCAACAACTTGGCTAGCATGGAGATGGTGGAGAAGCTTTCTCTCACCACAAGACCACATCCACATCCTTACTACATCCAATGGTTCAACAATAGCGGCAAGGTTAAGGTAACATGTACTGTTTGTGTGCATTTTAGTATCTCTACATATGCTGATTATGTTGATTTTGATGTGGTACCTATGCAAGCATGTTCCTTATTACTTGGTAGACCATGGCAATTTGATAAAAATTCTGTACACCATGGTAGAAACAATCATTATACTCTTGTTCATAAGGATAAAAATATTACTTTGCTTCCTATGACTCCTAATTCCATTTTGAAAGATGATATTAATAGAGCTAATAAAGCAAAACAGGAGAAAAATAAGAGTGAAAATCAGATTGTGGCAAAAGAATTTAAGCAACAAATGCAACCTAATAGTAAACCATCTAGTGTTGTTTTTGAAATTAAATTGAAAAGTGCATGTTTACTTGCCACTAAATCTGATATTGATGAGCTAGATTTCAGCAAATCTGTTTGCTATGCTTTTGTGTGCAAAGAGGCATTATTTTCATTTGAGGCCGTGCCTTCCTCTTTGCGTCCTGCTGTCACTAACATTTTGCAGGAGTTTGCTGACGTCTTTCCACAAGACGTGCCACCGGGATTACCTCCCATTCGAGGGATTGAGCATCAGATTGACTTAATTTCCGGTGCATCATTACCCAACCGTGCACCATACCGTACCAATCCAGAGGAGACGAAGGAGATTATGCGTCAAGTACAGGAGCTGCTCGACAAAGGTTATATACGCGAATCCCTTAGTCCTTGTGTTGTTCCTATTATTCTAGTGCCAAAAAGGATGGTACATCACGTATGTGTGTTGATTGTAGAGGCATTAATAATATTACTATTCGTTATCGTCATCCTATTCCTAGGCTAGATGATATGCTTGATGAATTGATTGGCTCTACAATATTCTCCAAAGTTGATTTGGGTAGTGGATACCATCAAATTCGTATGAAATTGGGAGATGAATGGAAAACGGCATTTAAAACTAAGTTTCAATTATATGAGTGGTTAGTCATGCCTTTTGGGTTAACTAATGCACCTAGTACTTTGATGAGATTAACGAACAAAGTTTTACGTGCTTTTATTGGACAATTTGCGGTAGTCTATTTTGATGATATACTGATTTACAACAGATCTTTAGAGGAACATTTGGAACATGTACGTGCTGTTTTTATTGCTTTACGTGATGCAGGTTTGTTTGGTAACCTTGGGAAGTGCACCTTTTGCACCGGCCGAGTATCTTTTCTTGGCTATGTTGTTACTCCACAGGGAATTGAAGTTGATAAAGCCAAGATTGAAGCTATTGAGAGTTGGCCGCAGCCCAAAACGGTCACACAAGTGAGGAGTTTTCTTGGCCTCGCTGGATTCCATAGGCGTTTTGTGAGAGATTTCAGCACCATTGCTGCACCTCTCAATGAGCTTACAAAGAAAGATGTGCCTTTTCTTTGGGGTACCACACAGGAAGAAGCCTTCACGGTAATGAAAGATAAGTTGACACATGCTCCTTTACTCCAACTTCCTGATTTTAATAAGACTTCTGAGCTTGGATGTGATGCTAGTGGAATTGGATTAGGAGGTGTGTTATTACAAGATGGCAAACCTGCTGCATACTTTTCTGAAAAATTGAGTGGGCCTAGTCTGAATTATTCTACTTATGATAAAGAATTATATGTTCTTGTTCGGACTTTAGAAACATGGCAACATTATTTATGGCCCAAAGAATTTGTTATACACACTGATCATGAATCTTTGAAACATATTAAAAGTCAAGCTAAACTAAATCGTAGACATGCTAAATGGGTTGAATTCATTGAGACTTTCCCTTATGTCATTAAACACAAGAAGGGTAAAGAAAATGTTATTGCTGATGCATTGTCTCATCGCTATACTATGCTTTCACAACTTGACTTCAAAATATTTGGTTTGGAGACCATCAAAGATCAATATGTGCATGATGTTGATTTTAAAGATGTATTGCAGAATTGTAATGAAGGTAGAACATGGAACAAGTTCGTCGTTAATGATGGCTTTGTGTTCCGTGCTAACAAGCTATGCATTCTAGCTAGCTCCGTTCGTCTTTTGTTGTTGCAGGAGGCGCATGGAGGAGGACTAATGGGACAGTTTGGCGTGAAGAAGACGGAGGACGTACTTGCTACACATTTCTTTTGGCCAAAGATGAGACGGGATGTTGAGCGCTTTGTTGCTCGCTACACTACATGTCAAAAAGCTAAGTCATGACTCAATCCTCATTGTTTATATATGCCTTTGCCTGTACCTAGTGTTCCTTGGGAGGATATATCTATGGACTTTGTTTTAGGTTTACCTCGAACAAAGAAGGGGAGGGATAGCATATTTGTTGTCGTGGATAGATTCTCGAAAATGGCACACTTTATACCATGTCATAAAAGCGATAATGCTGTTAATGTTGCTGATTTCTTCTTTTGTGAAATTATTCGCTTGCATGGTGTGCCAAATACTATCGTTTCAGATCGTGATACTAAATTTCTTAGCCACTTTTGGAGATGTTTATGGGCTAAGTTGGGGACTAAACTGCTTTTTAGTACTACTTGTCACCCCCAAACTGATGGACAAACTAAAGTAGTCAATAGAACATTGTTTACTATGCTTAGGGCTGTTTTGAAGAATAATAAGAAAATGTGGGAAGAATGTTTGCCTCATATTGAATTTTGCTTATAATCGTTCATTGCATTCTACTACTAAGATGTGCCCTTTTGAAATTGTGTATGGTTTCCTACCTCGTGCACCTATTGATTTGTTGCCTCTTCCATCTTCGGAGAAGGTTAATTTTGATGCTAAACAACGTGGTGAATTCATTTTAAAAATGCATGAGTTAACTAAGGAAAACATTGAGCGTATGAATGCTAAATATAAACTTGCTGGAGATAAGGGTAGAAAACATGTTGTGTTTGCACCTAGAGATCTTGTTTGGATACATTTGCGTAAGGATAGATTTCCTGATTTGCGCAAATCAAAGTTAATGCCACGTGCTGACGGACCTTTTAAGGTGTTAGAGAAAATAAATGATAATGCATATAAACTTGAGCTGCCTGCAGATTTTGGGGTTAGTCCCACTTTTAACATTGCAGATTTGAAGCCTTATTTGGGTGAGGAAGATGAGCTTCCATCGAGGACGACTTCATTTCAAGATGGGTAGGATGATGAGGACATCAATACCATTGTTACACCCACAGCCCCTACTGCTACATATACTGGACCAATTACTAGAGCTCGCACACGCCAATTAAATTAGCAGGTACTTTTGTTTCTTGGTAATGATTCTAATGTTCATGAGAATATGATGCTGCATAAATTGGATACATTTGTTTTGCTTACAAATGAAGGGCCTAGCTTGGAGAAGGATGGACATTGGAGCACGAACAAGCATGGAGATGATGGCATGCGCAAGGGGAACAAGAATGGAGTTACAAGTGATGATTTCAGGACTTTGAAGCCACCATAATGGGTGCATGAAGCCTTGAACGAAATATACAAGATGCCACTTCATAAATTTCGTCCCGACGCTATTCTAGGTGCTGCATCACCTTATTATTGGGCTAGTCCCATGTAATTTCTAAATACATAAGTATAGGCTATTTTTAGAGTCTGTATGTGTGGGGAAACAAAAGATAGGGTTGATTTCGGACCCCTCCACCAAGGACCGTGAAATTCCCCCCTCTTCCTCCATATATACAGCCCTTCGGGCACCGTTTAGACTTTGGGTTTTGTTTAGATTAAAGTTCGCCATAGCTGCAAGCGTACTTAGTTTGTGTTCAACGACCAGACAAAGGCGTCACAGAACCCCACCTTGATCAATAAAGCTTTCCTCTTATATTCGCAATATCCAGATTGCAATCTTAGTTTCTTGCTTGTTCTTTGTTTGCCTGCAGGAAACAGACCTTCGTGGTCAGGTTGATCGTGCTCCGGCGTGGTCAATAACCTCTTGGATTTGGTTTAGTGATTGCTAAGGCGCGACGTCCTCACACGTTCGTAGTCGGATCTTCAAAGTCGACTTCCTCCAAAACGATAGCCACCATCTCATCGAAAGACAAGACACCTTTGCCTCTATAATGGTCATGGCGTGGCATATGTGATAAATGATGCAAAGGGAGCATATCCATATCATCACAAGAAAAACAAATGCCAATAACCAAGGGCTTGTCGTCTATGCCATATGTGCAAATTTGGTTAATTTTAATGGCATATGCATAGTCACTACGATGAGATTGCAAATATGACATATGGTTGATCTCATGCATAGCATATGACAAGTCAAGCGGATTGTCAAACATGATGTGGCCAAGAGAATTATCACAAGAAATCATATGTAACATGGCATCACAACTAATAGACTCCACATGAGAATCATCATACTCATCATAAATGGGCAAATCATCGCATGGGGTAATCGCACTAGCATGAAGCATGGAAATAGGTGGATCAACATCATGCAAGCAATCAATGTCAAGAATGTCCACTAGTGGGACAAGAGCATCACCTTCACCTATGTTACCTTTGTCGTTCCACTCAAGTGGTGTAGGTGAGGTGGGAAAGACCAAAGCATGGTCAACATCGTCATCGTGATGGAACCATATGGGAGGTGCATCATAGTTCACCATGGCCATCGTCTTGTCCATAGGAAGGACGAAGTCGTTGCGGATCGGGGCATTGTCATATATGGGACCTAGCACCAAATGAGAAGGAACAATAGAGGTAGAGGTTAAGTTGTTAGATATCGAAATGGCCTCACATGCCCTATCAACTACCTCACTCTCTCTATGTGGTGGTGGCTCACTCACTCCCTCAAGGTAGGTGCACTCAATGTCACATATGGTGGAGTCACTCAAATCACTCAAGTGGTGGTGGTGGTGGCTCTCCTCACATGAGAATTGGGGCAACTCGTCATATATGAGGCTAGTGGTGAAGTCACTCTCACTCCCAATATGGTGGCACAAGTCACTCAAGTCATCATACATCACCATGGTTGAAGGGAAAATCCCATGCTCAACCATCTCGTCACCGTCGCCGTGGAGGAAGGCCGAAGTAGGCGTACTCGTCGAAGGTAGGCGAAGATGCCATACGTCCAAAGGCGAAGATGCCTTGATGACACTTGGAGAAGATGCCGAAGTGGTCATAGTAGTCGTAGCTCCGTCTTGGTGGTGCTTGTCTCGCGGTCTTCTCTTGTGCTCATGAAGTTTGGCCGTAGCTTGATGTAGAGCTTTTTGGGTCTTGTAGGTGTATGCATCGCGAGCATCTTCATCTTGATGGTGTTGTAGTGCTTGAGCTCGATGAGTTCCCGAAGATTGGCCACTTGAGCATCGTCGCCTTGAAGATGACGAAGGGGAAGAAGACTTGTAGTTGGCCATCATGTCTCGTACTTGATCCCTTTGTTCGGCCAACTTGGTGTCGAGGTAGTCCCTTATCCTTACTTCATTTTGGCGTATGTCGATGGCGAGTCGCTCAATGCCGTGCATTGCTTGTTGTAGTCCGAAGGTGGACGTTTTGGTGATGTAGTTGTTCGTGTTGTCGTTTTCGTGGAAGACCGGAGACTAAATGCCTTGCCTATCCATCACAAGACTCGAGTAGAGGTGAGTAGGAAATGAGATAAACAATACCAAGTTACCTTTTCTCAGAGTTGAGGATGTATCCCGTTTCACTCAATGTGAGATGAAAGAATAGTGGAACTGGTATCGGACTTGTTCACTCATACCTATCAAGTAAAGCTTATAGTGGAGCTTGGTGAGGATAGTGGCACAAAAAAATTGATGCAAATGTTAGCAAGAGTCAATAATGTTGGAAACGATTCACAAATTCGCAAGTGAAACAACTAGACCAATAGCAATATGTGGCACACAGAAAAACACACACATGGATAGATAAATGGGGTCGTGCAACCAAGGAATGAGAACAAAATGTGGAGTCCACGGAAAACGCTCGTGTTGCACAACTCAAGAGAGACGCTAGCACGATTGCTCAATAGGCGGATACGACACTTGTGCACAACCTATAAGATGCAAAATATATGAGCTTTCGATCCCAAGTATGCTATGTGTATGATGTTCCCGGTCTTTTTCTCAAGATGATCCAAGATGATCGGATATGACAATCTTGTGTGCAATGTGGTATGATGCTATGGCTCTTGCTCACAAGCACTTTGCTCTCTTTTTTTTGCTTAAAAGCTTATTCCTTTTTTTTATATGGCCACTTATGTGAAATGCACAAACCAAGATAGCAATTATGTATATGCGGGAACAATCTTGTGACACAAGGGATGATATGATGATACCAAGATGACACCAATATGATATGGTATGTATGCAATGGAAGGTATGGATCACTAATGTGCACAAGTAACGTTGCCGGCAATACTCAAAGGCTAGTCTCGATAGGCAAGTGACGCAAAATGGGCTAAAGGGTTAACAATGTAATGGCAAGAATGTATAATGAAGGGATATGGAGGTTACCGTTCTTGCTTACGGTTAGGTTTTCAGAATGGTGAAGTGGTCGATGTCGATGACGACCTCGCGGCGATGATGAGTGGAGGTGTTCTTGATGTAGATACCAAGATGATGTAGACCCGTCCCTAAGTAGCCGAAACACGTTAGGAAACGGTAAAAAACCGCGAACTCAAAATCTCAAGGAAAATGTCAAATGGTGGTAGCGAAATGCGTTGGTGGTTCCAGAGTTAGCAATGCGGAAGTGGTGGTGGTGGTTGATGACGAAGAAACCATTCCTAAGTAGCCGAAACACCTTAGGAGACTCAAGTCACCACTCAAGCAACCACAAATGCTATATGGAACAAAAATGGGTTAGGTTGCGGAAAGCTATGATGGTTTTGCAGATGATATGGTGGATGGCCTAGGCAAAGATGCCAAAATTCAAATTTTGATGGATTCAAATGGTGTTGAAACCTATCTATATGGATGGGGGATGTCAATAGCTACTCAATGAGCTAAAGAACGTAAAAAACGGATTCCGGGAGCAAAAGTTATGGCCGAAACGGTTTTTGTCGGTGGGCTGATTCTGGGAGGTGCGGGTGCCCGGGGGTGGAAGGTGCAGGCACCCGGGGTGGTCCGAGGCAAACAGCCCGGGGGTGCGGGTGCCCGGGGTTTGGGGTGCGGGCACTCGGGGTGGTCAGCGGGGGTGGGCGGGGGTGTTCGGGTGCCCGGGGTTTGAGGTCCGGGTGCCCGGGGGTGTCGGATTTAGGCAAAAATTTGTGGCAAAATGGAAGAAATTGGTGGATTTCGTGGAGGGAAAGGTGGAGATGGATGGGGGAATGCTAGATCCACTTGAAACCAAGCAAATCCATGGATCAAATCCAACAAAATCTCATCAAACCAACAAATCACAAAAAAAAATTGGGCTATTTTTGGTGCGGAATTTTCGAAATTGGGGAAGAACACACAAAATTAGGCTAGAAAACAAAGAGGGGGGCTCCAATTTCGTGAGAAACCATGGCTCATGATACCAAGATGTTGTAGGATGGAACCCTAAGTGAAGATCTTTCATGAATTGGACGGGGAATCCCAAAGAACAAGATGAACACAAGAGGGAAAACAAGAGGAACACTCAAGAACAAGTCCAAATCACATATCCACTAGACCAACAAACACACAAGATCCACAGGGTACATGAAAAATCAAAGGGAAATAAGATACATGGTAGAGTTCATCCCAAATCCTATGAAGGAGATGAGGACTAGATGATCCTATGATGGGGATCCTTCCCCAAGGAGGAGGTCTTGATGTTTGGTCACGCCAAGAGGAGGTCTTGATCTCCTAGTGGAGTGGATCCATGGAGCAAAGCTCACAAATGTCTATCAAATACTTTGCTATCCTTTTAATGAGCTAGGACGGAGGTACTTATATTCTAGAGACAGACTAGGAGGGGGAGAGGGATTACATGGGCAAAAACCCAAGAAGGTATGCAGGCCCACGGACGGGTCCGGGCACCCGGGGGTCCTAAGCCCGGGCACCCTGGGTAGACGCAGGGGCCTGGGCGATCGAGGCCGGGCACCCGGGGTTGGTGGCTCGGGCACCCGGGCGGGGCTGGGCCGCGCCAGCAGCTGGGCCGGGCACCCGGGGTGTGGCGGCCCGGGCACCCGGTGGGGCATCTCCAGCGCCAGGTGGGGGAGGCCGGGCACCCGGTGGGGCATCTCCAGCGCCAGGTGGGGGAGGCCGGGCACCCGGGGGTAGTGGCCCGGGCACCCGGAGGCAAGCTGGGCCGACCGAGGCAGGAGGTCGGGCACCCGGGGCGCTGCCCAGGCCGTGACTGGGCGATTGGCCGGGCACCCGGGGTCGGCTGGGGCTGCGGCCAAGTGGTGGCCGGGCACCCGGGGTCGAGGCGGTCAGGCTCCCGGGTGGTCTAGGGGCTTGGCCCATTCCTCATCCTTGCTCTTCTTGTCCCCCTCTTCTCGTCCGTAGGTGCTCGGGTCTTCGCGCTAGCCTCTCCATGATCAACACCTTGACACCTAATCATGCATAGTACTTCCATTTGAGGTAGGACCCAATTCTCGTGTGAATTAGAATGGAGTTTCAAGAGGAAGGAGTCAACCTCGGTTTCGATGGTGCGTACGTGTGCTCTAGTCCATGGTCCTCTCCGTCCTTGCGGTGGTGGTGTGACGTGCATGGTGATGGTCGAGGGATGCTCCGCATCAACTTGTGCCTAAGCCCAATGGAAGTTTCCGCTTGTGTTCCGATTGTAGACCTATAAATGATATTACCGTTCGCTATAGGCATCCCATTCCTCGCTTAGATGATATGCTTGATGAACTTAGTGGAGCCAACTTTTTCTCAAAAATTAATCTTAAAAGTGGCTATTATCAAATCCGCATTCAAGAGGGTGATGAATGGAAAACTGCTTTCAAAACAAAATTCGGCTTATATGAGTGGTTAGTTATGCCTATGGGTTTATCGGAGGCTCCCGGTACTTTCGTGTGTCTCATGCATTATGTGCTTCGCCCTTATATTGGAGTCTTTGTTGTGGTTTACTTCGATGATATTCTTGTGTTTAGCAAAACCACGAAAGAGCATATTAATCATGTTAGGGCTGTTTTGCAAACCCTTCGCAAGGAACGTCTTTATGACAACATGAAAAAGTGCACATTTGGTGTTGACAAAGTGGTTTTCTTGGGTTTAGCTGTATCATCCAAGGGTGTTCAAGTTGATGAATCCAAAATTGAAGCAATTAAAACTTGGCCCCAACCCACCAATTTGCAACAAGTGCGTAGTTTTCTTGGTCTTGCGGGTTTTTATCGTCGCTTTGTGAAAGATTTTAGCACTATTGCCGCTCCTTTGCATGCCTTGAGTAAGAAGAATGCTCCTTTCGTTTGGGGATCTTTGCAATCCACTGCTTTTGATGAGCTCAAGTCTTTGTTTACTCATGCTCCGATTCTTGCTTTGCCCAATTTTGATAAAACTTTTGAGGTTCATTGTGATGCAAGTGGTACCGGAATTGGCGGAGTTTTGATGCAAGAAAAACGAGCCATTGCATACTTTAGTGAAAAACTCTCCGGTGCTCAACTTAACTATCCAATATATGACAAAGAATTGTATGCTTTAGTGCATGTGCTACATGTTAGGGAACATTATCTTAGACCTCATGAGTTTGTCATACATACCGATCCTCAAACGCTTAAGTACTTAAAAGGTCAAACTAAGTTCAACAAGCGTCATGCCAAATGGAGTGAATTTATTGAATCTTTCCCCTATGTGATCAACTACATTAAGGGTAAGGAAAATGTAGTTGCGGATGCACTTTCACGCATATGCACGCTTGTCACTAAACTTGAGTTGAATGTTATTGGTTTTGAGCACATAAAAGACTTGTATGCTAATGATCCATCTTTTGCTACTCCCTATGCTAAATGTTTGACGCATACATCTTGGGAACAATATTACATCAAGGATGGTTATCTTATGAAAGCTAACAAACTATGCATTCCCGAGTCTTCTCTTCATTTGCTCCTTTTGCAAGAGGCTCGTGGAGGCGGACTCATGGGACACTTTGGACGCGACAAGACATTCGCCACGATCTCCAAGAACTACTTTTGGCCCAAGATGTTCCGTGACATCTCACGCTTCACCACCCGATGCTCAACATGTCAAAAAGCTACGTCTAAAGCTCAATCTCATGGTCTTTACATGCCTCTTCCTATTCCTTATCAACCTTGGGAAGACATTAGCATGGATTTTGTGCTTGGTTTGCCTAGAACTCAAAATGGAAATGATTCCGTGTTTGTTGTTGTGGACCGATTTTCTAAGATGGCACATTTCATTCCTTGCAACAAGATAGACGATGCTTCACACATTGCAAATCTCTTTTGTAGGGAAATCTTGCGACTCCATGGAGTACCAAAGACAATCGTCTCTGATCATGACGTCAAGTTCTTGAGTTACTTTTGGAAGACCCTATGCGCCAAGCTCGGAATCAAGATCTTGTTCTCATCTGCATACCATCCTCAAACCAACGGCCAAACGGAGGTGACGAACCGGAATCTCTCCACTCTACTTCGCGTGTTGATCAAGAAGAACATCAAGGAGTGGGAAGCATGTCTACTCATCGCCGAGTACGCCTACAACCGTGCAAGACATTCCACTACCGGCAAGTCCCCTTTCGAGGTCATCTACGGCTTCAACCCGTTCTCACCATTGGACATTCTACCTCTTCATCTACAAGAGCGCACCAACATGGATGCGAGTGCACGGGCAAGCTACATCAAGAAGATGCATGAGGATACAAGGCACACCATTGAGCGCCAAGTACAACGACTAGTGACCAAGCTCAACGTCAACAAGCAACCCATGATCTTCAACATTGGCGATCTCATGTGGCTACACCTTCGCAAGGACCGCTTCCCCAACGAATGCAAGTCCAAGCTTCTCCCTCGAGCCGACGGACCCTTCAAGGTGCTAGCACGCAACAACAATGCTTACAAGATCGACCTCCAAAACGACAAGTACAACGTGAGTGACATCTTCAACGTCTCCGATCTCTCCCCGTACCATGGCGATGAGGATTTCGATCCGAGGTCGGATCTTTCCCGGGGGGGGGGAGATGATGCGGAGCATCCTTCGGTCATCCCCATGGACCTTCCATCGACTATCCAAGCTCCAAGTGCACCCATGACAAGAGCAAGAGCTCGTGCTATTCAATCCAAGGTGACATCACTCCTATTGTAGTTCCCCTTTTCTTCCAGTGAGACATGGCTACTGCCTAAGTCCGAGACGCTATGCGTGATCAGGTACAACGCTCAAGCCATGGAGCCAGCAGTTGCAGAAGAAACGACACGCATCAACTCTCTGGACAGCCCGCAACCTCCGGCCATAGCCCGGAACTTCCGGCCCCCGGAACATCCGGCCTACCCGGAGCTTCCGGCCTCCGACGACATCAACCAGCCCGGGCGTGCCAACTCTCTGGTTAGCCCGGAACCCGTCTCGGACCTTCCGGCCCCTGAAACCTCCGGCCCGCCCAGACCTTCCGACCCCCAGACGCTAGCCCAGATCCACCCGCATCAACTCTCTGGTTAGGCCGGACCCTGCCCGGACCCTCCGTCGCCCGGAACTTTCGACCCTGCCTGCGCGTAGCCACTTGGGCCGAGGGCCGTGTACCTTTCCACCCCATAAACCATATATACTCTTCTCCTACCTACGTTTTAGGGTTAGCATTTTTTTAGCTGATATTTTGTGTGAGAGCCTTGCTCATCCACTTGGTTACTTCTCCTCGGAGCTCACGACCTCTTCGGAGAAGATCCCCCAAGCGGATTCAAGACCCCTTCAAGGGAAGACAATCAAGACCTCCACACGGAGAAGAATGGTTACCTTTGTATCCTCCCCTTGTTGATTTTGGAGCATGTGTTACCTTGTGCTTTCGGTGATCTAGCCCTTGTGTGATCGATTACTTGTCGGTTTAGTGATTCTCCTGTTTCTCCCTGTGTTCTCCCTTGTGTTTTCCACGCGTTCTTCGTGTTTCCCCCGTAGGATCCACTCCAAACATGAAAGATCAGCCCCTAGGGTTCCGCCCTACATCAACGCTCATGCTCACGAGCTTGATCGAGGGTGTCTCGTGAAGATTAAGAAAGCCGAAGCACTGGGGCAATGGGGTTTCACTGAGGCATGCTTGTGTGCGGGTAGACCCGAGCGCACATACCTGCCTAGCCCCCCGTGCGGGGCGTGCAAGGAAGAGCTACAAGCAAATGTCGCCCTTTCCTGGCCCAGGCTAAGAACGAGTGCAGAAATTGTTCTATCTATTAAGCTTATTTTCTAAAAGAGAGATGGGTAAGAAACATGTAAAAAATAGGATCAGCATGCTATAAAATTTCATGATGCGAGGATACGCACACACATCTTAGAATGGAGTTGACATATTTTTGCCGACTGGAGTGGACTAGTTCTTTGGCCACTAGAATATGCTTATTATTAGTGGGAGTTGGGTTTCTCTGTGCTGGAGCAGTATCTATGAAAACTGGAGTTGGTTTACTATCTCCTGGCATTTGGATCTTTTACAAAGACCTTGTTTTTAACCCTTCAGATTCTAACATAGTCGTCTTCCCCTTGCATGCCTTGTATAGAAGAATGGTGCTTCAATTATAAAACATGCTACAACAGAGAGATGGAATAGGTACTGAAGAATAGAAAGGCATCACATATTGACATGTATTCCCTCCACCCAGAAAAAAATGGATGGGTCTAGGCGTATTTCAGTTCTAGATACATCCATTTTTTACATGTCGGCAACATGTAATCCGGACGGAGCGAGTATGATGTAAGAGATAGGGATACAACATGACAACAGAGTAAAAAAACACTAGTTGAATGTAAAACTGTATGCTAGCGGAATACATACAGAAAAACACTAAGGCAACATACGTGTGTAAGATTGGGAAACTAAGATGGCCTTGCGACGGACCACTAGAACAACACTTCAATGTAAAAAAAACATGGTATGGTAGACAAATGAAGTACATACTGATGAATAACAATGCATAAGATATTCAGAAGCATGATGTGTAAACTAAGCAGATGGCATTGCGATAGACTAGAATGACACTACTTGAATTTGAAAACATGTTATCATGAATGGAATAGGTACTGAAAAATAGGAAGCCATGACATATTTACATGTATGATCAGCAGGCTAAGCACATGGCATTGCAATAGAGTAGATACACTCCAGGATATTATATGCATGATGTACCCATATCACGGGCCAAGTTAGAGCATGGACCTTGTGGGGTGAAGAGGATTCATCATCTTTCTGCAAGTCTTCTAAAGAACTTGAAAGTGCGTTATATCGACTAGAGGGGGGTGAATAGGCAATTTTTATGAATTCTTCACTGAGGAATTTGCTGGTGAGGAAATTCCTAAATGAAGAACTACTAGCAGCGGAATAAGTACTCAGAAGTAAACATAACAGAATACAAGCATAGCCATCATGACGAGATGAAGACAAGCACATAGTACAAAAAGCGTAAACACAGGATAACACAAGAAAGAAGACAGATAGATTGAAGAAATTGAACTGAGGAAATTGAGAAAGTCTTCAGTCAAAGTCTTCAAACAGATATGAACAGGCACACAACAACAGACATGAGGAAATGAAAGAGTTGAGGAAATAGAACCAGTAAGCTTGGTGAAGACAATGATTTGGTAGACAAATTCCAACTGCTGTCGCAGTTGTACATCTGGTTGGAGAGGCTGAGTATTTAAACTCGAGGACACCCAATCCCGGACACACAGTCCTCACCGTATTCTCCTTGAGCTAAGGTCACACAGACCTTGCCCTATCACTCGTGGTAAGTCTTCAGGTGACTTCCGAACCTTCACAAACTCGGTCACTCGGCGATCCACAATTCCTCTTGGATGCTCTAGACCTTGACGCCTAACCGTCTAGAAGAAGCACAGTCTTCAAAGGAAACAAGCGTCGGATCCATGCAGGATCAATCTCTTCAGTGATGCTCAATCACTTTGGGTTTGTAGGTGTTGGGTTTTTGGGTTTTCCTCACTTGATGATTTTCGCTCAAAGTCCTCGGAGGATGGGATGCTCTCAATTGACAAGTGTCAGTTTCTCTCGGAGCAGCCAACCAGCTAGTGGTTGAAGGGGGCGGCTATTTATAGCCTAGGGAGCAGCCCGACATGATAAGACATAAATGCCCTTGTCTGATATAACCGTTAGGTGGGTAGATATTTTGGAACCGCTGGTGCATAGCACAGCAACGGTCGGAATTTTGACTATCAAAATCCTTAGGGCTATCATGTTCCTCACTGTGTAGGCAATTCACACTGGTGAATTCCTAACTCCTCAGTCAAAACAAATTCCTCAGAGACCAGAAGAACTTCGTCTCTGTCACTGAAGAATATGACTGAGATTTCCAATGGCTTCACAAGAAGGGATTGGTAGGTGTAGGATTTTGAGTTGAGCATCACATGGAAATTTTTCCTTAGTATTTCCTCGACACCCTTTAACAGTACGGTGTTTCCTATGACTCAAGAAAGAGAAAATGAAACTATGAAAACAAAAGTCTTCACGCTTCATGTTCTTCGAATGATTGCCAAGTCTGCAAGGTCACACCAATTTCTTCACTTTCAAAGTCTTCAAAAAGTCTTCAAAAATCCAAAGTCTTCAGTTGAAGAACTTCATTTTAAGGGGTCGACTTTCTCTGTAAATATCAAACTCCTCATAGACTTATAGACCTGTGTACACTCACAAGCGCATTAGTCCCCTAACCTATAAGTCTTCAATACACCAAAATCACTAAGGGGCACTAGATGCACTTACAATCTCCCCCTTTTTGGTGATTGATGACAATATAGGTTAAGTTTTCAACGGGGATAAACATGTGAAGTGTAAATACTGATATTGAGGAATTTGATTGCAAGGTATAGAAGAACTCCCCCTGAAGATGTGCATAGTGAGGAATTTGCTTTTGAAGCAATGCACACTTGAAGAGTGTAATCATGGAGATCTCCCCCTATATCTTGTAATTCATACACGCATTTGAAATATAATATGAAGAATTTGAAATGCATGGTGAAATATGGTGACTAATGTAATTCAACAAGCGTGCATTTACATTAATGAGGAATAAGCATGCAGAAGAACACAGCAAAAGTATCAGGTCACCATAGAGTTAAGATTACAACTCAATCCAGCAAAGTCATCAGAAGAACAAGAGTTGTAACTTAGCAAAAAAATGCCCATATAAGATAGACCCGCTTGAAGACTAACTCAAATTTCTCCCCCTTTGTCATCAAATGACCAAAAGGGTTGAAACTTAGGACTAACACCCCAGAAGAATATCATGATGATGGAGGAGCGCCAGCATTGTCAGGGTCTTGAGTCGTTGTAGGGCCTGCTACAGTGTCGTCCAAGTCTTCATGCTCGTCCGTGGCGCGTGATGAAGAATATGAGCTGGCCACAACGGAAGGAACCTTGACCTTCTTGAATCTCTTCGGTGGAGGAGCAGACCAGTCAAAGTCTTCCTTGAAGCCCATTTGCTTCAGATCTTCTTCACCATATAGATGTGACAGAATAGCCCAGGTGCAATCAAACACTTCATGGAGGTAGTAGTGGTTTTTCTTCACTGCATTATGTGGAAGTCATGTTGTGAAGAATAGAACCAAACTGACGCTTAACCCACTTGTGGTTTCGATCCACCTTTTGGTGAAGACTTATCAGTAGTTCACGATCAGTCAGCACACGAGGAGCATTAGCTTGAGGACTTGTCTTGGTAGCATTGGCTGCAGTATCATGAGTGGCAGAGTCATCATTGGTGGAGTAAGATGCAGCTTTGCGGAACTGACCATCCGATGGACGAATGCCTTCATCGATCATGGCTGGTTACTTGCCCTTCTCATCAGATGAGGAAATTGTCCGCTTGAGGACTTCAATAGGGGGCAAGTAGCTGAGGTGATTCTGAAAATCAGCCTTGTAGTTGAGTGAAGACCTTGTTCTGAGGAATCTCATGATCCACGGCGCGTAAGGCTTTAGCTCAAATGGAGAAAGTGCAACATTCGCCAGAGTCCTCATGAAGAAATCATGATAATTTATGGGAATGCCATGCATGATTTTGAAAAGCATATTCTTCATCATTCCGATAATTTCTTCATCGGATGAATCATGGCCTTTGATCGGACTCATGGTCTTTGTCAGAATGCGGTAGATTGTTCTTGGCACATAGAGCAATTCCTTCACGAGGAATTTGGTCCTTGGAGCTTGTCCTGGCTTCAGCGGCTTCATGAGCACTTGCATATAGTGATCAGTGAGTTCAGGCTCATCATACAGGCAACGAGCATCGTCAGGTGGAGGACAGATTGGTAAAGCATGAAGCAATTCAGAGGCTGGTGCCTTGTAATGAGTGTTTTCAGTCATCCAATCCAACACCCACGAGTTGATGTCAGCAGCATCGCCTGTGATATGCAAAGTTGCGTAGAACTGAAGAATAAGCTCTTCATTCCAATCAACTATGCTAGAGCAGAATTTGAGCAAGCCAGCGTCATGAATCATGCTGAGGACTTGAGAGAAGCAAGGCATGGATTCCATGTCCACATGAGGAATATGCTCATGATCGAAGACTTTGTCCTTGTTGAGGAGCACTGAGGAATAGAAGTTGGCCTGGCTGGCAGTCCAGAAACGCTTCCTTCTAAGACGAGCATTTTCATAGGGGTTGAATTCCGTGAAGAATACGTGCTCGCCAAAGAAATCATTAGCCTTGAATTTTTGCTTCTTGGAGAAAGGATCCTTTGGCTTGGGCTGAGTGAGGAGTGTCAGTCAATTGCAGCACTACTTCAGGAATCGCAATCTCAGGTTCCTCGGGCTGAGGAATTTCAGGCTCTTCTACAGCTTCAGCCTGGGTCGTCAATTTTTCATTGGCAATTTCTTCAGCACTAGTGGCTGGAATTTCTTCATGAACACTTGGGGTTGCATGAGGTTCTTCAGATCCCATTTGCACTTTAGTGGCGGCAGGGGACTGAGGAATTGCTTGGAGAGGAGTGAACATTGGAGTGTTGGGATGTTGACTGTCCCAAAATTCATCATTGAGCACAGGAGTGGTACAGCCAATGTCCACATCCTCCTCTTCAATTTCTTCAACACCTGCCTCTTCAACAGTAAACCGGGGCAAAGGTGAGGAAATGACTGGGGTTGAAGGGATCTTATCCACTTCAATTTCTTCGTCCAACTGCTCTAACGTAGCAGCAGAAGGAGATTCTTCATCAGATTCATCAGGAATCACATAATCTTCACCAAATGGAACAAGGTCCTTTGATGGCAGTCATGAGACTGGAACGACATCAATTGGATTGTCAATTGAACTGCTCAGAGTCTTCATCTTCTTTGGAGCTGAAGAATTTGAAGAAGTTGATGCCTTCCTTTTCTTCACAGCTCCACGTTCTGCAGCCTTGGTCTTCTTCGCATCTGATGCTGATGGAAGGATTGGAGTTGATGTAGGCGCAGGAGGTGCAGAGTACTTTTGTTCATTTTCTTCAGACACAACTGATGCAGTTGGCCTAATTTGTTCACTTTCCTCAGGCGCATCACTAGTGGATGGCCTGGCAATATCTCCAGCGGCTGGAATGGAGTCATCAGCCCTGGCACTCTCATTTTCTTCAGCAGCCTGATTGTCATCAGTGGTGCTGGCATTTTCTTCAGTAGGCTGAGCAGAAGCCTCAGCCTGAGTAACTTCAACGTGCACAGGTGGAGCAGCACTTGAAGTGAATTTCTTCGTCAGATTGATGAAACGCACCTTGGCGCCCTTCCAATCAGCATGGTGGCGATCAAATTCATCACTCAGCTGTTTGATTTCAACTTGCAAGGCAAGGAGCTGATCAGGAGTGAGAGTGAGGACATTGTCCTTCAGGTAGCGTTGTTTCTTGTACTGCGCTTTCTTCAAACTTCTGCCTTGTTCAAATTTCCATTTTTCTTCCTCAATGAAGGCAGTAAGAACATGACTTTGACCAGGAGTGAGGTTCACCTCCGACAAAGGCGTGTTAGGATCCTTGTGCCATAGGTCAATATAGTCGAGGATCAACTTTTGATCCAGCATCAGCGACACATTGCTGCCTTTGGCTCTAGCGGCCCTGGCTTGCCTGTTTCTGATGATTTCGGCAAGTTCTTCATCATTGGCCTCATCATCATGAGAGGGTACATGGAAGGCGACCTACTTCTTGTGAGGACTTGGTCGAGTGCCTCATCCAGCAGTGGCCTTTTTCTTCAGCAGAGAGGTACCAGCTGAGGAAGTACGAGAAGCTGAGGAGCTTGCAGATGCTCCTGAGGGAATAGAGAAGCCTTGAGTCCTTTGGCATGTGGCGAGATGCACAGGTGCCGAGGATTTAGTCGGAGCAGCTGAAGATTTTGACGGAGGAGCTGAGGACTTTGAAGGAGCAGTCTGAGGAATTTTACGGGAGGGCCTTGAGGAATCTGGCCTTGATGGCATTGCAGAGGAGCTTGGCCGTGAGGGCATTTAAGGTGAAGCACTGGATTTATGTGCAGGCTTCTTGTGCATGCCTTCTTTGGCCGACTAGCAGAGGCCTTAGCAGAGGCAGTAGCAGCACCAGCAGCAGCAGAGTCTGCGTTGAAATTCTTCACTGCTTCCTTTGCTTGCTTAGCCAGTTTGGCTTGGCGCTTAGCCCATTCATCAGGATAATCCTCACCGCGCTTGAGGCTGGTTGGATCTGCCAACTGTCCTGGTGCCAATGGAGGTCTTGGGCATGGAGGGTTGAGTGCGAATTTCTTCATGTACTTGGAAGTGACATATATGTACTCCCTCCATTCTCGTTCCCATCTCCTCTCTATCCTTTGTATGCGCACCTTGTGCTGATTCTTGTCCTCTTTGCCGAATTTGGATTCATCAGTTGTGCAATAGTCCTTGTATATGTCCTCAAGGATTTCAAACCCAGTATTAACCTCATGCCTCTTTCCTCCCTTCTGTGGCCTTTTGTCACCCATTTTCTTCAGCTGAGGAATATGAACAACTGAAGTTTCTGACGAGGTGTGCAACTTTTCTTTGGGGAACACTACAAATGAGTTAAGTTCATGAGAACCTAGTGATTCAGCAGCGGACATTTGTACCTGTGAACAGAGTATAGTTGCGAGGAATTTGAAGAGGTCATATGAGTTCTCATAAGGTTTTTCAAAAAGAATTGGTTTTGAGGAATTTGACCAGATGAGTCTTGAGGAATTTCACTAAGCGTACTTTGTCTTAGGTTCAAGAGTTGTATAGATTGAGAATCCACACAATTGAGGAATCTTGAAAAAAATCATTGCTTAGAGAAACGAATCAAGAGCAGATGACGTGTGAGGTGTTCATGTGTGTGAAGAATTGAAGAATAAACACTTTTGAAGATTTTTAGGAAAACTTGAGAATCAAAACGAGCAGTTAAAAGTAAATTTTAATTACCCGAAGTGAAGAACACGACGAACAGGGAAGAATAGATGTGAAGTTCGTCAGTTCAGATCTTCCACACCCTAACTTGGCAGAGGAAGACGGCTACGGCGGCGGCGGAGTGAAGAAATCCGCAACCGGTGCGAGTACGACGGCGACGAGGTCGAGGAAGTGAAGCTCTTCCTCACCGGCGATGATGAAGTAGCGGCGGCGCTAGGGTTTTGGGAAGATTAAGCGGGAGAGAGAGCGTGAGCAAAGTGAAAGTGAAGTGAGGAAGAGACAGGGGTATTTATAGAGGGAGTGAAAAACTGTTCAACCGAAGAAATCGGACAAACATGCCCCTGGCCTCTTCTCATTCGCTTGACATGTGTCACCCACGTACTGAGAGGTGGCGATCGTGTAGGATCGTGGGCGAATAGATAAGTATTGTCGTGAGAAGCGGAACGGTTTGAGCGGCAAAGCCGAAAATTCAGATAAGATAAGTTAAAAGTTCCGTTTGGAATTTCTTTAGCTGTCAAGGACACTGTGAAGAATTTGAACGAGTTTCAAATAGAACACATATGAGGATTTTGTGAATAGACTGGGTTGAGTTTAGCATAGAGGGGGAAGGGTCCGATCAGATTCACTTAGTAGAACAAATCAACTTGAAGAAATAACAATAAGTGAATGTTGTAGAGGAC
>NC_041391.1:319653234-319674106 GCF_002162155.2 Triticum dicoccoides
TATTCAAATGAAGAACAACACCGGAAAGAGTGAATACAATGCAAAGTTGAAGAATTTGAAAAACTGAGGAATTTCAAAAACGAAGAAAAACTCAAATTGAAGATTTTCAACTTTGGTTGGTGGCGTAACCCACCGTATAAGAAAGCTGATTTCAGACACCGCGTACAATTGTCGTAGGGCTCTGAGAATCAATTTCTTCATTAATTTCTTCACACTTAAAGTGTTAGTCTTCATTGATTGAAGAAAAACCTTACTTTGTGTGTTGCGCATCTAAGTCATCAAGTCAGCATAAGTGTTAGGAGGTGTGTCCATTTCAGAGAACATTCGAAGATTCTAGGATATTTAGCTCACACCACAACTTGCTAAATCTCTTCTCATCCAAGGGCTTAGTGAAGATATCGGCCAGCTGATCTTCAGTGCTAACGTGGTCGATGGAGATGTCGCCCTTCAACACATGATCACGAAGAAAATGATGACGAATTTGGATGTGCTTGGTCTTCGAGTGCTGAACTGGGTTATGAGCAATCTTGATGGCACTCTCATTGTCACAGTAGAGAGGCACATTCTTCATGTTGACGCCATAGTCCTTGAGTGTTTGCTTCATCCATAGTAGTTTAGCACAGCACGATCCAGCAGTAATGTACTCAGCTTCTGTAGTGGAGAGAGATACGCAGTTCTGTTTCTTCAAGGACCAACAGACCAAAGATCGTCCGAGGAAACGACATGTACCAGATGTTGACTTGCGGTCCACGCGATCGCCAGCATAGTCAGAGTCTGAATACCCAATGAGATCAAAAGTGGAGCCCTTGGGATACCATAATCCAAGTGTTGGTGTGTGAGCTAAGTATCGAAGAATATGCTTCACAGCCTTATGGTGTGATTCCTTCGGTGTAGCTTGAAATCGGGCACACATGCAAACACTAAGCATAATATCCGGCCTAGATGCACATAGGTACAATAAAGAACCAATCATGGAGCAGTATACCTTTTGATCAAAGTCTTTACCATTTTCATCAGTGCATAGATGGCCATTTGTGGGCATTGGAATTTTGACTCCTTTGCAATATGGCATGCCGAATTTCCTCAATACGTCCTTGAGGTATTTCTCCTGAGATATGAATATTCCATTGCGCTGTTGACGAATTTGAAGACCTAAAAAGAATTTCAACTCTCCCATCATAGACATTTGATATTCTTCACTCATCATATAGGCAAATTCATCACTATATCATTGGTCAGTACAGCCGAAAATGATATCATCAACATATATTTGGCACAAAAACAATTCACCATCATAAGACTTAGTGAAAAGAGTTGGGTCGAGTGAACCGGGTTTGAAGCCTTTCTTCATGAAGAATTCCTTCGAAGTATCATACCACGCCCGAGGGGCTTGCTTGAGGCCATACAGGGCCTTGTTGAGCTTGAAGACTTTGTCGGGATTCTTTGGATCTTCAAAACCTAGGGGCTGAGCAACATATACTTCTTCCTCAAGCTTACCATTGAGGAATGCACTTTTCACATCCATTTGTTGTAAGATAATATCATGATGGTTAGCATAAGCAAGTAATATGCGAATAGCCTCAAGTCTAGCAACAGGTGCGAAAGTTTCATCGAAGTCAATTCCTTCAACCTGTGTGTAGCCTTGAGCTACAAGTCGTGCCTTATTCCTCACCAGAAGGCCATTTTCATCTTGCTTGTTGCGGTAGATCCACTTTGTGCCAATAATGTTGTGCTTGCGAGGTTCTGGACGTTTGACCAGTTCCTAGACGTTGTTGAGCTTGAACTGATGTAATTCTTCTTGCATAGCTTGAATCCACTCAGGCTCCAGAAATGCTTCATCTACCTTAGTGGGCTCTGTGATAGAGACAAACGCAAAGTGCCCACAAAAGTTAGATAAATGTGAAGCTTTTGAGCGTGTGAGAGGACCTGGTGCTTCAGTGTCATTGATGATCTTCTCGATTTGCACTTCATTTGCAATACGAGGATAAGCGGGTTGTCTTCAAGGAATTTGATCTGCATTTTCTTCAGGAGCATTTTCCTCAGCACCATTTTCTTCAGGTGCGCCATTTCGACGTTCATCACGTTCTGGAATGAATTCTTTAGCAGATTCTTCAGTAGGAGTGACATCCTCAGTAGCTTTGAACTTGATAGAATGATCAGGTGCTGGTTCATCTATCACAGAAGGTAGGTGCTCTCTTTGCGAGCCATTAGTTTCATCGAACCGCACATCCACAGTCTCAACAACCTTGTGAAGAACGTTGTTGAAGACTTTGTAGGTGTGCGAGTCCTTTCCGTAATCAAGCATGAAACCCTCATGTGCTTTCGGTGCAAACTTAGAATTGTGATGAGGATCTCTAATCCAACATTTAGCACCGAAGACTTTGAAGTAACCTACATTGGGTTTCTTGTCAGTGAGGAGTTCATAGGCAGTCTTCTTGAAGAATTTGTGAAGATATACTATGTTGATGATGTGGCAAGCAGTATCAATTGCCTCACTCCAGAACCGACGAGGCGTCTTGTATTCATCAAGCATAGTGCGAGCCATCTCAACAAGAGTTCTGTTCTTGTGCTCCACGACGCCATTCTGTTGAGGAGTATAAGGAGCAGATAACTCATGAGTAATACCAAGTTCATCAAGATAGTCATCAAGACCGGAATTCTTGAACTCAGTTCCATTGTCACTCCTGATGTGCTTTATCTTCACACAAAAGTTGGTTGAAGCCCTCGAGGAAAATTGTTTGAAGACTTCCTGCACTTCATGTTTGTAAGTGACAATGTGTACCCATGTGTAACGAGAATAATCATCAACAATAACAAAGCCATATAGAGATGCATCATTTGTCATAGCAGAATAATGATGAGGACCGACGAGATCCACGTGAAGCAATTCAAATGGTCGAGTGGTAGTCATGATAGTCTTCGCTCGATGCTTGGCCTTTGTCATCTTCCTAGCTTCACAGGCTCCACATAAGTGATCCTTGAGGAATTTGACATTCTCAATGCCAATGACATGCTTCTTCTTCGCGAGCGTGTGCAGATTCCTCATGCCAGCATGACCAAGTCGTCGATGCCATAGCCAGCCTTCTGAAGCTTTTTCAAGTAAGCACACGGCCGGTTGTGGTCCTGTAGAGAAATCAACAATGTACAAGTCTCCTCTCCTAAACCCTTTGAAGACTTTGGAATTGTCAGCTTCCAAGATCACAACACAATGATACTTGCCAAAGACAACAACCATATCAAGATCACAAAGCATTGAGACAGACATGAGGTTGTATCCTAAGGACTCGACAAGCATGACTTTGTCCATGTGTATGTCCTTAGAGATCGCAATCTTACCTAGACCCAATACCTGACTTTTGCCTTTGTCAGCGAAGATGATATGCTTCAGATGTGATGGTGATAAGGGAGCATCCATCAATAGATTCTTGTCACCAGTCATGTGATTTGTACATCCACTATCGAGGACCCACTCATTTGCTTTGGGTTGATCATCCTGCAGATGAATTAGTGCAGCTTACAAACTCATATACTTCATCAGTGAAGAATATGACATCAATATCATCAGGTCAATTTCATCAAGCAATTAGAATAGATAATCAGTATGAGGACGTGAGAAATGAAGGTTCATTTCATCATGATTAGCCAGCGTCCTATCAGGCACTGTTCAGGCCTCCAGCAAATTCTTCAGTCGTTTTGAGCACGACTGGAGAGTTGTCCCTGCAAAAGAGATTAGTTATTTTTTTTCTTCACCACCAACATCTGGAGGGGTGGCAAAGAATTCATCACTGTGCGAGCACCATATGAGAAAGGTGGCATAGACGCGAGTCCACTTCGTTTCACATAAGAGGGGTTAGGGTAAGCATATGAATAAGCGGAGAAATTCTTCGAGGACTTATGAACATAATGATTTGAAGAATAATGCACATATTCATAGCCCTTAGCTCTACCCTACAAAACAGAAGGGTTAGCACGATGATGATCATATGAGGACTTTGATCCTTTTGAGGAATTTGATCCACGTGAGGAATTTGGTCCACTTGAGGACTTGGATCCATATGAAGAATTTGGTTCATATGAAGAATTTGATCTGGAGTTCCTTTTCTTCACAGGTGGTGTCATGAGGACATTCACCTCAAGACTTTCAAGGCAACTTTTGGGAACCTAGATTTTCTTCATAGGGGAACCATTCCTGCAGTTAGTCCCAACATATCTAGCAAATACTTCACCATTCTGATTTTTGAACAGTTTATAGTTAGAGTCAAATGACTCATCAGAAGAATGAGGAGATATACATGTAAAGCCAGATAAGTTGGATGGATCAACTGGAGGTCCCTTTGCAGCAACCCATGAGGTTTTGGGGTACTACTCAGGCTTCCAATATGTTTCATCAGCATTGAGTTTCCTCTCAAAGGCAATACCCTCTTTCCTAGGGTTTCTGTTGAGGATTTGCTTTTTGAGCACATCACAAAGAGTCTGATGCCCTTTGAGGCTTTTGTACATGCCTGTCATGTACAATTCCTTTAGCCCTGCATCATCAGTAATACTTGCATTGTCCTCAGATGAGGAATTAGTGATAGCAGAGACATATTAAGAATTTGTAACATTAGAAGCATTTGAACATTCAGGTGAAGAATTAGCAGTTTCACGTTCAATGCACTTCAGACATGGAGGAACAAATTCTTCCTGGGTAGCGCTGATTTGTTGAGCAAGTAATGAATCGTGCTCCTTCTGAAGATCTTCATAATCCACTCTCAGCTTTTCAAGATCTTGCTTTCTTTGAAGAGATTCAGAAGAAAGCTTCTCGTGATCAGACAAGAGAGTATTATGCTGATCTTGAAGGGCATCAAACTTGGACTGAAGTCTCCGAAGACTATCAGCCAATGGTTTTGACTGATCCATTTCTTCACCCCAACATATCGTCGCTCTTATTAAGCATGTATTGAACTTTTTCCAAAGCTCTTTGTTGTTTAGTGGCAAGGGAAGCAAGTTTGGCATAGCAGGGGCCAAATTCATCACCTGATTCATCATCACTAGATTCGCAAAGGTAGCATTCAGTTACCTTGGCACCCTCTTCCATGAGGCACGGTGAAGAGGATGACGATTCAGGTGCGAAAGTCATCTCTTTGAGAGAATCCTTGTAATCCTCAAACCAAGGATCATGTCGAGTACGATGACCTTCATAGACCTCAGAAAGCCAGTCCCAGATTAGCTTCGCATGATTGAGGTGCATGACGTTCCTGAACTGATTTCGGGACAGACAGGAGCAGATGACATCCTTCACCGTGAGGTTCAGTAGAGTGTACTTGCGAATGTCATCGGCCTCCGCATCTTGAATAGATCGGTAAGACCAATCTTAGTGACGGTCCATAGTTCGCTGTCCATAGCCATGAGTCGCTTCTTCATCATGGCCTTCCACCGAGGATACTCATGACCGTCAAAGATGGGGCAGGACACGTTCCTCAATCCTGCATTCGACATAACTAAAACTCCAAGCGGTTAAACCAAAATCACACAAAACAAGGGAGTACCTTGCTCTGATACCAATTGAAAGTGCGTTATATCGACTAGAGGGGGGGGGGTGAATAGGCGATTTTTATGAATTCTTCACTGAGGAATTTGCTGGTGAGGAAATTCCTAAGTGAAGAACTACTAGCAGCAGAATAAGTACTCAGAAGTAAACATAACATAATACAAGCATAGTCATCATGACGAGATGAAGACAAGCACAGAGTACAGCAAGCGTAAACACAGGATAACACAAGAAAGAAGATGGACAAACTAAAGAAATTGAACTGAGGAAATGGAGAAAGTCTTCAGTCAAAGTCTTCAAACAGATATGAACAGGCACACAACAACAGACATGAGGAAATGAAAGAGTTGAGGAAATAGAACCAGTAAGCTTGGTGAAGACAATGATTTGGTAGACCAGTTCCAACTGTTGTGTCAGTTGTACATCTGGTTGGAGAGGCTAAGTATTTAAACTCGAGGACACCCAGTCCCGGACACACAGTCCTCACCGTATTCTCCTTGAGCTAAGGTCACACAGACCTCGCCCAATCACTCATGGTAAGTCTTCAGGTGACTTCCGAACCTTCCCAAACTCGGTCACTCGGTGATCCACAATTCCTCTTGGATGCTCTAAACCTTGATGCCTAACCATCTTGAAGAAGCACAGTCTTCAAAGGAAACAAGTGTCGGATCCACGCAAGATCAATCTCTTCAGTGATGCTCAATCACTTTGGGTTTGTAGGTGTTGGGTTTTTGGGTTTTCCTCACTTGATGATTTTCGCTCAAAGTCCTCGATGGATGGGATGCTCTCAATTGACAAGTGTCAGTTTCTCTCGGAGCAGCCAACCAGCTAGTGGTTGAAGCGGGCGGCTATTTATAGCCTAGGGAGCAGCCCGACAAGATAAGACATAAATGCCCTTGTCTGATATAACCCTTAGGTGGGTAGATATTTTGGAACCGCTGGCGCATAGCATAGCAACGGTCGGAATTTTGACTATCAAAATCCTCAGGGCTATCATGTTCCTCATTGTGTAGGCAATTCACACTGGTGAATTCCTAACTCCTCAGTCAGAACAAATGTCTCAGAGACCAGAAGAACTTCGTCTCTGTCACTGAAGAATATGACTGAACTGTATGAGATTTCCAATGGTTTCACTCGAAGGGATTGGTTGGTGTAGGATTTTGAGTTGAGCATCACATGGAAATTTTTCCTTAGTATTTCCTCGACCCCCTTTAACAGTACGGTGTTTCCTATGACTCAGGAAAGAGAAAATGAAACTACGAAAACAAAAGTCTTCACGCTTCATGTTCTTCGAATGATTGCCAAGTCTTCAAGGTCACACCAAGTTCTTCACTTTCAAAGTCTTCAGAAAGTCTTCAGAAATCCAAAGTCTTCAGTTGAAGAACTTCATTTTCAGGGGTCGACTTTCTCTGTAAATATCAAACTCCTCATAGGCTTATAGACATGTGTACACTCACAAACACATCAGTCCCTTAACCTATAAGTCTTCAATACACCAAAATCACTAAGGGACACTAGATGCACTTACAAAACTGCCTTTACAAGTTCATCATATTGGGTATCATTGACATCAAGTTTGTTGGCTGTTACATTGCTCCGTGAGGTTCTTGTGGATATATCGTGTGTGCAATTATATCTGACATGCATGGAAGTCAACTAGTAGTTAGATTTATGTAATGAGTGCACATAGGAGATGACATAAATAGTAGGATTGGGGTTAACTAGCAGCAACAGGTTTCAAAAATTAAAGGGAGAACACAAATGAAAGCTAGACAATATGTATCGTTTGTACTCGAGATTAACTAGATGGCACACAAAAGTATTAAAGAACAACATAGGTAATACTAGAAGTGGTATAATACTATAATCACCAACCTGTGAGATAGCATTGGCTGATGGATGATAACTATGGAACAGCGTTACCTAAAGAACAAGTCTCTTAGCTGAACTATGGAACAACGTTAACTCCTAAACAAGACATGTAAGAGATCAGCATGAATATACAATGAAATTTGATAATCTATTTTCCATGCTTAGATGAATAACAAAGCCATAAATGTTCCGCACAAGTAAGATGAGGGTACAACCTATTTGGCCGCCATACATAGGAGTGAGCATCATGTGCTAACCTGTTGATGGCCCTGCAGTTATTGTGGCTGTCCATGTCGGGCACGCGCATTCGATGCAGGGAACTATTGAGTGGGTACTATAGCTCCCTTGTTGTGCTTCCCTTGTTGGAGCAGCTCCGGTGAGAAGGAAGATGGTGTGGCTGAAGATGCAGAAAACGCATAATGTTAAGAACGACACATATCTCTGATCTGAAGAAATACCCTAGGAGATCAACAGTAAGGTACGAGAGTGGTCACATGTCTTATGACTGAAGACTAAATTGGGGTCACATGATTTTATTTTATTTTGGTAATGTCCGATCTATGCCGGATGGCTTGATGGTCGTCTTGTTCCTCCTGACTGACACTGTTTAGAATCTTCCCCAAAGAGGAAGCGACCACTGGCAGAGCAGCCTTCCTTCACTGTCTGTGGCTGTGAGAGCTCCGACCAAAACCCCACTTCCCACCCCACAGCACTGTAGTGGTTGCGCCGCCCCCGTCCAATCCACGAAGACTCGCCGTCATCCAGATCCGGCGGCGGCAGTACCTTCAACCCACGCAACTCTAATATAGCCATGTAAGCACTGTGTCCGCGACAAACTTGCACCCCCGCACCCTTACGTTAGCCACCAGCCAACCGGCAGCCTAGGAGCTCCGCTGCCTCGAGGGGTGCTGCTTCCCATTGGCGATTGGCCCAGAATAAAAATTCAGACAACTGATGCCAAAATAAAGAGATTTGAGATGAGTGTATGACCTATCTTGCGGCCCGGTGAAGTAGGCAGCTCTAGCTGCCGAGTCGGTGAGGCAGGCGCGGTTGAAGTGGCTACCGGTGGGAGGAAAGCAGAGATGTTGTGATGGTTGATGGCTACGGCGAAGCACCGGGATCCTGCTAGATGCTTCCAATGTTGGAGCCGCTCTGGCACCGTGCACAATGGCAGGAGTGAATCGGCTGCGGTACGGTTCACGTGGCTGTCACTAACGTAGCTCCGGCAGGACGGAGTAAGAGGCACACGGCCCAGTGCACGACGACAAACGGACAACATCTCCGGCATTTGGGAGGAGGGCGACATTGAATTTGGTGCAGTGTGGGGCGCCATGGAGGAGGGGATGAGGTTTCACACCTGGGGAGAAGGAAGCTTTCAAGGAGAAGGTGATTTGGCGCGTACGAGGTATAAATGGGGAATTGGGAGGGGGAACCATGTCTTACGGACGAATTTGTCTAAAATGTGGGGGGAGTTACAGTTCTGCCCATGCCTTTAGGCTTCTGGGCTTGGGTCTGTGTACTGAGGGTCGGGGATAGTAGAGTAAATTTGCTTCTCCTAAATAGTGGGCGAGAGCAATTTTGGGCGAGGAGGGCGTGTTTTGAAATAGTGGGCGCGAGCGATTTTGGGCGAGGAGGGTGTGTTTTGAAATAGTGGGCGCGAGCGATATCAGGCGAGGAGGGCGTGTTTTGAAATAGTCGGCGCGAGTGATTTTGGGCGAGGAGAGGATGTTTTGATGCCCACATGTCATTTCAGCTGAGGAGAAGGCGCGCTTGGATGAAGTTACGAAGCTACCCTCGATGTACAACGTGCCAATTGATGTGTGTCCCACATAGGCCGGTAATTTTGCGTCTCCCATTTATTTGCTCCGGCGAATTCCACCGAGCAGAGGGTGTTTAGCGGCTCGTTCAAATTTTGGGAGAACAAGCATCCATGTCTAGCTTACCAAGTCGATTGCAATCAAATTTTGAAATATTAGCTTGCGACTTCTTTTTTAGATGGAGAGATGATGCTCGGGACTGATGTGTTTTTACATGCTTGTTGCAAACGATTTAATATATGACAAATAGTTGACCCACCCAAAAACGGGAATCAAACCCAAAATGAAATAGCTCGATTCAATGAAATAGCTCGTTCACCAGATCAAAATAGTGAATTAAATCGAAAGTTGAACACCTCAATCGAGTAGCATGTTGTACAGTATTATAGTACTTCATGAACATGTTGAAAGTCAAATTAATGAACTTGTTTGATACGCATATCTCCGTTCATGTGTGGATTCCACACAACATGTTCTCCAATTTAAATATTTGAATGCAAGTTTATATCAAAACATGGTTTATATCAGTCTTTGATGCATAAAATGCGACCGCCCCCTCTCCCGGAATCCTGCTCTCTCTCTCGCCGACAATCTTCAATTTTGTCGCACGCATCCAACACACAAACCTTGTTGGTCTCTCTCTCTCTCTCTCTCTCTCTCTCTCTCTCTTTGTGTGTGTGTGGGGGGTCTTTCTAGTTCACATGCATAGGTCTCTCTCGCATACTATGTATGATTCTCTAGACCAAGCTAAATATCTTGGGTGCACTCATCGTACGCATACAAATTCCCTGGCTCGTTGCCTGTAACTCTCTCACGCACCACTCTGTCGTCTCGGAGCTCTTCCCTCTCTCTCTCTCAAACTCTCCATCTCCCTGGATCACACATACACATGCATATCTCACCCGCACTCGATAGACCCATCTAAAACTCTATCTCTCTCCCTCGTTCTCTCTCCATATCACACGCACACACACACAAACACACACAATTTCATGCCTAATCGAGTATAATGGTCTCTTACTCAATTGTAGGCACACGCAGTCCCCCTTCTATGTATATGACTAGCTAATTCTTAGTTTCCATCACAAACATGTGCATGGTCTATCTCCATTTCTCTCGGGGCATCTTTCTATCGCACAGGCACCTCTTCCCTCGATCTCCCACCCATATAGTCCCCTCACGATCTCGAGGGGATCTCTCTATCACAAACACACCCTCTCTCCCTCCCCATGCGTCCATCTTCTCCATGCATCCCTCTCGACCTTTGTTCCTTGTTAGCCAAACCTCTATTGGACATGTGCTATAGGGTTGTCTCTCTCTATTGCAAACAATCAAGCACTAGCTATCTTCGTGTATCTCCTCACCTCGCTTTTCTATCTCGGAGATGCATGCATGATTTGTTTGCATAAGCAACAAACACACACACTCTCTCTAATTTATTGTTTGTTGTCCCTTTCTCTTCCACACACATACTCTTTTTGCACACTCACTCACTCTCCTTCCCACGCACTTGATCTCTCTCAACTTAGGCACTCTCTTTGGTCCATAGCATCTAGATTTATTGAAAAGTCAAACATCACAAAGTTTGACCATGTACGTGGAGAAAGACATTTACATCTAGAACGGCAAACATATACCATTAGATTCATTATGAGAAGTAGTTTCATATGATGTATCTTTGGTATTGTACATATAAATAATATTTGCGTAAACCTGGTCAAAGTTTCCAAATCTCGACATCTAAAAAATTTATATGCACTACATTATCGAGCGGATGGAATATCTCTTTCCCCCTCTCAGCTATCTGACGCACAACTCAGCCTTATCGGGGCTCCTCCATCTCTCTCAAACTTTATATCTCACTGGTTCACACATACACATGTCTCGCTCGTGCAACATAGACCCATCTAACACTCTCCGCCCTTGTTCTCTCTCTATGATACACGCACCCCCCTAAGTACCATAATCCCTCACACCATCATAGGCGCACGCACTCCCCCCTAAGTATGACTATCTCTCACTAGCCATCAGGAACACAAGTATTGTATCCTTCCATCCATACGTCTATCTCGATATATGTCGGGGTATCTTCTATGGTGCACACACCTTGTCACTCGATCTCCCACCCATGTAGTCCCATCACGATCTCCAGGGGATCTCTCTATGACAAACATACACTCTCTCCTCCCCATGTCTGCATTTTCTCCGTACGTCTCTCTTAACCTCTCTCCCTTGTTTGTCAGACCCCTATTGGCCACGTGCTAGGGGTCTTTCTCTCTCGGTTGCAAACAACCACACACTATATCCTCACCTTTTTCGCTGTCGAAGATGCATGTGTGATATGTTTGCATAAGACACACACACTTTTTCTCTACTTTTACCGTGTGTTGTCCATGTCTTTTTCACACACGCAGACACACTTTTTTCAGTCACTCTCGCTCTCTCTCTCTCTCTAGTTAGGTACTCTCTCACTTCCATAAGCATATGGATGTTTTGAAAAGTCAAACCTCAGAAAAGTTTGACCAGATATATGTGGAGAAATACATTTACATCTGGAACGATCATTAGATTCATCACAACATGTACTTACTTCATGCTATCATTTATCTTTGGTATTGTAGATACAAGTAATTTCTTTATAAACTTGGTGAAAGTTTCAAAAGTTTGACTTAAAAAAAATGCAGGCACTACATTATCGAACGGAGGGACTAGCTCTTTCTCTCTCTCTCTCTCTGCTATCTCTAACGGGCCTCCCCTCTCACTCGAACTCTCTATTCCGAGGGATTATATGGTCATTGTGTCAGTGTATAGCTCCGTATATTGTTTAGTTAACCGGTCAACCAGTCCACATGCTGCCTTGTCAGCTCGTGTTCTCTATCTTCGTGTGCTGGCCCATGTGGCAGTGGGTGAAAATAAGTAAACTAGAGGCCCATCTGACACGCGGTGAAGTAACAAAATTGAAACCACTCGGGGTAGCATCCTGCACGCTAGTAAATTGAGGGCACACTTCTTCTGCGTGACGGACACACTCGCGCACACTTCACCATCATCGTTGGCATGCACAGAAGGACGCACTCATGCACACGCAACACACAACACGCACCAGCACACTTGTACATCGGCGTCTCCGCCGGCTGAGATGGACGGCGAGGCAGCCAGGCAAAGGTGTCCCGTCTTTCGATGAGATGGTGGATTTCGCTTTGGTGGAAGTCGACTTTGACGATCCGACTACGAACGTGCGAGGACGTCGCGCCTTAGCAATCGCTAAACCCACTCCGAGAGGTTATTGACCACGCCGGGGCACGATCAACCTGACCACGAGGGTCTGTTTCCTGCGAGCAAACGAAGAACAAGCAAGAAACTAAGATTGCAATCTGGATATTGCGAATATAAGATGAAAGCTTTATTGATCAAGGTGGGGTTCTGTGACGCCTTTGTCTGGTCGTTGAACACAAACGAAGTACGCGAAGTTGCAGCTATGGCGAACTTTTAATCTAAACAAAACCCCAAAGTCTAAACGATGCCCTAAGGGCTGTATATATGGAGGAAGAGGGGGGGAATTTCGTGGCCCTTGGTGGAGGGGTCCGAAATCAACCCTATCTCTTGTTTCCCCACACATACGGACTCTAAAAATAGCCTATACTTATGTATTTTGAAATTACATGGGCCTGGCCCAATAATAAGGTGACGCAGCACCTAAAATAGCCTCGGGACGAAATTTATGAAGTGGCATCTTGTATATTTCGTCCAAGGCTTCATGCACCCATTATGGTGGCTTCAAAGTCCTGAAATCATCACTTGTAACTCCGTTCTTGTTCCCCTTGCGCATGCCATCACCTCCATGCTTGTTCTTGCTCCAATGTTCATCCTTCTCCAAGCTAGGCCCTTCATTTGTAAGCAAAACAAATGTATCCAATTTAGGCAGCATCATATTCTCATGAACATTAGAATCATTACCAAGAAACGAAAGTACCTGGTAATTTAGTTGGCGTGCACGAGCTCTAGTAATTGGTCCAGTATGTATAGCAGCAGGGGCTGTGGGTGTAACAATTGTATTGATGTCCTCATCATCCTCCCCTTCTTGAAATGAAGTCGTCCTCGACGGAAGTTCATCTTCCTCACCCAAATAAGGCTTCAAATCTGCAATGTTAAAAGTGGGACTAACCCCAAAATCTGCAGGCAGCTCAAGTTTATATGCATTATCATTTATTTTCTCTAACACCTTAAAGGGACCATCAGCACGTGGCATTAGCTTTGATTGGCGCAAATCAGGAAATCTATCCTTACGCAAATGTAACCAAACAAGATCTCCAGGTGCAAACACAACATGTTTTCTACCCTTATCTCCAGCAAGTTTATATTTAGCATTCATACGCTCAATGTTTTCCTTAGTTAACTCATGCATTTTTAAAATCAATTCAGCACGTTGTTTAGCATCAAAATTAACCTTCTCCGAAGATGGAAGAGGCAACAAATCAATAGGTGCACGAGGTAGGAAACCATACACAACTTCAAAAGGGCACATCTTAGTAGTAGAATGCAATGAACGATTATAAGCAAATTCAATATGAGGCAAGCATTCCTCCGACATTTTCTTATTATTCTTCAAAACAGCCCTAAGCATAGTAGACAACGTTCTATTGACTACTTCAGTTTGTCCATCAGTTTGGGGGTGACAAGTAGTACTAAAAAGCAGTTTAGTCCCCAACTTAGCCCATAAACATCTCCAAAAGTGGCTAAGAAATTTAGTATCACGATCTGAAACAATAGTTTTTGGCACACCATGCAAGCGAATAATCTCACGAAAGAACAAATCAGCAACATTAACAGCATCATCGCTTTTATGACATGGTATAAAGTGTGCCATTTTCGAGAATCTATCCACGACAACAAATATGCTATCCCTCCCCTTCTTTGTTCGAGGTAAACCTAAAACAAAGTCCATAGATATATCCTCCCAAGGAACACTAGGTACAGGCAAAGGCATATATAAACCATGAGGATTGAGTCGTGACTTAGCTTTTTGACATGTAGTGCAGCGAGCAATAAAACGCTCAACATCCCGTCTCATCTTTGGCCAAAAGAAATGTGTAGCAAGTACGTCCTCCGTCTTCTTCACGCCAAAGTGTCCCATTAATCCTCCTCCATGCGCCTCCTGCAACAACAAAGGACGAACGGAGCTAGCTGGAATGCATAGCTTGTTAGCACGAAACACAAATCCATCGTTAACGACAAACTTGTTCCACATTCTTCCTTCTTTACAATTCTGCATTACATCTTTAAAATCAGCATCATGCACATATTGATCTTTGATGGTCTCCAAACCAAATATTTTGAAGTCAAGTTGTGAAAGCATAGTATAGCGACGAGACAATGCATCAGCAATAACATTTTCTTTTCCCTTCTTGTGTTTAATGACATAAGGGAAAGTCTCAATGAATTCAAACCATTTAGCATGTCTACGATTCAGTTTAGCTTGACTTTTAATATGTTTCAAAGATTCATGATCAGAATGTATAACAAATTCTTTGGGCCATAAATAATGTTGCCATGTTTCTAAAGTCCGAACAAGAGCATATAATTCTTTATCATAAGTAGAATAATTCAGACTAGGCCCACTCAATTTTTCAGAAAAGTATGCAACAGGTTTGCCATCTTGTAATAACACACCTCCTAATCCAATTCCACTAGCATCACATTCAAGCTCAAAAGTCTTATTAAAATCAGGAAGTTGGAGTAAAGGAGCATGTGTCAACTTATCTTTCAATACCGTGAAGGCTTCTTCCTGTGCGGTACCCCAAAGAAAAGGCACATCTTTCTTTGTAAGCTCATTGAGAGGTGCAGCAATGGTGCTGAAATCTCTCACAAAACGCATATAGAATCCAGCGAGGCCAAGAAAACTCCTCACTTGTGTGACCGTTTTGGGCTGCGGCCAACTCTCAATAGCTTCAATCTTGGCTTTATCAACTTCAATTCCCTGTGGAGTAACAACATAGCCAAGAAAAGATACTCGGTCGGTGCAAAAGGTGCACTTCCCAAGGTTACCGAACAAACGTGCATCACGTAGAGCAATAAAAACAGCACGTAAATGTTCCAAATGTTCTTCCAAAGATCTGCTATAAATCAATATGTCATCAAAGTAAACTACCACAAATCGTCCAATGAAAGCACGTAAAACTTCGTTCATTAATCTCATGAAAGTACTAGGTGCATTAGTTAACCCAAAAGGCATGACTAACCACTCATATAATCCAAACTTAGTTTTAAATGCTGTTTTCCATTCATCTCCCAATTTCATACGAATTTGATGGTAGCCACTACGCAAATCAACTTTGGAGAATATTGTAGAGCCACTCAATTCATCAAGCATAGCAAAACTCGGTGACACGTCTTGTGGAAAAACGTCAGCGAACTCCTGCAAAATGTTAGTGATAGCAGGAGACAAAGAGGAAGGCACGTCCTCGAATGAAAATAATGCCTCTTTGCACACAAAAGCATAGCAAATAGATTTGCTAAAATCTAGCTCATCAATATCAGATTTGGTGGCAAATAAACATGCACTTTTCAATTTAATTTCAGAAGCAACACTAGATGGTTTATTATTAGGCTTCATTTGTTGCTCAAATTCTTTTGCCACAATCTGATTTTCACTCTTATTCTTCTCCTGTTGTGCTTTATTAGCTCTATTAATATCATCTTTCAAAATGGAATCAGGAGTCATAGGAAGCAAAGTAATATTTTTATCCTTATGAACAAGAGTATAGTGATTGTTTCTACCATGGTGTACAGAATTTTTATCAAATTGCCATGGTCTACCAAGTAATAAGGAACATGCTTGCATAGGTACCACATCACAATCAACATAATCAGCATATGTAGAGATACTAAAATGCACGCGAACAGTACGTGTTACCTTAACCTTGCCGCTGTTGTTGAACCATTGGATGTAGTAAGGATGTGGATGTGGTCTTGTGGTGAGAGAAAGCTTCTCCACCATCTCCATGCTAGCCAAGTTGTTGCAGCTCCCTCCGTCTATTATGACGCGCCCAGAACGTTCCTTCACAACTCCCTTGGTATGGAACAAATTGTGCCTCTGATTTTGCTCAGCTTGTGTGACCTGCACACTCAAAACACGTTGAGCAACTAAACATTCATACCTGTCAGCGTCTTCAGGAGCCATGTATTGCGTCTCATGATCAGAATCATCTCCACCATGTTCTTCACGTGTAATAAGAGCCAATGTCTCCTCATCATAGTCACTAGCGGACTCATATCCACCATCCGCGGCAGCAATCATCACACGCGGAGATTTGCATTCCCTCGCATAATGACCTCCTCCCTTACAACGACGACAAATAATATCACTTGTGTGCCCTGTTGATGCCATGGAAGAAGAAGAACGCTGTGCAGGCCCCGCAGGTGCGCTCTTGGCAGGTAATGGTGGTTGTGATAGAGGCGAGGGTGTCCCGATCTTTCGATGAGATGATAACTATCGATTTGGTGAAGACGACTTTGACGATCCGACTACAAACGTGCACGACGTTGCGCCTTAGCAATCGCTAAACCAATCTCCTGAGGTTACTGACGATGCCAGAAGCACGGTCAGCCTGACCACGAAGGTTTATTCCTGCAAGCAATCGAAGAACGAGCAAGAATATGATAAAGCAATCTGAATATTGCAAATATATATGAGGTATTGATAATGGTGGGGATCCGTAAGCGGTCTTGGTCTGGTCGTTGGACACAAACGAAGTACACGAAGTTGCAATGGCTAACTTTTAACTAAACAAATCCCAAGGAAAAGCTACTAGATGGATCTACTTATATAGGAGCAAGGGGTGGCGGCCAAGGAGGTGGGAGGACGTCCCAAGGCAGCCTAAAACTAAATCTAGGTCGTACAAGGCCAATGGGCCCAAGTGGAGGTGATGTAACACCTTTGGACTTGTAGTTTGACTCGGATTCTGCTGCAGCATCAGATTGTTTCGTCCACAACTCAACGCTCCGGACGAATTTGAAGGTGATTCCAATTGGGTTGGAAAGTGCACGAAATCTAGTTTCCAACAAAAAAAGAATCACCCAATTCGGAGTCCGTATGAAAAACTTGTGTGCGTTTTGAGTCGGGTATGTCTGTGCAGTCCGAATCTGAATCCAGAACGTGAGAGACTTGGACTCTATCTTCTCTTGGGCCAAAAGTGACGTGAGAGAACTTTTTGGACAGCAAATAAACATCTCTTTCTTCCTTATCTTCATATGTGGATTGTACAAATGTCCCATACACCTGCAATTAGACAAAACACAAAAGTGTGTGAAGTATTTTTGTTCTGGATAACATAAATAGATTATTGAATAGTTTGCACTAGAAATCACCTGACAAATATGCATATATGCAATATTTTTGGTCATATCCAAGGTAGTCATGTCCTCATCAAGGTGCACTTCCCAAGGTTACCAAACAAACGTGCATCACGTAGAGCAATAAAAACAGCACATAAATGTTCCAAATGTTCTTCCAAAGATCTGCTATAAATCAATATGTCATCAAAGTAAACTACCACAAATCGTCCAATGAAAGCACGTAAAACTTCGTTCATTAATCTCATGAAAGTACTAGGTGCATTAGTTAACCCAAAAGGCATGACTAACCACTCATATAATCCAAACTTAGTTTTAAATGCTGTTTTCCATTCATCTCCCAATTTCATACGAATTTGATGGTAGCCACTACGCAAATAAACTTTGGAGAATATTGTAGAGCCACTCAATTCATCAAGCATATCATCTAGCCTAGGAATAGGATGACGATAACGAATAGTAATATTATTAATGCCTCTACAATCAACACACATACGTGATGTACCATCCTTTTTCGGCACTAGAATAATAGGAACAGCACAAGGACTAAGGGATTCGCGTATATAACCTTTGTCGAGAAGCTCTTGTACTTGACGCATAATCTCCTTCGTCTCCTCTGGATTGGTACGGTATGGTGCACGGTTTGGCAGTGAAGCACCGGGAATTAAGTCAATCTGATGCTCAATCCCTCGAATAGGCGGTAATCCCGATGGCACGTCTTGTGGAAAAACGTCAGCAAACTCCTGCAAAATGTTAGTGACAGCAGGAGGCAAAGAGGAAGGCACGTCCTCGAATGAAAATAATGCCTCTTTGCACACAAAAGCATAGCAAACAGATTTGCTGAAATCTAGCTCATCAATATCAGATTTGGTGGCAAATAAACATGCACTTTTCAATTTAATTTCAGAAGCAACACTAGATAGTTTATTATTAGGCTTCATTTGTTGCTCAAATTCTTTTGCCACAATCTGATTTTCACTCTTATTCTTCTCCTGTTGTGCTTTATTAGCTCTATTAATATCATCTTTCAAAATGGAATCAGGAGTCATAGGAAGCAAAGTAATATTTTTATCCTTATGAACAAGAGTATAGTGATTGTTTCTACCATGGTGTACAGAATTTTTATCAAATTGCCATGGTCTACCAAGTAATAAGGAACATGCTTGCATAGGTACCACATCACAATCAACATAATCAGCATATGTAGAGATACTAAAATGCACACGAACAGTACGTGTTACCTTAACCTTGCCGCTGTTGTTGAACCATTGGATGTAGTAAGGATGTGGATGTGGTCTTGTGGTGAGAGAAAGCTTCTCCACCATCTCCATGCTAGCCAAGTTGTTGCAGCTCCCTCCGTCTATGATGACGCGCACAGAACGTTCCTTCACAACTCCCTTGGTATGGAACAAATTGTGCCTCTGATTTTGCTCGGCTTGTGTGACCTGCACACTCAAAACACGTTGAGCAACTAAACATTCATACCTGTCAGCGTCTTCAGGAGCCATGTATTGCGTCTCATGATCAGAATCATCTCCACCATGTTCTTCACGTGTAATAAGAGCCAATGTCTCCTCATCATAGTCACTAGCGGACTCATATCCACCATCCGCGGTAGCAATCATCACACGCGGAGATTTGCATTCCCTCGCATAATGACCTCCTCCCTTACAACGACGACAAATAATATCACTTGTGTGCCCTGTTGATGCCATGGAAGAAGAAGAACGCTGTGCAGGACCCGCAGGTGCGCTCTTGGAAGATAATGGTGGTTGTGCCTATTTTCTTGTATCACGGCTGGAGGTGGCACCGGATGGAGGTGCTGGTGCAGTTGAAGTAGAAGATGCACGTGGTGTCCATGATGAAGGTCGGCCTGCAGAAAAGTTAGTTCGCCCCAATGCTTGTCGATCCTGCACTTCACGTTCAGCTTTACAAGCAAGATGGAATAAACGAGTGATATTAGTATACTCCTTATAGTCTAGAATGGTCTGAATCTCTCTATTTAATCCACCCAGGAACATATCTACCCTCAAATGGTGGAATATTCAATTTCAGTTTAGGAATATGGACATCATCTCGTACCTGAGGTGGTGGTGCAGGCCTACCATTACGAATATATACCTGAGGTCGACCTGCTGGTGGTGGTACAGGTGGCTGCACGTAGTGTTGATTTTGATCAACCTCATCCTCATAATCTCCCACATAATCATCCTCCTCCGCATCAGCAGCAGGAGCCACAGAAGTATCAACAGCAGCACCAACAGTTTGGCCAAACGCAAGAGGAACACGGCTTGCTCGGCGGAGGTCTGCTTCGCGACGTGGAGGTAGTCGTTGTTGTTGTTGTTGGAGAGGTGCGTTAGGTGCAGCGGGTGGTGGTGGTGGAAGACGCGCGAGCAATTCATTAAACTTGTTATCGAGCTTTGTTTCGAACGTCTTCTCAAGGCCAGTGATCTTCTCCATGGCCTCTTCAAAATTGTTCAGCACATCTTGCACCTGTTCAGTCATCATTTGCTGAAACTTATCATGAAGCTCCTTGTTCGATAAATTCTCCCAGTCAATCTCGTCGGTTTGTGATCCTGGCATGGTTAGCAGCAATAGAAACACACAAGAATATGATCCTACAGACTACGAACAAGTGGTGGTGGTGGGTGTCACAAATCCGTCAAGCAAATCTCAAATTCTTACCAGTTCTTACCCAGCAGTAGGCGGTGATCGGCAACCGTTGTAGTCAAAAACTCTCAAAGCTTGGATAGAGCGATTACCAGGGAGAGTCAAACGCACGACGTAGATGTATGTGGAGCTGGGAAGGCTTATAATATGGTTGCAAAAAGGGTCAGCAATAATCAATTCAGAGATGCAAAGTTGAATAAACGCTCAACGACGGTACTGTGCTGGTCCTAGGCTAGACTGTGCTAGAGACGCGAGCCTAGAACACTAACAAAATCACGGCGCGGCACGTAAACAAGGAAAAGCACACTCTGAATTTTTTTTTCGCTCTTTTTTTTGCGCTCTTTTTTTTGCGCTCTTTTTTTTTGTGCGAAAAATCACTATAATGGCGAGTGTCTCAAAACTCTTCCTAGCTCAAACTGACAGGATGGGCACGAAATTTTTTTGACCAATTTTTTTTTTTTCGACTGCCCGGACCCAAAAACTGGAAACGGGTCAGAAAAAACTTCCTATAATGGCACCTGTCTCAAAACACTCAGAAACACCTAAAAATAGGATAGCCAGAAATTTTTTCGAAAAATGCGTTTTCGAAAAATTTTGGGCCTAAACGGAGCGTGGCTACCCGACTCTTTTT
>NC_041391.1:319674551-319724411 GCF_002162155.2 Triticum dicoccoides
ACTGGAAACGGGTCAAAAAAAACTTCCTATAATGGCACCTGTCTCAAAACACTCAGAAACACCTAAAAATAGGATAGCCAGAATTTTTTTCGAAAAATGCGTTTTCGAATAATTTTGGGCCTAAACGGAGCGTGGCTACCCGACTTTTTTTTTTCCGAAACCTACTCCGGCAAGGAAACACGAATCGGAATCGAGATGGATCCCGAAAACAAACCTAATAAGCAAAGAACTCGGATTGGTGGTGGATATATGGTGGTGGTATATGGCAGCGGTGGTGGTAGCGGTGGTAGTATATGGATATGGATCGGTGGTGGTATATGGACACGGATTGGTGGTGGTATATGGATACGAATTCGGAGCGGTGGTGGTAGATGGCAGGGGCGATGATGATGGTGCGGCGGCGGCGTGACAACTTATGACCAGAACTCGAAACTCTAAAAGACTAGACTCTAAGACAAGCAACTAGACACGACGATGCAACCGCAAATTCAACAAAGCAAAACCCTAAAAAGATTATGCAAGGCTCAGATTGGTTCGGATATGATGAACTAACCCTAAATTTTTTTTGTGGCTTTTTTCGTGGACTATAGGTATGAAGAACAGACTCGATCTAAACTACGAAAAACTGTAAAATCTCACCGAGCAACCTGGAAATCTGATACCACTTGATAGAGGCAAAGGTGTCCCGTCTTTCGATGAGATGGTGGATTTCGCTTTGGTGGAAGTCGACTTTGACGATCCGACTACGAACGTGCGAGGACGTCGTGCCTTAGCAATCGCTAAACCCACTCCGAGAGGTTATTGACCATGCCGGGGCACGATCAACCTGACCACGAGGGTCTGTTTCCTGCGAGCAAACGAAGAACAAGCAAGAAACTAAGATTGCAATCTGGATATTGCGAACATAAGATGAAAGCTTTATTGATCAAGGTGGGGTTCTGTGACGCCTTTGTCTGGTCGTTGAACACAAACGAAGTACGCGAAGTTGCAGCTATGGCGAACTTTTAATCTAAACAAAACCCCAAAGTCTAAACGATGCCCTAAGGGCTGTATATATGGAGGAAGAGGGGGGGAATTTCGTGGCCCTTGGTGGAGGGGTCCGAAATCAACCCTATCTCTTGTTTCCCCACACATACGGACTCTAAAAATAGCCTATACTTATGTATTTTGAAATTACATGGGCCTGGCCCAATAATAAGGTGACGCAGCACTTAAAATAGCCTCGGGACGAAATTTATGAAGTGGAATCTTGTATATTTCGTCCAAGGCTTCATGCACCCATTATGGTGGCTTCAAAGTCCTGAAATCATCACTTGTAACTCCGTTCTTGTTCCCCTTGCGCATGCCATCACCTCCATGCTTGTTCTTGCTCCAATGTTCATCCTTCTCCAAGCTAGGCCCTTCATTTGTAAGCAAAACAAATGTATCCAATTTAGGCAGCATCATATTCTCATGAACATTAGAATCATTACCAAGAAACGAAAGTACCTGGTAATTTAGTTGGCGTGCACGAGCTCTAGTAATTGGTCCAGTATGTATAGCAGCAGGGGCTGTGGGTGTAACAATTGTATTGATGTCCTCATCACAAGCGGAGGCGGCTCAAGCCAAAACCGCATCTGGCAAGCCTGGACTTCATCAGCAGCCTCCCCGATGACATGCTGCTCGTCATCATCATCCTCCTCCCTGTCAAGTCTGTCGTGCGGACTAGCCTGCTCTTCCAGCGATGGCACCCCCTCTGGAGCCGCGTCCCCCTCAACCTCACCATCGACAGCTGCCTCTGTGATGGGGATTGCAAACGCATGGCCGCAGTCTCCAAGATCCTTTCATGGCACCCTGGGCCAGCCAGACGCCTTGACATCTGCATGTTCTGTACCAACTACAAGGTCCAAGCCAAGTTCGACGAGTGGTTCTTATCCCCCGCCCTAGATCAGCTCGAGGAGCTCAGCTTTGAAGCTAGACGATGTCGCTCGCTGCCCATCATCCGCGCTCTGCCTCACGCCAACGCTGCGCCACTCCAACTTTAGCTCCTGCTATCTTCCCCAGATTAATGTCGCGCCCGCGCTTCTTCTTCCTCAACTCAAGCAGCTCGACCTCTTCGACGTATGCATCTCGAATAAGGCTATGGAGCAGCTGCTCTGCAGCTGTACTGCGCTCGAGTACATTCATCTTCAGCAGATCCACGGGTTCATTATCCTCCACATCGCCTCGACGAATCTCCAATGGATTTATGTGTATTGCTGGCCCCACAACAAGACATCAATTAGGAAGAGATCACTCCAGCTGTTCCGCGTTATGGTCATTGAGAATGCACCTTTCCTTGACAGATTGCTTGTATCTGATCTAGAAGGTCCAACAAAAATCAGTGTCATTGACACACCGAAATTGACAGCGTTGGTGTACTCGTGCGCCAAATTCTCTGAACTCTTTATTGGAATCATAATCATTCACGTACAACACTCATCTTCTTCTCGGTCTTCTTGAAAGTCACATTTTTAAATTTCTTCTTGATGTATTTACAACTGTCACCCAAAAAATGTTTCCCACAAGCTTGACCTAGTCTATGCGCACAGTGAAGATCTTGGCAATAAAATCTATCGGCCCCAATCTAGATCAAGTTGCTGGATTCCTTGCATGCTTTCCATGCACAAAGAAGCTACTCATCGAGGTGAAACTTCTTTCCTATTAGTAAACGGTAAACACAACGTAGCTTAATTTTTTCATAATTTTCGCAAATTACGATGATAGGTGTGGTGTTCAAAACTGCATCTATGCACTGCACTGAAAGAAATGTTTTTAGTATTTTTTCTCACGTGATCACCTGCATTGTTTTTTGTTGTTGTACTACTACTATAGTAGCCTAGGCTAGTCATAGTGGCAAGTAACTTAGACTAGTAACTCTATGGTTACCCTAAGAGCAAGTACTACCTCCGTCCTGGTTTACTCTTCCTATTTTGTAGTATCAAAATTTGACCATAGATTTGACGGACGAAATGCTAATGCATGCCACTAAAAATTATATTGTTGGATTCGTATTTGAACATAATTTCAAATGGTATAATTTATGGTGATATGCATTGGCATTTTCTTAGGTAAATATATGGTCAAATTTTACACTAAATACGAGGTAGTACAAAAGTGGGCTATAACGGCCCTCCACTATGTAGGCCAAACATGTGCCAAATTCACTTGTGATGCATTTGGCATCTATGCCCATCCATTGCTCACCTGTTGGCCCAATCTGGATCACCTAGTTTGCTTCGGTGCCAAATTAACTCACGCAATGAAATAGCACTTGCGTGGGAGAGGGAGAGGAGCAAGGCAATAAAAAACACTTGTTTGGGAGAGTGAGAGGCTGGTGTAGTTGGTTTGATTGATTTGTTTATACATGTGGGTCTGTGTGCACAGTGGTGCCAACTCTCTCAGATCGCTAGAGCGGTGCCAAAATCTTTTGATTGGACATCGATGTGAATTATGTGGCATACTTTTGAGAGACATGGCATTGGCCACATAGTGGAAGGCAACAAATGCCCAAGATCTTCATGTGCTCCTAGGTAAATGAGAGGAAAGAGAGAGAGAGAGAGAGTCAAAAAATATCACTAGCTAGCTAACCCTATCATATGCCTTGTTTTAAAAAAACCTATCGTATGAGCGAATAATATTGGTACCTCTTGATGACACGGCAATCTTATACAGCCAGCTGCTCTAATATGTTCTCTTCTTTTGCAGATAAAAAAGACCTAAAAGTGAAAAAAGTGTTGCACTATAACAATCTCATCGAATGCCTTGATCTCCATCTTCTAGAAGTTGATTTAATCGACTACCGAGGCAGCACCTCTGAGATTAAATTGGCCAAGTTCTTTGTTCTGGAGGCAAGTGTGGTCAAGGTAATGAGGTTTGGTGTTCTTTGGCGCAACAATAAATGGCGTGCTGATCATCGCAAGCGTCTAAGCCTAAATGACAAAGTCTCCGCAGAAGCTGAATTTGTTTCTGGAACATCAAGTGACCAGAGACTTGGAAATGTATTTGCCCATTGGTGACTTGTCAGGGCGGTGGATTTTCGTTTGTACGATAATGCTGCATCCACCTAAAGTAACGAAAGTTCTTACGTAAACTTCCTAGTAATTCCCCCTTTGTAGGTGCAGCATTACTCCTAACATTTGTAATATCAGTTTGAAACTTGTACGTATTGCCGTGTCCTATTCCCGCATTTTCAAAATCCTGCCAATCAAATAAGTCCTGAGTTGGTGATGATGTTGTGCCTGCCATCTTTCACCAATAGCCGTAGGATCTAGATCTGATGCATACAAACCAAACTTCTGAAGTTTTGCAAAAAGATACGCGCACATGTTCCCTATTTACAAACAACTCCTTGTCTCCCACAATCAGCCTTATCTCCTCCCCACCACATCGAGAAGGCCATGGAAAAATCTAGCACAATGGCCGCTGCCGCCGCCGTCCACCCCCAAACTAGGTGTTCCGTGCAATGCACGGGCATGTACGCACGGGAAATTATGTCGAACACGGCTAGTTGTAAGCAGGCTAGTTGTACAAGCGTGATGATAGTGACTGTAGACGATGAGGCTGACTTTGGTATGCCGAACACGGCGCCTACACTTAGGAGTCATCTCCGGCAAAGGGTCTTGTCACTTTACTGTGAGGAGCAGCATGTAATAATTTGACAAACGGGTAGCACAGTACTACTACATTGGTAGTACTACAACTAGTACTAGAACCACCGTCTGGATTTAGTAGTACTATCACGTCCGTTTGGATTTAGTATTTGACTAGCAATATCTAAGTAATGGCTAGCCTAGTAATGCATGTCATAGAAAATATACTACTCCCTCTGTAAATAAATACATGGTGTATTGCTTTATTCCTTCCGGTAGATGGCTCAAATCTGAAGTCTCATCAATCAGATTACTATTGTACTCACTGAGCGCTCAGCTTGGTAAGCTACCAGCAAAAAATTGCAATCAAAGACTACTATTGTACTCCCTCCGTACTGGTGCATTAGTCATGTTACGAAAACCAAATACTAGTAATCCCAAACTTTTAGGCGCGGTGCATTAACTACCCACCTTGTTCCCAGTTTTTTGCCAAGAAAAAAGAAATCACCCAATACGAGATGTGGGGTGCGTATGCATGCAATGACTTGAGACTACTTAGCACAACATTTTTGGTTACATGCATTAATATTTCATTAGTTAAATCAAAGGTCAAAACTTGGCGCCAAATGCAAAGGGGACCAATAAACCAGTAAACATAAAAGTTCTCTCGTTTGGCCCCAACTAGAGGTCCGTTGAGATGACTATACCGCATCAACACAGAGGGGGATGAAACTTCATTGACTTATTGCACCTGCCTTTGGGTGTATGACAGGTGGACCCAACGGGTGGCTGGCCCACCTGTCATACAGCCATAGGTAGGTGCAATTAAGGCACCAGAGCTCAGTCCATTGCATTCGCGTGTGTGTTGGCCATCTACTCCTCGGCCCTCTACTTCACCTGCCTTTGTTGTATGACAGGTGGGCAAGCCACCTGTTGGGCCCACCTATCATACACCAAAGGCAGGTGCAGTAAGTCAATGAAGTTGCGTCCGAATGCAACGCAGTCTGCACTTCTCATATAAAGGCTCCCCGCTAGTCCAATCTACGAAATCCTACGCACCTACGCACCTTAACCAAGGGCAAGAGTACACTCCAATCGCAAGATCAGTTGACAAGAAGCTAAACCCATGGAGGCGAGAGCGCGAGCATCAGCCAGCTGTGCCAAATGGTCCACGACACCGACCTGTGGCCGGACACTGATGAACGTCTCCAGGTCATGCTTGAGGCTTCCAGGGCGAGATGCCGCTTGGATGACAGCTTCGTCTCCTTGTTCGACGAGTCCTCGTTGGCTTCCTCGACAAGTTCACCATCGTCAAGAAGCTCTCGGACGACCTTGACGTACGCCTCCAGCCCATGTGCCCAGGCCGTGCGATGCTCTCCACCCTCAATGGCCTCTACGGTGACAACCTCTTCGATGCACTGGTGGCCCTGCGACTGCCCGCCGTCCCGCAGGAGAATCTCCACCTCGAAGTCGCGCTCGTCGCGCAGCGCCTGGCGCAGCAAGACACCGTCGACATAATCACCCACGTCTATGCGCAAATCGTCCACAAGGACTACTACATGCAAGAGGAGGACGATAGGTCTCGGGCCTTCTTAGACAGTAGGCCAACCTTGGACGGTATTGTTCAGAAGCACATTGAGCTCACTGCCAATGCCGCTGCTTCTCACACGTCGGTTAGTGACCCGACGCACTAGGGCATGAGGATGTCGGTTATGGATCCGTATGTATTTTTATCTTTCCGTCAAATCCATGTAGTAGTATATTGTACTACTAGTAATTATCTTACTTTTCGCATCAACTTCATAATTTTCGTATGTACTCCATGCATGAATGGCGCCAGAACCAAACTTATCATTACTCTATGGAAAATCGTTATTTCTATCTATTGGTCTCGCCATGGAGCAGAACCAAAATTTGAAAGTTACAAGTTCAAAAGGAAAAGCCTGGCGTGTTCGCGTCGCACCCCCACACGGTCGGTCTGACATGCCGCCCAAGGGGAATGTGTGTTGTGTTGCATTTTCACTTACAAGTGGGACCACAGTTGAGCAACCCGACTATCGGCAAACCCCCACCCTGCCCACCATGCAATGGCGGAGAAAATAGGAGGGAGAAGAGATGGTTGTAGCACAGACTCCAAGAAACTTGGCGGTAGATGGGACTCGTGTGGGTGGCTTGTGTGGTACTGCTAGACATGAATGCTAGTTATGGCCCATGCCACCCAACTATATCGAGCCTATAGCGAGGTGCTGGTTACGTAGAACAAATTTCCTGGAGTCGGTGCTCAGCCCTCCTCTCTCTCTTCTCAGCCAGCCAGCAGATGCGCGGAGCCCATCGTTTGTTTGCTCATATGCGGTCCCACATATCAGTGAAAACACAAGACGACCCACTGAACTTGGACATCTTTCACCTCGATGTGCTGGTGATGAAAAATAAATCCAATAAAGATCTTCAGTGGCCGCTTTTGGAGTTAGTCAACAGTAGGATTCTATTTACAGTTTAGCCCAAGATGCACATCACATGGGTTCAATGTCAGGACCCCGACTCAAAGCCACATCGATCTAGCATGTAACACCTCATATCACTTTGCGGCCTCACGCACGGTATTCCCACGGGTGTCGCCTTACCTTTGCCCGGGACCGTTTGCGCCTTTTGGCACACGTATATGACAGTGTCGCTAGCATCCATATGATAAGGAGCCCGGGCTGACATGGCTAGTCGTAAACCCAAAGTGGCACAGACTTACAGGGACAGGCATCCATGACCCAGCATCGAACGTGTCGGTCATCAGCGAGTGAATCCAGGCTGTAGCACTGGGCTAGCAGGACTCCGGTGAACCGGGCTGTAGCGGGCTAACAGGACTCCGGTATTCATCGCGTGACATTTCCCCGAAGGGACAGACACAGGAACGAAGAAGGACACATGCCGGCCAGCCTAAGTGTTCCGGAGCAGTAGCAAGCTACCATGGCTCGGTGGAAACACTAGGAGACATTTCCCCGTAAGAGAGGCTACTAAAGATAAACAACTAGATGGTCAGATCCCACACATACCAAGCATTTCAATAACATACACACAATATGCTTGATATGTGCAAATACAACATGGCATCACAACATGACTCTACGACTCAAGTAATTTATTCAATAGGCTCCGAGGAGCGAGATATTACAAACATGGGTCTCATGACCCAACAATCAGAGCATACAAATCAAAGCACAAGCGGAAGCTATCATGTCTGGGTACAGACATCTATAACTGAAAAAAGGCTGAGAAGCCTGACTATCTACCAAATCCTGCCGGGGCACAAGACCGTAGCTGAGGTAACAAGCTAAACGTCGAAGTCCACGTGGAACTACTAGTGAGACCGAAGTCTCTCTGCAAAAACATAAAATAGGCAAACGTGAGTACAAATGTACCCAGCAAGACTTACATCAGAACTAACTACATATGCATCATTGTCAACAAGGGGATGGTGGGGTTTAACTGCAGCAGGCCAGCTTTGACTCAGTGGCTATCCTAAACTACGACTACAAGCAACTCTTTTGAGGTGGCGCACACGAGTCCACATATTCACCATATCAATACACCACTATGGATCCGCTCCCGTCTCCCTACGAGAACGCCAACCATAGCACTCACGCTTATCTTGCGTATTTTAGAGTATCCACTTTCACTTGTCTATGAACTGATATAAGCAACCCAGAAGTCCTTTTCCGCGGACACGGCTATTCGAATAGATGATGTTAACCCTGCAGGGGTGTACTTCTTCATACATGTTTCCACCACTTAGCGTCTGCACACGATATGTGCTCGGCAGACTTCAAGCGAAAGCCGACATGGGTGTAGACCACGACCTACCTAAACACTCAAGTCTCTAGTCCAGGTTTATCGCCTATTCGGGTTCCATCCATGAGGAGATCCGGCCGGAGTTTCGCTCACAGCCCCAAACGATGTGAACAGGGTTCCCGAGATACCAAACGGGCATCCGGTACACCGTGCCACGTACCTACCGCATCACAGCCCACCCCTACGGTCAGTGCTGTCCACGGCCTCCAGTAAGCTACAAACACCAGAAACTACTTGCAACTCCTGGACAGAGGACTAGGGTGAATAAGAAGTCGAGCGGGGTCATATTTCAGGGCCCAATGTATGGTAGTAGCTGAATCATGGATCACAAACACAGAACTCAGTTCCTGAGGACGGCTTCAATGAGACAACCCACCATGTACTCCTACATGGCCTCTCACCGACACCTTTTACCAAATCGTGTTCACACACTTAGCTCACACATAGTAGGACATGTTCACCCGCCTCTGATTCATCCCCGATGAATCAGACCTGACTCAACTCTAAGCAGTAGCAGGCATGACAAACAAGCATGAATGAGTAGGAACATCAGGGCTCAAACAACTCCTACTCATGCTAGTGGGTTTCATCTATTTACTGTGGCAATGACAGGTCATGCAAAGGATAAAGGGGTTCAGCTACCGCAGCAAGTAACAGTTGAATCGTTGTTGTCCTAATGCATTAAAAGAGAGCAGGAGCGAGAGAGTAGGATTGTATCGGAATGAACAAGGGGGTTTTGCTTGCCTGGCACTTCTGAAGATAACATTGAGTCTTCATCAGTGTCAACGATCACATCATCGGTATCACGTCTATCGAGAGGGGACAAATACCGGCAACATAGAAGGGAACACAATCAATGCAATGCACAATATGATGCATGATCATGACATGGCAAAATGAATGTGTTTTGGGCTAATGCAACTAGCAACAGATTAAATGAAGTTGGTTTGAATACAAGGTTCAAATTCAAACTCCATATGTGATTATTCAAATGCCATTTAATTGATTTGTGCTAAACAGCAGCTATAAGTTGTTCTAACATGCATGAAAATGGTACAGATGGATTCCTTGAATTTTTCTGATAATTTTTCATATATAATTTATTTAATTTGAAATTACGGTTAATTTTCTATGATTTATTGAAGTTTTAGCTATTTTCTGAAATTTCAGAATTAAATTAAATCCAGAAAACATTATTGCGTCAGCATGACGTTGGCATGACGTCAGCAAGTCAACAGGGGCTGGTCCGGTCAAACCTGACGTGTGGGGACCACACGTCAGTGACAGAGTTAACTAACCTAAGTTTAATTAGAGCCTGGGCCCGCATGTCAGTGTCAGCAGGGGGGGTAATTAGTTTAACTAATTCGATTAGTGCTAATCCTAATTAGCTAACAGGGCTGGGCCCACCTGTCATTGAGTCAGGGCGTCCAACTGGGGTCAAACTCGCCGGACTTGGTCCACGGCTCGTCGCCGGTGAAGCCCGAGACGGCGGAGGGGGTCGGAATTCCTCCTCCGGCGACCAAATGGCCGGCGGAGGGCAGCTACGTGACGCTGAAGATCCCGCGCGTCGAGTGGTGCGGTCAGTTAGGCCGGGGGCGACCTATATCGACGGTGGCGAGCTCAAAGGCGGCGGCCGGAGTTCGGCAACCGCAGAGATGGCGCTATAGGGCATGGCAGGGAACACCCGTGGGTGTTTCAGGTTCGCAGGAGCGCGGTGAGCACGCTGGTGATGCTCGGGCGAGCAGTCGAGCTCAGGAGCATGGAGCTCGTCGGCCGTGGCGGCGACGAGCTTCGGCGGAGGTGGGGAACGGGGCTAGAGCAAGAACGCGAGCAGGAGAGGAGGGGGAATCGGTCCATGAGCTCACTGTGGTTGCAGAGCGCGCCTCAGTGGGCTCGGGGGCGACCTGTCGGCGGTGAATCGAACGGCGGCGATCGCCGGCCGTGGCGATGAAGATGGCGGTGATGGCATCACTGCAGGGCTCCTGGTGTTGCTTGGAGGGATGGGGAGGAAGAGTAGGTCGAGGCAGAGCTTTGGGAGGCGTCGGGGAGACGAGGCGGTGGTGGTGGCCGCGGCGAACGGCGTCGGTGGCGACGGGGCTCCGCTCGGTGGAGGAGAGAGGGAGCCAGAGAAAGGGGGGGAGAAGGCACGGGGAGAGTGCGAGGCCTGGGAGGGTGCGTGGCGTCGCGGACGGGGTCCAGGGTGACGAGAGGAAGCAGGAGGTGGCCAGGGGGAAGCAGGAGGTGGCCGAGGCCTCTCGGGCGCGCGCCACGCCTCGCCTCTGTTCGTCCTCCTGGCAGAGGAGGAAGATGACAAGGGGGAGGAGGTGGGCTGGGCCGGCCAGATGGGCTGGCCAGCTGGGCCAGGTAAGTGGCGCCAGGTAACTTCCTTCTCTCTCTCTCTATTATTTCTGTTTTGTTTTATTTAATTTATTTTGCCACTGTTTTGAATTTAAAATAATTCAAACAATGCCAAAAACTCCTCTGAATATTTTATATTGCTAGATGGACTTTTCCAAAAGCTTATAAAATATTTCAGGGGGTATTTGAAATTATATTCTAATTATATGAATATAATTCAAATTCAAATAGCTAATGAATTAAATCCAAAGTCCCAAAAATAATTCCTTAAAAATGTTCAATATTTTGGTTGGGACCAGAACCCTTACCAAAAAATTATCAAACATTTAAGAAGAGCATTTTGGAGCAATGAATGAGATTTCTACGGTTTTTGCCCCTCTTTTATTTAAGTTTTTGAGGCTTCCAAAATTCCTCAGTTCAAGTTTCGAAAATATAGACATGATGCACACATGAAGCTAGCCTAGAGCATTACCAGAAGCTAGGGATGTGACAACTCACCCCCACTAAACAAAAATCTCGTCCCGAGATTCAAGCGTAGGGTAAGGTGAAGGGGGAGTGCAAACTAGTACAATCTCCACGATCCAGGTTGCACTTCAATTGAACGTTGATTCAATCACCATCTTTGTCTTGTCGTCTTGTTCTGAGAACTCCAACTAACATGACAACGAGAGGAAAGGAAAGACCCTAAAAGAATCGTTCTTCTCGAAGGTCGAACAACTCAGGATCAACTCACGGAATGAGACATAGCAACATCTCTCGAGCTGAGGGACGAAGCACACATCCATAAGAATGGAGTGAGGCAGATGACGAAGGTTCACTAGGTAGACAACAATTTCACGCTTAAGAAGATGGTAATCGGTTGTCAACGTAGCGAGGAGTTGAGTTGCCATGATACCACAACGAGACACCTTCGGAACCGTGACTCGTAGATATCTCCCCTTAAGTGGCAAAAAGAATTACCTTTGATTCAGAGATCATTGAAACTCTTTATACCAGCTTAAGGCAAATCATAATCGATCATTTAGAGGGGTTCGGTAGAATGGCATACTCAAACTTGGATGATGTGGATTACCTTGTTGAAGACAACGTAATGTGATAGAGGCAAAGGTGTCCCGTCTTTCGATGAGATGGTGGATTTCGCTTTGGTGGAAGTCGACTTTGACGATCCGACTACGAACGTGCGAGGACGTCGCGCCTTAGCAATCGCTAAACCAACTCCGAGAGGTTATTGACCACGCCGGAGCACGATCAACCTGACCACGAGGGTCTGTTTCCTGCGAGCAAACGAAGAACACGCAAGAAACTGAGATTGCAATCTGGATATTGCGAATATAAGATGAAAGCTTTATTGATCAAGGTGGGGTTCTGTGACGCCTTTGTCTCGTCGTTGAACACAAACGAAGTACGCGAAGTTGCAGCTATGGCGAACTTTTAATCTAAACAAAACCCGAAGTCTAAACGATGCCCTAAGGGCTGTATATATGGAGGAAGAGGGGGAAATTTCGTGGCCCTTGGTGGAGGAGTCCGAAATCAACCCTATCTCTTGTTTCCCCACACATACGGACTCTAAAAATAGCCTATACTTATGTATTTCGAAATTACATGGGCCTGGCCCAATAATAAGGTGACGCAGCACCTAAAATAGCCTCGGGACGAAATTTATGAAGTGGCATCTTGTATATTTCGTCCAAGGCTTCATGCACCCATTATGGTGGCTTCAAAGTCCTGAAATCATCACTTGTAACTCCGTTCTTGTTTCCCTTGCGCATGCCATCATCTCCATGCTTGTTCTTGCTCCAATGTTCATCCTTCTCCAAGCTAGGCCCTTCATTTGTAAGCAAAACAAATGTATCCAATTTAGGCAGCATCATATTCTCATGAACATTAGAATCATTACCAAGAAACGAAAGTACCTGGTAATTTAGTTGGCGTGCACGAGCTCTTAATTGGTCCAGTATGTATAGCAGCAGGGGCTGTGGGTGTAACAATTGTATTGATGTCCTCATCATCCTCCCCTTCTTGAAATGAAGTCGTCCTCGACGGAAGTTCATCTTCCTCATCCAAATAAGGCTTCAAATCTGCAATGTTAAAAGTGGGACTAACCCCAAAATCTGCAGGCAGCTCAAGTTCATATGCATTATCATTTATTTTCTCTAACACCTTAAAGGGACCATCAGCACGTGGCATTAACTTTGATTTGCGCAAATCAGGAAATCTATCCTTACGCAAATGTAACCAAACAAGATCTCCAGGTGCAAACACAACATGTTTTCTACCCTTATCTCCAGCAAGTTTATATTTAGCATTCATGCGCTCAATGTTTTCCTTAGTTAACTCATGCATTTTTAAAATCAATTCAGCACGTTGTTTAGCATCAAAATTAACCTTCTCCGAAGATGGAAGAGGCAACAAATCAATAGGTGCACGAGGTAGGAAACCATACACAACTTCAAAAGGGCACATCTTAGTAGTAGAATGCAATGAACGATTATAAGCAAATTTAATATGAGGCAAGCATTCCTCCCACATTTTCTTATTATTCTTCAAAACAGCCCTAAGCATAGTAGACAACGTTCTATTGACTACTTCAGTTTGTCCATCAGTTTGGGGGTGACAAGTAGTACTAAAAAGCAGTTTAGTCCCCAACTTAGCCCATAAACATCTCCAAAAGTGGCTAAGAAATTTAGTATCACGATCTGAAACAATAGTATTTGGCACACCATGCAAGCGAATAATTACACGAAAGAACAAATCAGCAACATTAACAGCATCATCGCTTTTATGACATGGTATAAAGTGTGCCATTTTCGAGAATCTATCCACGACAACAAATATGCTATCCCTCCCCTTCTTTGTTCGAGGTAAACCTAAAACAAAGTCCATAGATATATCCTCCCAAGGAACACTAGGTACAGGCAAAGGCATATATAAACCATGAGGATTGAGTCGTGACTTAGCTTTTTGACATGTAGTGCATCGAGCAATAAAACGCTCAACATCCCGTCTCATCTTTGGCCAAAAGAAATGTGTAGCAAGTACGTCCTCCGTCTTCTTCACGCCAAAGTGTCCCATTAATCCTCCTCCATGCGCCTCCTGCAACAACAAAAGACGAACGGAGCTAGCTGGAATGCATAGCTTGTTAGCACGAAACACAAATCCATCGTTAACGACAAACTTGTTCCACATTCTTCCTTCTTTACAATTCTGCATTACATCTTCAAAATCAGCATCATGCACATATTGATCTTTGATGGTCTCCAAACCAAATATTTTGAAGTCAAGTTGTGAAAGCATAGTATAGCGACGAGACAATGCATCAGCAATAACATTTTCTTTTCCCTTCTTGTGTTTAATGACATAAGGGAAATTCTCAATGAATTCAACCCATTTAGCATGTCTACGATTCAGTTTAGCTTGACTTTTAATATGTTTCAAAGATTCATGATCAGAATGTATAACAAACTCTTTGGGCCATAAATAATGTTGCCATGTTTCTAAAGTCCGAACAAGAGCATATAATTCTTTATCATAAGTAGAATAATTCAGACTAGGCCCACTCAATTTTTCAGAAAAGTATGCAACAGGTTTGCCATCTTGTAATAACACACCTCCTAATCCAATTCCACTAGCATCACATTCAAGCTCAAAAGTCTTATTAAAATCAGGAAGTTGGAGTAAAGGAGCATGTGTCAACTTATCTTTCAATACCGTGAAGGCTTCTTCCTGTGCGGTACCCCAAACAAAAGGCACATCCTTCTTTGTAAGCTCGTTGAGTGGTGCAGCAATGGTGCTGAAATCTCTCACAAAACGCCTATAGAATCCAGCGAGGCCAAGAAAACTCCTCACTTGTGTGACCGTTTTGGGCTGCGGCCAACTCTCAATAGCTTCAATCTTGGCTTTGTCAACTTCAATTCCCTGTGGAGTAACAACATAGCCAAGAAAAGATACTCGGTCGGTGCAAAAGGTGCACTTCCCAAGGTTACCAAACAAACGTGCATCACGTAGAGCAATAAAAACAGCACGTAGATGTTCCAAATGTTCTTCCAAAGATCTGCTATAAATCAGTATGTCATCAAAGTAAACTACCACAAATCGTCCAATGAAAGCACGTAAAACTTCGTTCATTAATCTCATGAAAGTACTAGGTGCATTAGTTAACCCAAAAGGCATGACTAACCACTCATATAATCCAAACTTAGTTTTAAATGCTGTTTTCCATTCATCTCCCAATTTCATACGAATTTGGTGGTAGCCACTACGCAAATAAACTTTGGAGAATATTGTAGAACCACTCAATTCATCAAGCATATCATCTAGCCTAGGAATAGGATGACGATAACGAATAGTAATATTATTAATGCCTCTACAATCAACACACATACGTGATGTACCATCCTTTTTCGGCACTAGAATAATAGGAACAGCACAAGGACTAAGGGATTCGCGTATATAACCTTTGTCGAGAAGCTCTTGTACTTGGCGCATAATCTCCTTCGTCTCCTCTGGATTGGTACGGTATGGTGCACGGTTTGGCAGTGAAGCACCGGGAATTAAGTCAATCTGATGCTCAATCCCTCGAATAGGCGGTAATCCCGGTGGCACGTCTTGTGGAAAGACGTCAGCGAACTCCTGCAAAATGTTAGTGACAGCAGGAGGCAAAGAGGAAGGCACGTCCTCGAATGAAAATAATGCCTCTTTGCACACAAAAGCATAGCAAACAGATTTGCTGAAATCTAGCTCATCAATATCAGATTTGGTGGCAAATAAACATGCACTTTTCAATTTAATTTCAGAAGCAACACTAGATGGTTTATTATTAGGCTTCATTTGTTGCTCAAATTCTTTTGCCACAATCTGATTTTCACTCTTATTCGTCTCCTGTTTTGCTTTATTAGCTCTATTAATATCATCTTTCTAAATGGAATCAGGAGTCATAGGAAGCAAAGTAATATTTTTATCCTTATGAACAAGAGTATAGTGATTGTTTCTACCATGGTGTACCGAATTTTTATCAAATTGCCATGGTCTACCAAGTAATAAGGAACATGCTTGCATAGGTACCACATCACAATCAACATAATCATCATATGTAGAGATACTAAAATGCACACGAACAGTACGTGTTACCTTAACCTTGCCGCTGTTATTGAACCATTGGATGTAGTAAGGATGTGGATGTGGTCTTGTGGTGAGAGAAAGCTTCTCCACCATCTCCATGCTAGCCAAGTTGTTGCAGCTCCCTCCGTCTATTATGACGCGCACAGAACGTTCCTTCACAACTCCCTTGGTATGGAACAAATTGTGCCTCTGATTTTGCTCAACTTGTGTGACCTGCACACTCAAAACACGTTGAGCAACTAAACATTCATACCTATCAGCGTCTTCAGGAGCCATGTATTGCGTCTCATGATCAGAATCATCTCCACCATGTTCTTCACGTGTAATAAGAGCCAATGTCTCCTCATCATAGTCACTAGCGGACTCATATCCACCATCCGCGGTAGCAATCATCACACGCGGAGATTTGCATTCCCTCGCATAATGACCTCCTCCCTTACAACGACGACAAATAATATCACTTGTGTGCCCTGTTGATGCCATGGAAGAAGAAGAACGCTGTGCAGGCCCCGCAGGTGCGCTCTTGGCAGATAATGGTGGTTGTGCCTGTTTTCTTGTATCACGGCTGGAGGTGGCACCGGATGGAGGTGCTGGTGCTGTTGAAGTAGAAGATGCACGTGGTGTCCATGATGAAGGTCGGCCTGCAGAAAAGTTAGTTCGCCCCAATGCTTGTCGATCCTGCACTTCACGTTCAGCTTTACAAGCAAGATGGAATAAACGAGTGATATTAGTATACTCCTTATAGTCTAGAATGGTCTGAATCTCTCTATTTAATCCACCCAGAAAACGTGCAAGCATAGCTTCATTCTCCTCAACAATTCCACATCTAATCATGCCAGTTTGTAATTCCTGATAATATTCTTCTACAGAATTTTTCCCTTGTCTTAAACGCTGCAATTTTTGAAGCAATTCACGTTGATAATATGGTGGAACCCAACGCGTACGCATAGCAGTTTTCAAAGCAGCCCAAGTAGTTGGAATAGGATATAATCTACAATGTTCAGACCACCATACACATGCAAAACTAGTGAAAGCACAAACGGCAGCAGCAACTCGTCTCTCCTCAGGATATTGTAAACATGTAAATCGTTGTTCAGTTTCTAACTCCCAAGTAAGATATATATCAGGAACATATCTACCCTCAGATGGTGGAATATTCAATTTCAGTTTAGGAATATGGACATCATCTCGTACCTGAGGTGGTGGTGCAGGCCTACCATTACGAATATATACCTGAGGTCGACCTGCTGGTGGTGGTACAGGTGGCTGCACGTAGTGTTGATTTTGATCAACCTCATCCTCATAATCTCCCACATAATCATCCTCCTCCGCATCAGCAGCACCAATAGTTTGGCCAAACTCAAGAGGAACACGGCTTGCTCGGCGGAGGTCTGCTTCGCGACGTGGAGGTAGTCGTTATTGTTGTTGTTGGAGAGGTGCGTTAGGTGCAGCGGGTGGTGGTGGTGGAAGACGCGCGAGCAATTCATTAAACTTGTTATCGAGCTTTGTTTCGAACGTCTTCTCAAAGCCAGTGATCTTCTCCATGGCCTCTTCAAAATTGTTCAGCACATCTTGCACCTGTTCAGTCATCATTTGCTGAAACTTATCATGAAGCTCCTTGTTCGATAAATTCTCCCAGTCAATCTCGTCGGCTTGTGATCCTGGCATGGTTAGCAGCAATAGAAACACACAAGAATATGATCCTACAGACTACGAACAAGTGGTGGTGGTGGGTGTCACAAATCCGTCAAGCAAATCTCAAATTCTTACCAGTTCTTACCCAGCAGCAGGCGGTGATCGGCAACCGTTGTAGTCAAAAACTCTCAAAGCTTGGATAGAGCGATTACCAGGGAGAGTCAAACGCACGACGTAGATGTATGTGGAGCTGGGAAGGCTTATAATATGGTAGCAAAAAGGGTCAGCAATAATCAATTCAGAGATGCAAAGTTGAATAAACGCTCAACGACGGTACTGTGCTGGTCCTAGGCTAGACTGTGCTAGAGACGCGAGCCTAGAACACTAACAAAATCACGGCGCGGCACGTAAACAAGGGAAAAGCACACTGTGGAAATTTTTTTTCGCTCTTTTTTTTTTCCGAAACCTACTCCGGCAAGGAAACACGAATCGGAATCTAGATGGATCTCGAAAACAAACCTAATATGACAAGAACTCGGATTGGTGGTGGATATATGGTGGTAGATGGCAGGGGTGATGATGATGGTGTGGCGGCGGCGTGACAACTTATGACCAGAACTCGAAACTCTAAAAGACTAGACTCTAAGACCAGCAACTAGACACGACGATGCAACCGCAAATTCAACAAAGCAAAACCCTAAAAAGATTATGCAAAGGCTCAGATTGGTTCGGATATGATGAACTAACCCTAATTTTTTTTGTGGCTTTTTCGTGGACTGTAGGTATGAAGAACAGACTCGATCTAAACTACAAAAAACTGTAAAATCTCACCGAGCAACCTGGAAATCTGATACCACTTGATAGAGGCAAAGGTGTCCCGTCTTTCGATGAGATGGTGGATTTCGCTTTGGTGGAAGTCGACTTTGACGATCCGACTACGAACGTGCGAGGACGTCGCGCCTTAGCAATCGCTAAACCAACTCCGAGAGGTTATTGACCACGCCGGAGCACGATCAACCTGACCACGAGGGTCTGTTTCCTGCGAGCAAACGAAGAACACGCAAGAAACTGAGATTGCAATCTGGATATTGCGAATATAAGATGAAAGCTTTATTGATCAAGGTGGGGTTCTGTGACGCCTTTGTCTGGTCGTTGAACACAAACGAAGTACGCGAAGTTGCAGCTATGGCGAACTTTTAATCTAAACAAAACCCGAAGTCTAAACGATGCCCTAAGGGCTGTATATATGGAGGAAGAGGGGGAAATTTCGTGGCCCTTGGTGGAGGAGTCCGAAATCAACCCTATCTCTTGTTTCCCCACACATACGGACTCTAAAAATAGCCTATACTTATGTATTTCGAAATTACATGGGCCTGGCCCAATAATAAGGTGACGCAGCACCTAAAATAGCCTCGGGACGAAATTTATGAAGTGGCATCTTGTATATTTCGTCCAAGGCTTCATGCACCCATTATGGTGGCTTCAAAGTCCTGAAATCATCACTTGTAACTCCGTTCTTGTTTCCCTTGCGCATGCCATCATCTCCATGCTTGCTCTTGCTCCAATGTTCATCCTTCTCCAAGCTAGGCCCTTCATTTGTAAGCAAAACAAATGTATCCAATTTAGGCAGCATCATATTCTCATGAACATTAGAATCATTACCAAGAAACAAAAGTACCTGGTAATTTAGTTGGCGTGCACGAGCTCTAGTAATTGGTCCAGTATGTATAGCAGCAGGGGCTGTGGGTGTAACAATTGTATTGATGTCCTCATCATAATGGATGAATTTGCTTATCACCGGAAATGGAAGAGACCCATGGTAGAATGACACATTGGCGGTGCAAGCTGGGAACAAAATGCAAATGCTGGGAATGATTCTGGTAACTGGGGAAGAACCCAACAATAGAGAGTGAATTCACTGTTTGAATAGGTCATAGCATTGCCGAGGAAACTGAGAGCAAACCCAGTTAGTGCCGACGATAACACGTAGCGCTTGTGCGTGCTCTCAAGAACTTGAGCATTTCCATAATCATCAAGGTTTTACCAACATCCGTGTCAAGGATCCTGGCAACACAAGTTGCTACCATGATGAATGATGATGGATGATGCAGATGCAAAGGAAGATAACACTTCTCAGATTTCACCCTAGCGAGGTCAAGGAAACAAAATCTGGATGATCGACCGAGAGACATTTAGCACTCCGCTTCTAATGTTCTCCTTGACGTGCTAGTGTAACCCATTCATAGATATGGTTTGATAACTAGAACATCAAGTAAAGGTCGGACTTAGGGAGCAATAGAATCCATAAGGAACAGTTACGGAGGTAAATCCTACGTAATCCTTATGGGGAGGTGGCCAACTTCTTCAATCAAGATACTACAATAATAGGTCTTTCGGCTGGGTGGTGCTGGCCACGACATCCACTTTACCAGTTATCGAGGAACCAATATTATAGTTCTTGGGGAAATGTTGCAACCATCATATCTGCCTGAGATTCAGATCTGGTTGGTGTCAGAATATTCCAGACCCATCGAGTCTAGGAAGAAAAATGAAAGTTTGCAACACAAATCGACGAGATGACGTTGCGGGATTCTCGGGAGATGAACTACGATAGCAAGCTCCAAAACATGAGCTGGTTCTGCTACAAACATGTGAACACGTTGTCCCAGACAAGCATGCCCACATGGTAGTCTTACAATAAAACACTACCGAGTTCTGGTTGGGAACCATCAGCGAGGGTATCGAAGTTCTTTCATAAGTCCGGATTAGCTCTTATGAAGATACTCCTTCTCCTTGAACAAATCAGTCAGTGGCTTGGTGTGCTAGGGATACATATAGATTGAAGGTTGCAAGTCTTCAAACCACAGCATTCTTCGCACGTGTGCATGATTGATTTGGAATGATTCCAAAGAAAGCAACATTGACTTTCTCGAATCCACGACGGCAACTTGCATCAGATGCACATGAGTTAAAGGAAGTCACTACCTTCATCCAAACATATGCTTCATGAGCTAGCATGAACAAATGCTTTCAAAAGTTTCCAACACTAGCTTAATGTTCAACAAAATCATGGAGGAGATAAGGATGTTGTCAATGGGCTCAACAACAATTCATCTAGGTTTCCTTTTTAAAAGGAATTCCATAGTTAAGTGAACACGGTGATAGCATTGGTCAGACCAAAGATGTAATGGTGTATGCTCGAGGGATCAACCACAAATAAGACAACATTACGAGCATCGTTGGTACTGATTTGATTTGACGATAGCCCACACTCAAATCAAAGGATTGATAAGACAATAGGTCCAGCAACTGATCACAGGGACCAATCGATGAAGATATCATATTTCTTCAACACACACTACACAAGAATATCCCTTTGGAACGAGTTAAGTCAGGCAAGCTTTTATCTTCCAACTCTCCAAGTTGTTGTCTAGCTTAACCAACTAGCTCAGGGATATCCAACACGGATTCTTGGAGAAAGGGTGGTTTACAGGATAAACAAACTTGATCGCGAGCTCAACACAGCGGTCAGGTGACAACCTGGTAATACTTCCGAGAAGATCTTCGGAAAATCACGAACTACTGATATGTTACTAAGCTCGAGAACAATCTTGCTTTTTGGGGCAAGACGATATGATCAAATGAGTGAGGACTTGACAAGATCCTAACTCATCAATCGAAGGGTGCACCGAAATAAGGACTAGGTAGCACGATCAGTCTTAGAAGGATGATTCCAATAACCAACACACTAAGAATGAAATTATTGTCCTTTAACTACCAAGCAACGAGGTTGCTGGGAGTATTGATTTCACACATCACAATTCATTTGTCGGTATTCCGGTTGCATCAACACGAGGGCCGAGGAATGACTAATGATGGTGAGAAGTATCACTACGTCAAAATTCATGAGAGTTGGTGCAGTTCTCATGACAATTCTGACATAAAGGGGGTAATACTCCAAGGTAGAACAGAACCAAAAGCTGGATTGGCATTTGATCTGCGGAATACAACTACTTTGACCCAATCCTAGATATGGACGAGGTACTGGAGTTTGTTTCTCCAAGTCATTCAGGACAGAATGGCTTGACGGACGACAAGGGTAATAGGCATCGATAAACGAATGCATGCATACCCTTGATATCAATTGATAGACGAAGGTCAGTAGACAACTAAAGAGGGACAACTCAAAGGAACATACGATTTTTTGAGTTGTGGATGCATGGTTTAGCATGTCGAACGAAGTTCAACATATTTCTTCCGGATAACCCATGCAGAAAGGTAGAACTGGCAGAGCCACAATATATAATGGAGATCTCATCAAGAATAATCCTGTTGTGATATTTCAGTTCAACGAGGAACTTCTGCCATAAGTAGTTCATGGTATTTGGAAGAAGAAGATACCACGGACTTCAAGGACTATCGCAAAGGTTACTAATATCCTAAAGGCACTAGCAATTACTATCAACATGAAGTAGGTAGAGTGAATCTCGGGTTCAAGAACCCGGGAACAGAATACCTATTACTAAGTAGCATCACGGGATGCTTTCGAGAATGATGGCCAGAATCATCACACTGGGAACACAAATCATGGCTAAATTACTAGATGATCCCCTAAGACACCTAGGGTCATAATAATATCTCCAACATAAATGTTAAGGCAATAGAATACCTCAACTCAACAATTAGTGTGATTGAGCTGACATAAAGGAACATCGAAACCAGAGGGAAAGGATTTTGCAAATTGCTTCAAACTATTTAGAAACCTGGGATGACTTGGACAGCATAACGGCTGTAAATGCTCAGAAAAGATTTGAGACATTCACAAAAATGGTGGCATAACCACTCAGAAGCACAATATCAAGGTCTCGAGATCAATAATTAGCATACAGAAGTAGTAGGAACTGAAACGAGGCTTAAGTCCAACAATCTATAAGTCTACAGATTAGTGACACGTGATCCTAATAGAAAGAAGAGATAGCCTAGTTCTTAATCCCCGTAGAAGAGAAGATGATGACTCAGATCAGAAGGCCATGAGGTATAAGGAGTAAAAAGAGCCTTACGTTCCATCCCACAATCAATTCCCTTATATAACTAAGAATTTCTAGACTCAACTTTGACCAGTTTGGCTTGGTAATCCTACAGGCAGTCAAGCTCTGATACCAACGCTGTCAGGACCCCGACTCAATGCCACATCGATCTAGCATGTAACACCTCATATCACTTTGCGGCCTCACGCACGGTATTCCCACGGGTGTCGCCTTACCTTTGCCCGGGACCGTTTGCGCCTTTTGGCACACGTATATGACAGTGTCGCTAGCATCCATATGATAAGGAGCCCGGGCTGACATGGCTAGTCGTAAACCCAAAGTGGCACAGAATTACAGGGACAGGCATCCATGACCCAGCATCGAACGTGTCGGTCATCAGCGAGTGAATCCAGGCTGTAGCACTGGGCTAGCAGGACTCCGGTGAACCGGGCTGTAGCGGGCTAACAGGACTCCGGTATTCATCGCGTGACATTTCCCCGAAGGGACAGACACAGGAACGAAGAAGGACACATGCCGGCCAGCCTAAGTGTTCCGGAGCAGTAGCAAGCTACCATGGCTCGGTGGAAACACTAGGAGACATTTCCCCGTAAGAGAGGCTACTAAAGATAAACAACTAGATGGTCAGATCCCACACATACCAAGCATTTCAATAACATACACACAATATGCTTGATATGTGCAAATACAACATGGCATCACAACATGACTCTACGACTCAAGTAATTTATTCAATAGGCTCCGAGGAGCGAGATATTACAAACATGGGTCTCATGACCCAACAATCAGAGCATACAAATCAAAGCACAAGCGGAAGCTATCATGTCTGGGTACAGACATCTATAACTGAAAAAAGGCTGAGAAGCCTGACTATCTACCAAATCCTGCCGGGGCACAAGACCGTAGCTGAGGTAACAAGCTAAACGTCGAAGTCCACGTGGAACTACTAGTGAGACCGAAGTCTCTCTGCAAAAACATAAAATAGGCAAACGTGAGTACAAATGTACGCAGCAAGACTTACATCAGAACTAACTACATATGCATCATTGTCAACAAGGGGATGGTGGGGTTTAACTGCAGCAGGCCAGCTTTGACTCGGTGGCTATCCTAAACTACGACTACAAGCAACTCTTTTGAGGTGGCGCACACGAGTCCACATATTCACCATATCAATACACCACTATGGATCCGCTCCCGTCTCCCTACGAGAACGCCAACCATAGCACTCACGCTTATCTTGCGTATTTTAGAGTATCCACTTTCACTTGTCTATGAACTGATATAAGCAACCCAGAAGTCCTTTTCCGCGGACACGGCTATTCGAATAGATGATGTTAACCCTACAGGGGTGTACTTCTTCATACATGTTTCCACCACTTAGCGTCTGCACACGATATGTCCTCGGCAGACTTCAAGTGAAAGCCGACGTGGGTGTAGACCACAACCTACCTAAACACTCAAGTCTCTAGTCCAGGTTTATCGCCTATTCGGGTTCCATCCATGAGGAGATCCGGCCGGAGTTTCGCTCACAGCCCCAAACGATGTGAACAGGGTTCCCGAGATACCAAACGGGCATCCGGTACACTGTGCCACGTACCTACCGCATCACAGCCCACCCCTATGGTCAGCGCTGTCCACGGCCTCCAGTAAGCTACAAACACCAGAAACTACTTGCAACTCCTGGACAGAGGACTAGGGTGAATAAGAAGTCGAGCGGGGTCATATTTCAGGGCCCAATGTATGGTAGTAGCTGAATCATGGATCACAAACACAGAACTCAGTTCCTGAGGACGGCTTCAATGAGACAACCCACCATGTACTCCTACATGGCCTCTCACCGACACCTTTTACCAAATCGTGTTCACACACTTAGCTCACACACAGTAGGACATGTTCACCCGCCTCTGATTCATCCTCGATGAATCAGACCTGACTCAACTCTAAGCAGTAGCAGGCATGACAAACAAGCATGAATGAGTAGGCACATCAGGGCTCAAACAACTCCTACTCATGCTAGTGGGTTTCATCTATTTACTGTGGCAATGACAGGTCATGCAAAGGATAAAGGGGTTCAGCTACCGCAGCAAGTAACAGTTGAATCGTTGTTGTCCTAATGCATTAAAAGAGAGCAGGAGCGAGAGAGTAGGATTGTATCGGAATGAACAAGGGGGTTTTGCTTGCCTGGCACTTCTGAAGATAACATTGAGTCTTCATCAGTGTCAACGATCACATCATCGGTATCACGTCTATCGAGAGGGGACAAATACCGGCAACATAGAAGGGAACACAATCAATGCAATGCACAATATGATGCATGATCATGACATGGCAAAATGAATGTGTTTTGGGCTAATGCAACTAGCAACAGATTAAATGAAGTTGGTTTGAATACAAGGTTCAAATTCAAACTCCATATGTGATTATTCAAATGCCATTTAATTGATTTGTGCTAAACAGCAGCTATAAGTTGTTCTAACATGCATGAAAATGGTACAGATGGATTCCTTGAATTTTTCTAATAATTTTTCATATATAATTTATTTAATTTGAAGTTACGGTTAATTTTCTATGATTTATTGAAGTTTTAGCTATTTTCTGAAATTTCAGACTTAAATTAAATCCAGAAAACATTATTGCGTCAGCATGACGTTGGCATGACGTCAGCAAGTCAACAGGGGCTGGTCCGGTCAAACCTGACGTGTGGGGACCACACGTCAGTGACAGAGTTAACTAACCTAAGTTTAATTAGAGCCTGGGCCCGCATGTCAGTGTCAGCAGGGGGGTAATTAGTTTAACTAATTCGATTAGTGCTAATCCTAATTAGCTAACAGGGCTGGGCCCACCTGTCATTGAGTCAGGGCGTCCAACTGGGGTCAAACTCGCCGGACTTGGTCCACGGCTCGTCGCCGGTGAAGCCCGAGACGGCGGAGGGGGTCGGAATTCCTCCTCCGGCGACCAAATGGCCGGCGGAGGGCAGCTACGTGACGCTGAAGATCCCGCGCGTCGAGTGGTGCGGTCAGTTAGGCCGGGGGCGACCTATATTGACGGCGGCGAGCTCAAAGGCGGCGGCCGGAGTTCGGCAACCGCAGAGATGGCGCTATAGGGCATGGCAGGGAGCACCCGTGGGTGTTTCGGGTTCGCAGGAGCGCGGTGAGCACGCTGGTGATGCTCGGGCGAGCAGTCGAGCTCAGGAGCATGGAGCTCGTCGGCCATGGCGGCGACGAGCTTCGGCGGAGGTGGGGAACGGGGCTAGAGAAAGAACGCGAGCAGGAGAGGAGGGGGAATCGGTCCATGAGCTCACTGTGGTTGCAGAGCGCGCCTCAGTGGGCTCGGGGGTGACCTGTCGGCGGTGAATCGAACGGCGGCGATCGCCGGCCGTGGCGATGAAGATGGCGGTGATGGCGTCACTGCAGGGCTCCTGGTGTTGCTTGGAGGGATGGGGAGGAAGAGTAGGTCGAGGCAGAGCTTTGGGAGGCGTCGGGGAGACGAGGCGGTGGTGGTGGCCGCGGCGAACGGCGTCGGTGGCGACGGGGCTCCGCTCGGTGGAGGAGAGAGGGAGCCAGAGAAAGGGGGGGAGAAGGCACGGGGAGAGTGCGAGGCCTGGGAGGGTGCGTGGCGTCGCGGACGGGGTCCAGGGTGACGAGAGGAAGCAGGAGGTGGCCAGGGGGAAGCAGGAGGTGGCCGAGGCCTCTCGGGCGCGCGCCACGCCTCGCCTCTGTTCGTCCTCCTGGCAGAGGAGGAAGATGACAAGGGGGAGGAGGTGGGCTGGGCCGGCCAGATGGGCTGGCCAGCTGGGCTAGGTAAGTGGCGCCAGGTAACTTCCTTCTCTCTCTCTCTCTATTATTTCTGTTTTGTTTTATTTAATTTATTTTGCCACTGTTTTGAATTTAAAATAATTCAAACAATGCCAAAAACTCCTCTGAATATTTTATATTGCTAGATGGACTTTTCCAAAGGCTTATAAAATATTTCAGGGGGTATTTGAAATTATATTCTAATTATATGAATATAATTCAAATTCAAATAGCTAATGAATTAAATCCAAAGTCCCAAAAATAATTCCTTAAAAATGTTCAATATTTTGGTTGGGACTAGAACCCTTACCAAAAAATTATCAAACATTTGAGAAGAGCATTTTGGAGCAATGAATGAGATTTCTAGGGTTTTTGCCCCTCTTTTATTTAAGTTTTTGAGGCTTCCAAAATTCCTCAGTTCAAGTTTCGAAAATATAGACATGATGCACACATGAAGCTAGCCTAGAGCATTACCAGAAGCTAGGGATGTGACATTCAACTAGCACTCCATTTTCTTGCATGACACGGCCTGGATGCTCGATGTCCCACATGGGACCACAGTTGAGGAAACCGACTATCGGCAAACCCCCACCTCGCCAGCCGCCCGATGGCTGAGTTAGAGAAACGAGGCCGGAGGTTGAAGAGATAGCTGTAGCACGTTCTCCAAGAAATCTGGTGTCAGATGGAAGTCATGCTGGTGGCGTGTTCCGTACTCCTGTACGTGAATGCTTGTTCTGGCCCATGCCACCCTACTATATATCGAGGATTCGAGATGCTGGTTACGTACAGTGAACACATTCGTGGTCCTTTCCTTACGTGCGCCTCCTCTTCTTGATTTTCGTGGTCATTAGTACGAGGCTAAGAGGGAAACAAGGAATAAATTTAATGTATTGCGCCAAAGACTTTTGGGCATACCTGGTTTTCATGAAGTGACTTATACACCTAGACAGAAGGAGTACTATTGTTGATTGGACTCATCCTATAACCTGTTCCAATGCACGTACAATTAGGTATTCAAAAAATATTTTTTTCCCTCGTCGCAGCACCCACTATGAGAAGCGACTCAAAAGCTAGTCATAAATTTAGTAAGTTTATCACAGGTCATCAACCCACAACGACAACAAGGATACGTTATAAATAATAAAGTTTTCATCACACAACAAATAACAAGCGCAATGAAACGAACTTCAGCTCAACCACTCGTCGGTGTTTGAAATGTTTGATTTGAACCAGAAGTGATTCTAGGGGAAGGGGCAGCTACTGTCAATCCCGAGACCAACGCAGGACTGATCATCCAGGCTGAAGCGGCCTATGTCAGGACGCGTATTGTGATAGCCACGGTAGGGAAGCATAGCAATGTCCGAGATATAGATACAACTGCTTCTCATAAATGGTCATAATGTTGTGTCATCAGCAGCTGGATTGCCTTTCACCATCATTGGATTGTTTTGTCCAAGGAAGAGTGAGTTTCCTTCAAGACTATCAATACTGAACCAGGGAGAAGGTGTTGGCGCTAGTGATACGTCTCCAACGTATCTATAATTTTTGATTGTTCCATGCTATTATATTACCTATTTTGGATGTTTATAGGCTTTACTATACACTTTTATATCATTTTTGGGACTAACCTATTAACCTAGAGCCCAGTGCCAGTTTTTGTTTTTTCCTTATTTTGAGTTCTATAGAAAAGGAATACCAAACGGAGTCCAATTGATGTGCCAATTTTTGACGATTTTTTGTGGACCAAAAGAAGCCCCTGGAGTGAAAGAGTTGGGCCAGGAGAGTCCCGGGCTGCCCATGAGGGTGGGGCACACGCCCACTTCACCTGGGCGCGCCCCCCTGCCTCGTGGACAGCCCGAAAACCCCCCTGCCATGAGACCTACGCCAAAAACCCTATAAATACTGAAACCTCCAGAAAATAACCTAGATCGGGAGTTCCGCCACCGCAAGCCTCTGTAGCCACCAAAAACCTCTCGGGAGCCCGTTCCGGCACACTGCCGGAGGGGGAATCCATCACCGGTGGCCATCTTCATCATCCCGGCGCTCTCGATGATGAGGAGGGAGTAGTTCACCCTCGGGGTTGAGGGTATGTACCAGTAGCTATGTGTTTGATCTCTCTCTCTCGTGTTCTTGAGGTGATACGATCTTGACGTATCGCGAGCTTTTCTATTATAGTTGGATCTTATGTTATTTCTCCCCCTCTACTCTCTTGTGATGAATTGAGTTTTCCCTTTGAAGTTGTCTTGTCGGATTGAGTCTTTAAGGATTTGAGAACACTTGATGTATGTCTTGCCGTGCTTATCTATGGTGACAGTGGGATATTCACGTGATCTACTTGATGTATGTTTTGGTGATCAACTTGCGGGTTCAATGAACTTATGCATAAGGGTTGGCACAAGTTTTTGTCTTGACTCTCCAGTAGAAACTTCGGGGCAGTCTTTGAAGTACTTTGTGTTGGTTGAATAGATGAATCTGAGATTGTGTGATGCATATCGTATAATAATGCCCACAGATACTTGAGGTGACAATGCAGTATCTAGGTGACATTGGGGTTTTGGTTGATTTGTGTCTTAAGGTGTTATTCTAGTATGAACTCTATGATAGATTGAACGGAAAGAATAGCTTCATGTTATTTTACTACGGACTCTTGAATAGATAGAACAGAAAGGATAACTTTGAGGTGGTTTCGTACCCTACCATAATCTCTTTGTTTGTTCTCTGCTATTAGATGCTTTGGAGTGACTCTTTGTTACATGTTGAGGGATAGTTATATGATCCAATTATGTTATTATTGTTGTGAGAACTTGCACTAGTGAAAGTATGAACTCTAGGCCTTGTTTCCTAGCATTGCAATACCGTTTACGCTCACTTTTACCACTTGTTACCTTGCTGCTTTTATATTTTCAGATTACAAAAACCTATATCTACTATCCATATTGCACTTGTATCACCATCTCTTCGCCGAACTAGTGCACCTATACAATCTGCCATTGTATTGGGTGTGTTGGGGACACAAGAGACTCTTTGTTATTTGGTTGCAGGGTTTTTTGAGAGAGACCATCTTCATCCTACGCCTCCCACGGATTGATAAACCTTAGGTCATCCACTTGAGGGAAATTTGCTACTGTCCTACAAACCTCTGCACTTGGAGGCCCAACAACGTCTACAAGAAGAAGGTTGTGTAGTAGATATCAAGCTCTTTTCTGGAGCCATTGCTGGGGAGGTTAGTGCTTGAAGGTATATCTATAGATCTTGCAATCGAATCTTTTAGTTTCTTGTTTTATCACTAGTTTAGTTTATAAAATAAAAATACAAAAAAATGGAATTGAGTTTTCCTCATACACTTCATCTTTTTAATATCTTTTGTGAAAATGATGGAAAGGAAAATTGTGCTTAATTTGATGAGGACATCAATACCATTGTTACACCCACAGCCCCTGCTGCTATACATACTGGACCAATTACTAGCGCTCGCGCACGCCAATTAAATTACCAGGTACTTCCGTTTCTTGGTAATGATTCTAATGTTCATGAGAATATGATGCTGCCTAAATTGGATACATTTGTTTTCCTTACAAATGAAGGGTCTAGCTTGGAGAAGGATGAACACTGGAGCAAGAACAAGCATGGAGATGATGGCATGCACAAGGGGAACAAGAACGGAGTTACAAGTGATGATTTCAGGACGTTGAAGCCGCCATAATGAGTGCATGAAGCCTTGGACGAAATATACAAGATGCTACTTCATAACTTTCGTCCAGAGGCTATTCTAGGTGCTGCGTCACCTTATTATTGGGCCAGGCCCATGTATTTTCGAAATACTTGAGTATAGGCTGTTTTTAGAGTCCGTATGTGTGGGGAAACTAGAGATAGGGTTGGTTTTGGACCCCTTCCACAAGGGCCACGAAATTCCCCCCCTCTTCCTCCATATATACAGCCCTTAGGGTGTCGTTTAGACTTTGGGTTTTGTTTAGATTAAAAGTTCGCCATAGCTGCAACTTCGCGTACTTCGTTTGTGTTCAACAACCAGACCAAGACGTCACAGAACCCCACCTTCATTAATAAAGATTTCCTATTATATTCGCAATATCCAGATTGCAATCCCAGTTTCTTGCTTGTTCTTCTTTTGCTCGCAGGAAACAAACCCTCGTGGTCAGGTTGATCATGCTCCGGCGTGGTCAATAACCTCTCAGAGTTGGTATAGCGATTGCTAAGGCGCGACGTCCTCGCACGTTCGTAGTCGGATCGTCAAAGTCGACTTCCACCAAAGCGATATCCATCATCTCATCGAAAGACGGGACACCTTTGCCTCTATCAATTGGTATCAGATTTCCAGGTTGCTCGGTGAGACTTCACAGTTTTTCGTAGTTTCGATCGAGTCTGTTCTTCATACCTATAGTCCACGAAAAAAAAGTCTGGAGACCCCCGGGCAATTTTTAGGCCAAAATTTCGGCGACCAAAAATATTTTTTCCCTATCCTATTTTTAGGTCCCAGGGAGTGTTTTGAGACACTCGCCATCATAGTGATTTCTTGTCGCACTTTTTCGTCGTCGCTGCCCTGACTTCCGAAAAAATTGTCAAAAAAATTTCGGGCCCATCCCGTCAGTTTAACCTGGGAAGAGTTTTGAGACACTCGCCATTATAGTGATTTTTCGCAAAAAAAGAGGAGCGCAAAAAAAAGAGCAAAAGAAAAATTCCAAAGTGTGCTTCTCCCTTGTTTACGTGCAGCGTCGTGATTTTGTTAGTGTTCTAGGCTCGCGTCTCTAGCACGGTCTAGCCTAGGACCATCACAGTACCGTCATTGATCCTTTATTCAACTTTGCATCTCTGAATTGATTATTGTTGATCCTTTTTGCTACCATATTATAAGCCTTCCCAGCTCCACATACATCTACGTCGTGCGTTTGACCCTCCCTGGTAATCGCTCTATCCAAGCTTTGAGAGTTTTGACTACAACGGTTGCCGATCACCGCCAGCTGCTGGGTAAGAACTGGTAAGAATTTGAGTTTTGCTTGATGGATTTGTGACACCCACCACCACCACTTGTTAGTAGTCTATAGGATCATATTCTTGTGTGTTTCTATTGCTGCTAACCATGCCAGGATCACAAGCCGACGAGATTGACTGGGAGAACTTAATGAACAAGGAGCTTCATTATAAGTATCAGCAAATGATGACTGAACAGGTGCAAGATGTGCTGAACAATTTTGAAGAGGCCATGGAGAAGATCACTGGCCTTGAGAAGATGTTTGAAACAAAGCTCGATAACAGATTTAATGAACTGCTTGCACGTCTTCCACCGGCTGCACCTGCTACACCTCTGCAACAACAACAACAACTACCTCCACGTCGCGAAACAGCCCTCCGCCGAGCAAGCCGTGTCCTTCTTCAGCCTGGACAAACTGTTGGTGTTGCTGTTGATACTTCTGTGGCTCCTGCTGCTGATGCGGAGGATGATTATGCGGGAGATTACGAGGATGAGGTTGATCAAAATCAGAACTACGTGCAACCACCAGCACCACAACCACCAGGTCATCCACATGGAAATAATCACAATGGTAGGGCTCTCCCTTAGGTACGAGATCATGACCATCTTCCTAAACTGAAATTCAATATTCCACCATTTGAGGGTAGATATGTTCCTGATATATATATTACTTGGGAGTTAGAAACTGAACAACAATTTACATGTTTACAATATCCTGAGGAGAGACGTGTTCCTCCTGTTGTTTGTGCTTTCACTAGCTTTGCATGTGTTTGGTGGTCTGAACATTGTAGATTATATCCTATTCCAGCTACTTGGGCTGCTTTGAAAACTGCTATGCGTACTCGTTGGGTTCCACCATATTATCAACGTGAATTGCTTCAAAAATTGCAATGTTTGAGACAAGGAAAAAATTCTGTAGAAGAATATTATCAGGAATTACAAACTAGCATGATTAGATGTGGTATTGTTTAGGAGAATGAACCTATGCTTGCACGTTTTATGGGTGGATTAAATAGAGAGATTCAGACCATTCTCGAGTATAAGGAGTATACTAATATCACTCGTTTATTCCATCTTGCTTGTAAAGCTGAACGTGAAGTGCAGGATCGACAAGCATTGGCACGAACTAACTTTTCTGCAGGTTGACCTTCATCATGGACACCGTGTGCATCTTCTACTTCCAGTGCACCAGCACCTGCATTAGGTGCCACCTCCAGCCGTGATACAAGAAAGCAGGCAGAACCACCACTATCTGCCAAGAGCGCACCTGCCGGGCCTACACAGAGCTCTTCTTCTTCCATGGCATCAACTGGGCACACAAGTGATATTATTTGTTGTCGTTGTAAGGGAAGAGGTCATTATGCGAGAGAATGCAAATCTCAGCGTGTGATGATTGCTACCGAGGATGGTGTGTATGAGTCTGCTAGTGACTATGATGAGGAGACGTTGGCTCTTATTACACATGAAGAACACGGTGGAGATGATTCTGATCATGAGATGCAATACATGGCTCCTGAGGATGCTGACAGGTATGAATGTTTAGTTGCTCAACGTGTTTTGAGTGTGCAGGTCACACAAGCTGAGCAAAATCAGAGGCATAATTTGTTCCATACAAAGGAAGTTATGAAGGAACGTTCTGTGCGCGCCATCATAGACGAAGGGAGCTGCAACAACTTGGCTAGCATGGAGATGGTGGAGAAGCTCTCTCTCACCACAAGACCACATCCACATCCTTACTACATCCAATGGTTCAACAACAGCGGCAAGGTTAAGGTAACACATACTGTTTGTGTGCATTTAGTATCTCTACATATGCTGATTATGTTGATTGTGATGTGGTACCTATGCAAGCATGTTCCTTATTACTTGGTAGACCATGGCAATTTGATAAAAAAATTGTACATCATGGTAGAAATAATCAGTATACTCTTGTTCATAAGGATAAAAATATTACTTTGCTTCCTATGACTCCTGATTCCATTTTGAAAGATGATATTAATAGAGCTAATAAAGCAAAACAGGAGCAGAATAAGAGTGAAAATCAGATTGTGGCAAAAGAATTTGAGCAACAAATGAAGCCTAATAATAAACCATCTAGTGTTGCTTCTGAAATTAAATTTAAAAGTGCATGTTTATTTGCCACCAAATCTGATATTGATGAGCTAGATTTCAGCAAATCTATTTGCTACGCTTTTGTGTGCAAAGAGGCATTATTTTCATTCGAGGGCGTGCCTTCCTCTTTGCCTCCTGCTGTCACTAACATTTTGCAGGAGTTCACTGACGTCTTTCCACAAGATGTGCCACCGGGATTACCGCCTATTCGAGGGATTGAGCATCAGATTGACTTAATTCCCGGTGCTTCACTGCCAAATCGTGTGCCATACCGTACCAATCCAGAGGAGACGATGGAGATTATGCGTCAAGTACAAGAGCTTCTCGACAAAGGCGAATCCCTTAGTCCTTGTGTTGTTCCTATTATTATAGTGCCGAAAAAGGATGGTACATCACGTATATGTATTGATTGTAGAGGCATTAATAGCATTACTATTCATTATCATCATCCTATTCCTAGGCTAGATGATATGCTTGATGAATTGAGTGGCTCTACAATATTCTCCAAAGTTGATTTGCATAGTGGATACCATCAAATTCATATGAAATTGGGGGATGAATGGAAAACATCATTTAAAACTAATTTTGGATTATATGAGTGGTTAGTCATGCCTACTAATGCACCTAGTACTTTCATGAGATTAATGAACGAAGTTTTACGTGCTTTCATTAGACGATTTGTGGTAGTTTACTTTGATGACATATTGATTTGTAGCAGATCTTTGGAGGAACATTTGGAACATTTACGTGTTGTTTTTATTGCTCTACGTGATGCACGTTTGTTTGGTAACCTTGGGAAGTGCACCTTTTGCATCGACCGAGTGTATTTTCTTGGCTATGTTGTTACTCCATAGGGAATTGAAGTTGATAAAGCCAAGATTGAAGCTATTGAGAGTTGGCCGCAGGCCAAACGGTCACACAAGTGAGGAGTTTTCTTGGCCTCGCTGGATTCTATATGCGTTTTGTGAGAGATTTCAGCACCATTGCTGCACCTCTCAATGATCTTACAAAGAAGGATGTGCCTTTTGTTTGGGGTACCGCACAGGAAGAAGCCTTCACGGTGTTGAAAGATAAGTTGACACATGCTCCTTTACTCCAACTTCCTGATTTTAATAAGACATTTGAGTTTGAATGTGATGCTAGTGGAATTGGATTAGGAGGTGTGTTATTACATGATGGCAAACCTGTTGCATACTTTTCTGAAAAATTGAGTGGGCCTAGTCTGAATTATTCTACTTATGATAAAGAATTATGTGCTCTTGTTCGGACTTTAGAAACATGGCAACATTATTTATGGCCCAAAGAATTTGTTATACATTCTGATTATGAATCTTTGAAACGTATTAAAAGTCAACCTAAACTGAATCGTAGACATGTTAAATGGGTTGAATTCATTGAGACTTTCCCTTATGTCATTAAACACAAGAAGGGTAAAGAAAATGTTATTGCTGATGCATTGTCTCGTCGCTATACTATGCTTTCACAACTTGACTTCAAAATATTTGGTTTGGATACCATCAAAGATCAATATGTGCATGATGTTGATTTTAAAGATGTATTGCAGAATTGTAAAGAAGGAAGAACATGGAACAAGTTCTTCATTAATGATGGATTTGTGGTCCGTGCTAACAAGCTATGCATTCCAGCTAGCTCCGTTCATCTTTTGTTGTTGCAGGAGGCGCATGGAGGAGGACTAATGGGACACTTTGGCGTGAAGAAGATGGAGGATGTACTTGCTACACATTTCTTTTGGCCAAAGATGAGACGGGATGTTGAGTGCTTTGTTGCTCGTTGCACTACATGTCAAAAAGCTAAGTCACGACTCAATCCTCATGGTTTATATATGCAATTACCTGTACCTAGTGTTCCTTGGGAGGATATATCTATGGACTTTGTTTTAGGTTTACCTCGAACAAAGAAGGGGAGGGATAGCATATTTGTTGTTGTGGATAGATTCTCGAAAATGGCACACTTTATACCATGTCATAAAAGCGATGATGTTGTTAATGTTGCTGATTTGTTCTTCCGTAAAATTATTCGCTTGCATGGTGTGCCAAATACTATTGTTTCAGATCGTGACACTAAATTTCTTAGCCACTTTTGGAGATGTTTATGGGCTAAGTTGGGGACTAAACTGCTTTTTAGTACTACTTGTCACCCCCAAACTGATGGACAAACTGAAGTAGTCAATAGAACATTGTCTACCATGCTTAGGGTTGTTTTGAAAAATAATAAGAAAATGTGGGAAGAATGCTTGCCTCATATTGAATTTGCTTATAATTGTTCATTGCATTCTACTACTAAGATGTGCCCTTTTGAAATTGTGTATGGTTTCCTACCTCATGCACCTATTGATTTGTTGCCTCTTCCATCTTCGGAGAAGGTTAATTTTGATGCTAAACAACGTGCTGAATTGATTTTAAAAATGCATTAGTTAACTAAGGAAAACATGTTGCTAAATATAAACTTGCTGGAGATGAAGGTAGAAAACATGTTGTGTTTGCACCTGGAGATCTTGTTTGGTTACATTTGCGTAAGGATAGATTTCCTGATTTGCGCAAATCAAAGCTAATGCCACGTGTTGATGGTCCTTTTAAGGTGTTAGAGACAATAAACGATAATGCATATAAACTTGAGCTGCCTGCAGATTTTGGGGTTAGTCTACTTTTAACATTGCAGATTTGAAGCCTTATTTGGGGTAGGAAGATGAGCTTTCGGCGAGGACGACTTCATTTCAAGAAGGGGAGGATGATGAGGACATCAATACCATTGTTACACCCACAGCCCCTCCTGCTATACTACTGGACCAATTACTAGAGCTCGCGCACGCCAATTAAATTACCAGGTACTTCCGTTTCTTGGTAATGATTCTAATGTTCATGAGAATATGATGCTACCTAAATTGGATACATTTGTTTTGCTTACAAATGAAGGGCCTAGCTTGGAGAAGGATGAACACTGGAGCAAGAACAAGCATGGAGATGATGGCATGCACAAGGGGAACAAGAACGAAGTTACAAGTGATGATTTCAGGACGTTGAAGCCACCATAATGAGTGCATGAAGCGTTGGACAAAATATACAAGATGCTACTTCATAACATTCGTCCAGAGGCTATTTTTAGGTGCTGCGTCACCTTATTATTGGGCCAGGCCCATGTATTTTCGAAATACTTGAGTATAGGCTGTTTTTAGTGTCCGTATGTGTGGGGAAACAAGAGATAGGGTTGGTTTTGGACCCCTTCCACAAGTGCCACGAAATGCCCCCCCCCCTCTTCCTCCATATATACAGCCCTTAGGGCATCGTTTAGACTCTGGGTTTTGTTTAGATTAAAAGTTCGCCATAGCTGCAACTTCGCATACTTTGTTTGTGTTCAACGACCAGACCAAGACGTCAGAGAACCCCACCTTCATTAATAAAGCTTTCCTCTTATATTCGCAATATCCAGATTCCAATCCCAGTTTATTGCTTGTTCTTCATTTGCTCGCAGGAAGCAGACCCTCGTGGTCAGGTTGATCGTGCTCCGGCTTGGTCAATAACCTCTCGGAGTTGGTTTAGCGATTGCTAAGGCGCGATGTCCTTGCACGTTCGTAGTCGGATCGTCAAAGTCGACTTCCACCAAAGCGATATCCATCATCTCATCGAAAGATGGGACACCTTTGCCTCTATCACAATTTCTAGAAGAACAGTGCATTAAAATGTTTGGTACTAGATCTTTGTATGATGAGCATGATTGCAATATTGTTACTATGAATTCTTTGAATACCCATGATGCTAATGATATGCAAAGCCACAAGCTTGGGGATGGTATGTTTGATGAAGATGATATGTTTAGTCCCCCAAGTTTTGATTAGAATATTTATTATGATGAAAGCATGCCTCCTATTTATGATGATTATATTGATGAAAGTGCATTTGGAGAGGTCATGACTTTATTTAGTGATGAATCCACTATTTCGGAAGAGGTTCCAATTGATTATGAGATCAAAGTTGCTATCTATGATGATTATTGTGATGACTTGTATGCTATTAAGAATAATGATAACCATGAAACTTGTCATCATGATTTTAGTTTTCAATTGGATTATGTCACATGATAGTTATTTTGTTGAGTTTGCTCCCACTACTATTCATGAGAGGAATTTTGCTTATGTGGAGAGTAATAAAATTTCTATGCAAGTAGATCATGAAAAGAATGCTTTAGGTGCTGGTTATATTGTTGAATTCATTCATGATGCTACTGAAAATTATTATGAGGGAGGAATATATGCTTGTAGGAATTGCAATAATATCAAGTTTCCTCTCTATGTGTTGAAAATCTAGAAGCTATGCTTGTTTTGCCTTCCTATGCTAGTTGATGATTGTTCCCATAAGCTGTTTGCTCACAAACTCCCTATGCATAGGAAGTGGGTTAGGCTTAAATGTGCTAGTCATATGCTTCATGATGCTCCCATTATGTTTCAATTCTAATCTTTTATGTGAGCATCATTGTCATCATCATGCCTAGCTAAAAAAGCATTAAAGAAAAGCGCTTGTTGGGAAACAACCCAATATTTACCTTTACTATTTTTGTGCTCACATGATTATGCTACTATAGTAATCATGTTTTATAGCTTTTGTTTCCATAAAGTGCCAAGTAAGACCTTTAGGATAGCTTTACGATGATAGTTGTGTTGATCCTGTTGAAAATCCGAAACTTTTGCACCCAGTAAATTTGTTTTGATAATTCACAGAAACGTGCTTTTGATCCGATTATTTTTTTCTCTATATTGTTACACAAATTTCTCAGGTTTGCCTAATTTGGTAGAATTGTTGGAGTTCCATAAGTATACGAATGCTATAGATTACTACAGACTATTCTGTTTTTGACATATTATGTTTTCTATGTGTTGTTTGCTTATTTTGATGAATCTATGAGTAGTATCGGAGGGTATGAACCATAGAGAAGTTGGAATACAGTAGATATTTTATAATGAGTACACAACAGTACCTAAGTGGCGATGTATTTTCTTATACTAACGGAGCTTACGAGTTTTCTGTTGAGTTTTGTGTTGTGAAGTTTTCAAGTTTTGGGTAAAGCTTCGATGGACTATGGAATAAGGAGTGGCAAGAGCCTAAGCTTGGGGATGCCCAAGGCACCCCAAGGTAATATTCAAGGACAACCAAGAGCCTAAGCTTGGGGATGCCCTGGAAGGCATCCCCTCTTTCGTCTTCGTCTATCGGTAACTTTACTTGGAGCTATATTTTTATTCGCCACATCATATGTGTTTTGCTTGGAGCATCTTGTATGATATTAGTCTTTGCTTTTTAGATTACCACAATCATCCTTGCTGTACACAACTTTTGGGAGAAACCCACTTGATTGGAATTTATTAGAATACTCTATGTGCTTCACTATATCTTTTGACCTAGATAGTTTTGCTTTAGTACTTCACCTATATCTTTTAGAGCACGGCGGTGGCTTAATTTTGTAGAAATTGTTGATCTCTCATGCTTCACTTATATTATTTTGAGTCTCTTAGAACAGCATGGTATTTGCTATGGTTATAAAATTGGTCCTAGAATGATGAGCATCCAAGTTGTGCATAATAAAAACTATCATAGGAAGTGAATTGGATGCTATGATCAATTTGATGCTTGATAATTGTTTTGAGATATGGAGGTAGCAATTGTTTCATACTTTTGATGTTCTCAAACTTTTTCAATCTTCACGCAATACATGAGCGTGAGCCATCGACATAACACTATAGGTGGAATAGAATGGTGGTTGTGGAGAAGACAAAAAGGATAAGATAGTCTCACATCAACTAGGCGTATCAACAGGCTATGGAGATGCCCGTCAATAGATATCAATGTGAGTGAGTAGGGATTGCCATGCAATGGATGCACTAGAGCTATAAGTGTATGAAAGCTCAAAAAGAAAATAAGTGGGTGTGCATCCAACTCGCTTGCTCACGAAGACCTAGGGCCATTTGAGGAAGCCCATCATTGGAATATACAAGACAAGTTCTATAATGAAAATTCCCACTAGTATATGAAAGTGACAACATAGGAGACTCTCTATCATGAAGATCATGCTACTACTTTGAAGCACAAGTGTGGTAAAAGGATAGTAGCATTGCCCCTTCTCTCTTTTTCTCTCATTTTTATTTTGTTTTCTTTGTTTATTTTGCCTTCTCTTTTTTGGCCTCTTTTATTTTTTTATTTTTCGTGTGGAGTCTCACCCCGACTTGTGGGGGAATCATAGTCTCCATCATCCTTTCCTCACTGCGGCAATGCTCTAATAATGAAGATCATCACACTTTTATTTACTTACAACTCAAGAATTACAACTCGATACTTAGAACAAACTATGACTCTATGTGAATGCCTCCAGTGGTGTACCGGGATGTGCAATGAATCAAGAGTGACATGTATGAAAAAATTATGAAAGGTGGCTTTGCCACAAATACGATGTCAACTACATGATCATGCAAAGCAATATGACAATGATGAAGCGTGTCATAATAAACGAAACGGTGGAAATTTGCATGGCAATATATCTCTGAATGGCTATGGAAATGCCATAATAGGTAGGCATGGTGGCTGTCTTGAGGAGGTAATGGTGGGTGTATGGTACTGGCAAAAGTTGCACACCACAAGAGAGGCTAGCAATGGTGGAAGGGTGAGAGTGTGTATAATCCATGGACTCAACATTAGTCATAAAGAACTCACATACTTATTGCAAAAATCTATTAGTTATTGAAACAAAGTACTACGCGCATGCTCCTATGGGGATAGATTGGTAGGAAAAGACCATCGCTCATCCTCGACCGCCACTCGTAAGGAAGACAATCAAAAAAATAAATCATGCTCCGACTCCATCACATAAAGGTTCACCATACGTGCATGCTACGGGAATCACAAACTTTAACACAAGTATATCTCAAATTCACAAATACTCCACTAGCATGATTCTAATATCAGCATCCTCATGTCTCAAAACAATCATAAGGAATCAAACTTCTCATAGTATTCAATGCACTTTATATGAAAGTTTTTATTATATCTCTACTGGATGCCCATCATATTAGGACTAAATTCATTACCAAAGCAAATTACCATGTTGTTTAATACTCTCAAAATAATATAAGTGACGCATGAGAGTTCATCAATTTCTTCAAAATAAAAACACCACCGTGCTCTAAAAAGATATAAGTGAAGCACTAGATCAAACAACAAACTACTCCAAAAGATATAAGTGAAGATCAATGAGTAGTTGAATAATTATGCAGCTATGTGAAGACTCTCTAAATTTAAGAATTTCATATCTTGGTATTTTATTCAAACAGAAAGCAAAACCTAATAAGATAAAATGACGATCGAAGCAAAACACATATCATGTGGTGAATAAAAATATAGCTCCAAGTAAAGTTACCGATGAACGAAGATGAAAGAGGGGATGCCATCCGGGGCATCCCCAAGGTTAGGCTCTTGGTTGTCCTTGAATATTATCTTGGGGTGCCTTGCGCATCTCCAAGCTAAGTCTCTTGCCACTCCTTATTCCATAGTCCATCGAATCTTTACCCAAAACTTGAAAACTTCACAATACAAAACTCAACAGAAAATTCGTAAGCTTCATTAGTATAAGAAAATAAATCACCACTTTTGGTACTATTTTGAACTCATTCTATATTTATATTGGTGTAATATCTACTTAATTCCAACTTCTCTATGGTTCATACCCTCCGATACTACTCATAGATTCATCAAAATAAGCAAACAACACATAGAAAATAGAATCTGTCAAAAACAGAACAGTGTGTAGTAATTTGTCACTCTCGAATACTTATGTGACTCTAAAAATCTTACAAAATTAGGCAAACCTGCTATATTTGTTTGTCAATCTAGAGCAAAACGAATCATATCAAAATCACATTTCTATTAATTATAAAAACTAATTTACTAAGCACAAAAGTTTCTGATTTTCAGCAGGATAAACACAACTATCACCGTAAGCTATCATAAAGGTCTTACTTGGCACTTTATTGAAACAAAAACTAGAAAACATGATTATTACAGTAGCATAACCATGTGAACACACAAAAACAGTAAGGGTAAATATTGGGTTATCTCCCAACAAGTGATTTTCTTTAATGCCTTTTTAACTAGGCATGATGATTTCAATGATGCTCACATAAAAGATAAGAATTGAAACATAACAGGAGCATCATGAAGAATATGACTTGCATATTTAAGTCTAACCCACTTCCAATGCCTAGGGATTTTGCCATCAAACAATTTATGGGAGCAAGAATCAACTAGCATAGGAAGGCCATACAAGAAAAACTTTAGGATTTTAAGCATATAGAGCAGAAACTTGATATTATTGCAATTCCTACAAGAATATACTCCGCCCTCATAATAATTTTCAGTAGCATCACTAATGAATTTAACAATATAACTATCATATAAAGCATTCTTTTCATGATCTACAAGCATATACAATTTACTACTCTCCACATAAGCAAGTTTCTTCTCATGAATAGTAGTGGGAGCAAACTCAACAAAATAACTATCATGTGAGGCATAATCTAATTGAAAATATAAAATCATGATGACAAGTTTCATGGTTATCATTATTCTTTATAGCATACATGTAATCACAATAATCATCATAGATAGCAACTTTGTTCTCATAATGAACTGGAACCTCTTTCGAAATAGTGGATTCATCACTAAATAAAGTCATGACCTCTCCAAATCCACTTTCATAATTATCACAATAAGATTCAACACCCTCCAAAATAGTGGGATCATTACTTCCTAAAGTTGAAACTCTGCCAAACCCACTTTCATCAATATAATCATCATAAATAGGAGGCATTCTTTCATCATAATAAATTTGCTCATCAAATCTTGGGGGACAAAAGATACCATCTTCATCAGACATAGCATCCCCAACCTTGTGGCTTTGCATATCATTAGCATCATGGATATTTAAGGAATTCATACTAGCAACATTATAATCGTGCTCATCATTCAAAGATTTTATGCCAAACATTCTATAGACTTCTTCTTCTAGCACTTGAGCACAATTATCGGAATCCTTATTTTCACGAAAGACATTAAAAAGATGAAGCATGTGAGGCAATCTCAATTCCATTTTTTGTAGTTTTCTCTTATATACTAAACTAGTGATAAAACAAGAAACTAAAAGATTCGATTGCAAGATGTAAAGATATAACTTCAAGAACTAACCCCCCCCCTGCAACGACACCAGAAAAGAGCTTGATGTCTACTACGCAACCTTCCTCTTTTAGATGTTGTTGGGCCTCCAAGTGCAGAGGTTTGTAGGACAGTACCAAATTTCCCTCAAGTGGATGACCTAAGTTTTATCAATCTGTGGGAGCCATAGGATGAAGATGGTCTTTCTCAAACAACCCTGCAACCAAATAACAAAGTGTCTCTTGTGTCCCCAACACACTCAATACAATGGTAAATTGTATAGGTGCACTAGTTTGATGAAGAGATGGTGATACAAGTGCAATATGGATGGTAGATATAGGTTTTTCTTAATCTGAAAACATAAAAATAGCAAGGTAGCAAGTAACAAAGGTGAGCAAAAATGGTATTGCAATGCTTGGAAACAAGGCCTAGGGTTCAAACTTTCACTAGTGCAAGTTCTTTCAACAATAATAACATAATCAGATCATATAACAATCCCTCTACATGCAACAAAGAGTCACTCCAAAGTCACTAATAGCAGAGAATAAACAAAGAGATTATAATAGGGTACAAAACCACCTCTAAGTTATTCTTTCTGATCAATCCATTGGGCTATTCCTATAAGTGTCACAAACCGCCCTAGAGTTTGTAGTAAAATAACACGTTAAGACACAAATCAACCAAAACCCTAATGTCACCTAGATACTCCAATGTCGCCACAAGTATCTCTGGGTATGGTTATACGATATGCATCACACAATCTCAGATTCATCTATTCAACCAACACAAAGAACTTCAAATAGTGCCCTAAAGTTTCTACCAGAGAGTCAAGACGAAAACGTGTGCCAACCCCTATGCATAGATTCCCAAGGTCACGGAACCCGCAAGCTGATCACCAAAACATACGTCAAGTAGATCAATAGAATACCCCATTGTCACCATGGGTATCCCACACAAGACATACATCAAGTGTTCTCAAATCCTTAAAGACTCAATCCGATAAGATAACTTCAAAGGGAAAACTCAATCCATTACAAGATAGTAGAGGGGGAGAAGCATCATAAGATCCCACTATAATAGCAAAACTCACGGTGCATCAAGATCGTGCCAAATGAAGAACACGAGAGAGAGAGAGAGAGATCAAATACATAGATACTGGTACATATCCTCAGCTCCGAGGGTGAACTACTCCCTCCTCATCAGTGAGAGCATCGGGATGATGAAGATGGCCACGAATGATGGATCCCCCCTCCGGCAGGGTGCCGGAACAGGGCCCCGATTGGTTTTTGGTGGCTACAGAGGCTTGCGGCGGCGGAACTCCCGATCTAGGTTTCTTTTCAGGGGTTTCTATATTTATAGGAATTTTTTGTGTCAGTCTCACGTCAGGGGGGTCTCCGAGTCATCCACGATATAGGGGGCATGCCCTCCACCCTCGTGGACGGCTCGGGACTCTTGTGGCCCCACTCTTTTACTTCGGGGGCTTCTTTTGGTCCATAAAAAGTCCACAAAAATTGGCAGGTCAATTGGACTCCGTTTGGTATTCCTTTTCTGTAAAACTCAAAAACAAGAAAAAAAATAGAAATTGGCACTAGGCTCTAGGTTAATAGGTTAGTCCCAAAAATCATATAAAATAGCATATAAATGCATATAAAACATCCAAGATGGATAATATAATAGCATGGAACAATAAAAAATTATAGATACGTTGGAGACGTATCAACCCTCATATTGAATTGCATCACAATACTCATCCGTGTACATAAATTGATTTTTGAGCAATTTCCATCGAGGCGTGGAAGAGGATGGTAACAAGCTTGTCGAAGATAGCAACAACTTCATAGTTCGTGTAGTCCCAAGAGCGGTTGGGAACTCGAAGTTTTGCTATCTTCCATAGACGACAGTCACGATGATCGTATTTGAACGCACATAGAATACCGGTGTGCTCAACCTCTGGGCAGTCTGAGATTTTTTGAAGTGGAACCCGGTGACGAGTGTACACATTCTCAAGTTCCCACTCGCACTTGTACCCAATATAAACAACCCAATCTCCATTTGCGCCTGCCCAAGCCTTACCCTCAAGCGATGGCATCTTAACATCACACGTATCATTATCAAGCAGCATCAAATTGCACAAGGCGAGGCCTCCATCGTCCGCGCGCCAGTCAGCAGGGTCACGGCGAAGAAGATAGGGGTGATCAAACGCTCCTGGACCCTTGGATTCCTAGTAATGATGTTATTAGGTTAGTCGAGAATGCTCTTGAATGAACCTCCCATGCTAGCCGAGGTGATGACGTCTCCCCGATCAATGAGTTCCTCCACCACGTCATCTTTCAGATCGGGGCAAGAATAACGGGGTCGTTTTCGGCCTGTTCCCTCCATGGAGAAGATGATCGAACAATGGTAGAAGGAAGGGTGAAGGCAAATGGAGGAGGGAGGAAGAGCGTGCGACAGCAGTTCCAAATTGAGAGGGAAAGGCGAAGAGGCGATGGACGGTTGTCACGATACACGAAGAGGCGCCCTGGCCTACATAGACGTCCATTTGGAAATTTAAACCAATAATGAGGCTGGGCAACTTGCTCCCAGGAGGCCCCCCCTACTTGGGCTTCGTTAGCCATCGGATCTGCCCTTCTGGTGTTCCTGGCCGTCGGATCTTCACCTCGTTGTAACCAAATTTTTCACCTCACGGTCGTTTTGACTGGCCAATGACGAGTGGGCTCGCACCTCATGTTCATTGGCTGGGTTGTCCGTTTCCGCGTGAACGACACTTTGCCCAATCTGGTCCACACGCTACGCACCCAATCTCGCTCGCACACCAGCCGCGGCACAACCCTAGCTCCCACTTTCCTCTCTATCCATTGCCCCTCCCTCCTCCCCGCTCGTCACCGGGGCCTCATCGCCGCCTATCCTCCTCCACTACTGTTGCTGCTTCCCCACCTCAACTTCCCTATCTCCATTGTTTATCCGGTCGTCGGTGGCGCCTGGTTCCAGATCTGGTGCAAGTTAGGCCTGGTGATGGGGCGCAGGGGCAGTGGAGGCGGGCGACCAGGACAAGCAGTTGTCGGCCTGTCGCAGGTGAGGCCCCAAGAGGGAAGAGGCGAGGACAGGAGAGGGAAGAGGGATGAGGCAGGGACAGGTGAAGGAGCAGGCCGGTTCTCGTGGAGGCGGTGCCGCCAGCCAGGGGCCGTCCGCCGTTGCTGGCCTCACTCGCCTCATCTATTCTCTCATCACCAACTCAACGATGGAGGATGGAACAAGCATGCCAGTGGCCAACCAGTGGAGCCCCACCACAGGTGGTAAGATTTTTCTCTGTTGTCTTCTTATTCCGGGGCGTGCCCTAGAGGAACTCACCCACACTAGCCAAGGTAGGCTTCCACCTTCTTGCTCACGTTCGTGGTCCATGCGACCAAGGCGAGCCAGCCCGCTCGAGCTGTCCGAGGTGAAACTACATGAGGTTTCAGTGCACATTCTTAGATTTTTCTTTCCATGATGGCTTGATGTAGGAGGAGCCATGATGTGTGTGAGGTAGAGGTGGATCATTGGAGGTGAAGCAGGTCTCCATGATGTGTGCTTCATCTGAGGTGAGTTGTTTTGGTGATTCTCGATCTACTCTATCATTTGCTGAGTAAATTTTAAGTTGACAGGTCATATTTAGGTGTTTTTAGTTTCACATGATTGTCATTGATAGAAAAATATCACTCGTGGGGCAGATTTAGGTAAATTTAGGTATTGGTATATTTTACTATGTCAAACTTTCATTTTTCAGTTTCACGGGGTACTTAAGCAATGGTTGCACCCCGCCACATCACATACCAGGTGAGATCAATGAGGACAATTATAGTTGAGTTCCGACGAGAGTTAAACAAATAGTTCACTAACATTGATAATGATTGGGTAATTCCATTCTGTAAGTTGCTCTGCCGTTGAAAGCTATGATGTGGAAATTATAGCTTGGTTCATATAGTTGCTCTCATTATGATTTTCTTCATTTTAACTCTTTGACATATGCTCAGATTATAAGAAAGAGGAATTTTAGAAGTTAGGCATCGATTGCTCACCTTTGAAGGTTACAGATTCAAGTGCTAGGGTTTAAGGATGAAGCAAATCCCCATCTAGAAACATGTTAGTCTATCTTGATGCGATTGTACTTCTTGAACCATTTGTGCACTTGTATTTTTCACCATTGCAATTGAATGTGCAGGTGTCATGCACCATATATTTGTCACCAGAAAGGAACGTGCAGGCAACAACCATTTGATTAGTGTTATATCCAACTAAGGTATCCTTCCACCAAATGACCACATCTGAATTTGTTTAACTACAATCCGATGCAACAGAGTTCTATATTGTTCTCATAGTCCATCCATTATATTTTTGGCTTTCAAGGCTAGCTGACTGCAGTTTGATTATCGATTCATCTACGGCAGCACAGACAGGTAAACATGTTTTTTTTTCTTGTTTTAAAGTTTTAGGTCAAAGTTCTCTTTTACCTTCACTTTTCAATTGCACTCTATTTTGTAGGTTCTGATCATACCGATTTAGTGACTTACTACAGTTTGATTGCCGATTCATATTTTATTCTTTTATATTATGCAGCTTCCTATGTGTACTGTTGGGATAAATTCCATCAACTATGTATCTTGTTTAAATGGCTAGGATTTGAGATTGTTTGGATCCATCATGACAAAATGTTCTGACCATTAACTAGGGTGCTCAATGCGCAACAGATACCTTTTGGTTGTCACCATTAGGACACAAAAGTACTAGATTTTGAGGTTTCTAATAGCTCAAATATGCCAACTGCAGAGCAACATGGCAGTTACAATGGTTCCATGTCCTAAGTAGTTATTTTATTTCGTTTTGCAAGCGTATTATCTTGGAGGTTGCTTCTTATTTTTACTATAGATCAAGTTTCTTTGTTTCCTATCTAGCTACCTCTGTTGCATTTGATTTATATATCCTATATGCTCTAAATATCCTATATGCTATCATGATCCTTGCTTCAGTGATCATGTTGATTTTCCATATTTGGTCGGTGTTTATTTTTTTGGCCCATGCGCGCTTTGATCGATGTGCTCTGGCTCTGTGACTGTGATGATGCACAGCCAATGGTGGCATGGGTGGTACGAGAGAAAGGATGGTAATCAGCTACTTGCATTCGCATGGAGGAGGCAGTGTCGACGTGATGGCACAGCAGAGGAGGCTGGCTCGTTGTGGACCTTCTTGAGGCAGCATGACGTCAGCGAGAGCATCGCTGCCGGCAACGGCTCGAGTGACCTCTTGAGGATCTTATCCATGAGTACCTAAGATGACACCAACTCCAACATCATGTTATCAGCGCCCGGCAGCAAGAAGGCCGAGGTGCTCGGCGACAGTGATGTCGGCATGGTCAGCAGCTTCAGCAACATCGACTCGCATGTAGGACAAACTTCACATATATACACTTCACATCCATCCGGTCCAGATTAGTCAATAAGTTGACGCGAATGGAGGGCTTCGTCAACTTACTCAATAAATATCAACGATTATAGCTCTAGTGACTGTACGATGTCCATCTAACGGCCGTAGTGCTTCTTCAACCTCTGGTCTTCCTACTCCAGCCACCCAAACCAGCGTCGGTCGTGCAACATGCTCCTGCCTCCCGTGGCCGGCTGTGATGCCACAGAGGCCTCACCTCCCCCTACTACTCCCACCACTGTCTAGGCCATCCCTCTACTCACCCACACCCCCTGTTATTCCGCGGCAACGACAGCCTCAAACCGCAACCGAACCAGTGAACCCTCATACTCCTCTCCGTGTGGGCATCCACTGCCGCGTCTTCCCCGGCTCCGTGTTGTCCCCTTCCTAGGCCTCTCCGTCGTCCACCGCCTTGGTGCTCTCGGTGCGGCATGGTCAATGTGGTCAAGGAATGACTTCCATTGGAAGAGTACTATACGTGGAGTGGCTGACAGCTGGGTCCACAGCCGCAGCAAGGAAGTGCCTCCTTATTATGCGCAAAATAATGATTCCTCCACCTGATAGCAGGGACCCCCCGGACGGGCCACCGTAGCGCGCCAAAAAACGTTCCCCCTTACTGCTCGGACCCACCAGCTACATCTTCGCACGCAAGGAAGTGCCTGACAGTCGGGACCCACCTGGTCGAAGCGTACGTAGTGTTGCCATCCTGGTCGCGAACATGTACATACATACTTTTGATCGGTCTGTCTGCACGCTGCAGCGATGAACCATGGCCGAGTAAAGAAGGGCATGTGTCATAGTAGAGGCGCGCACATGTCATAGTAGAGGCGTGTGCGTAGCATGTACACATACGTACAACCAGGGTGCAAGAAAGTAAATATGGCCACATATGTAAATACGGGCGAGGTCTCGAACGCCTACTCGCTCATACGTACATCCAGGGATCGTGTACATTGAGAGGCAGCGATGGCCTCTTGTTCATCGGCAGCCAACCGGCTGGGTCAGAATGGAGAAACTGCGTTGTCATGTTCATCGGGAGGCAACCGGCTTGGATGGAATAGCCAATAAAATCGAGGCTCGACATACCGTAGCACGGAGTAAAGGCCTTGTGTTCGACCGCCTAGGGTGGAAACAGGATCCTGTTCATCGAGATGGGTCTGGCGTACCGCAAAACGGATGAAACGGATTTGTGTTCGAGTGCCTACGGTCAAAACGGGGTCCTGTTGATCGGGAGGGGTGTGGCGTACCGGAAAATGGAGGAAACAGACTTGTGTTGGAGCGCTACGGTCGAAACGATGGTCCTGTTCATTGGGAGGGGTGCGGCGTACCGCAAAACGGGACTCCACGGGCTACTGTTCATCTCCACTGTCGACCTCCTCCAGCCTCCAAGGGCTACTATTCATCCACCATCGACCTCCTCCAGCCTCCACCTACGACTGTTCATCCATGGGCTCCTGTTCATCCAACCTCCACCGCTCCTCCACCGGCTAATGTTCAACCAGCCCTCTCCACGGGGTCCTGTTCAACCACCCCTTCATGGCAACTGTTCATCCAGCCCTCCACCGGCTACTGTTCAACCAGCCCTCCACGGGGTCCTGTTCATCCACCCCCAGTCGGCTCGATCGATCGGGGTCCTGTTCATCCAACGGCAACAGCCTCTACTACCATGGGGACCTGTTCATCCAACCCCCCACCGGG
>NC_041391.1:319724800-319875570 GCF_002162155.2 Triticum dicoccoides
ATAAAACAACGCTCACTGTTCATCAAGAGGCAGCAGGTTCGATTGGCTTAAGTTAGCAGCAGTAGCGAAGGAATCGCTTGATCGGGTTCAGTTAATAGCCAGGGATCGATCGCTTTCTTGGGTTTAGTAGCACGTAGCCTACAGTGCAATCGCTCAGGTTCAGTAGGCAAACGCCTCGCTCGGGTTCAGTTAGAGCCCAATTCCTCACACCCATGCGCATACGTGTATGAGAGAAACGCGCAATCCCTCCATGCATTTCTCGGCCCCGACCACCCATTGTAATCGGGAACTCCCTGAAATTTTCCTCATCGTCGCTTGTACCACGATTTTTTCCATCATGAACGGCCCAAAGAATGTCATGCAGGTGCGTATCTGGCCCGCCCAGGACGAAAAGCCCATTTTCTGTCATGATTTTTTGTCATAGACGTAGGAGCCCACCACATCTATGATGATACCGCGTTTTGTCATAATTATCGTCATAGAAGTGTCATAAGTATGACAGGAAAAAAATTCGTTCGGCCCAAAATGTCACGGATGTGTCTTTTCTTTTGTAATGAAGGTGGCCCGAACCTGGGTAAACCATCGTGTTCGATTCCTCTCCCTTCTCACACTAGCACGATGGAGCATCACCATGGGATAGTGAGCGGCAAGTAGTAGCATAGCGAGGTTCTTCGGGCGCACCCCAGAGTTCAAACCTTTCTTGGGTCCACGGAGCCCCGATTCCGACAAAACGGCTTCGGAATCTCCACTGATGAACAACAGTAGAGGTGTGCTGCTCAAGGTTTAGCTGCCATGCCTGCATCTTCAGAAACTCTATCTCTGCATTAATCTATGCTTGTAACTCAGCAGTCCGGGTGTTCTCAACATTAATATCCTTGTGGCCTTGGTCATCTACTCCCGAAGCTTTGCGATCTTAGTATTGCGCTCCGCCTAGTTTTCTGCCATGACCCTGGTCTCCACTAGGGTTGTCAAGGCGTTCATCAGCTCAGATAGAACTTGATCTGGAGGCCTGACTGAGCCGAATCCTGATGTGTAAGTCGATGCTGCTGCTCCAGCCGCCATGGTGTTGAGAGCCGGTGCCATCCCCACCATGAAGATGGAGGCCCGACACGACAACTCGTATGGGTCCGGAATACTGTTGCCATCAGAACAGCCCCCAAGCCCGCCATTTTGAAGCTAGTAGATTGACTCCGTCTCTCCGGTTGAAGATTCATCATCGGAGTAAATGAGAGTCTCTCCTCTAGACATGGAATTTTCCGCGAGCTCCACACCTTATGTAAATCCGACAAAGGCATGCTTGGAGTCGGGCAGGTCGCGCGCCCCGAGCCGGCTTGACGAGGTCGGTGCAGATGTCCGACTCAGGTTCAGATTCATCGATACTGACGATGAAGACGTGGATTCCGCCGAAGGGGACCACATACCCGTACTCAGTTGAGTCGGCCTCGGGGCCCTAGCTAGCGTCGTCGATGTAGAGCTTCTCGCAGTGACTCTTGGTCATCCTACCAATGGTGTATCCCTCGATCCCTCGGAAACGACCCTTCAACCCACGGTGGGCGCCAACTGTCTTGGTTTTTTCATGGCAGATGTCCTAGTGTGAGGAGTTAGACATGAGTCCATCACAACTAGGAGGTAGTCGGGGTTGAGAAGAATCGAGAGACACCGATTTACCCCTATTCGGCCCCTCACGGTGGAGATAAAAGCCTACTCCTACTTTTTTGCTTATAGCACGAGTATCGATTACAAGGAGCGGATTCGCTTGTCCTAGCTATCGATTGATTGTAACCAGATCTATCTATGCCAGGGACTCGCCTTTATATATAGGTTGAGGCCTCCGGCTTGCAAGAATCTGGATCGTGTCATGACTTGTGACTGAGTCCAACTCTAAGTCGCCTTGCTTTCTCTGGCAAGACACCACATGGCGGCTTATGCCTTCGGGCCACCCGTCGCCTTCTGGTTTCGGTCCCTAAGCCGATCCATCTTGTAAGTTGCCCTTCCAGTCTTGCTTGTTGATCGCTCTGGCCCATCTGAAGCCTTACTCCAAGAGTCGCCAGTAACATGGCCCAACCTTTATAAGGCGGGTTATATCCTGGAGTCATATCCCCAACAATGATGAATGGAAAATGGCTTTCAAAACCAAATTTGGATTGTATGGATGGTTAGTCATGCATATGGGCTTATCTCAAGCACCTAGCACTGTTATGCGTGTGATGCACTATGTTCTTTGAAAATATATTGGAATTTGTGTTGTGGTTTATTTTGGTGATACACTTGTGTTTAGCTAATCTCTTGAAGATCATTTCATACGACTTACGGACATATTGCAAGTTCTTAGAAATGAGAGACTTTATGCTAACATGGAAAAATGCACTTTTGGTGTTGACAAGCTTGTTTTCTTGAGATTTGTTATTTGCTCTAAGGGCGTTCAAGTACATGAAGCTAAAATTGATGCTATTAAAACTTGGCCACAACCAACCAATTTGCTTAAAGTGTGTAGTTTCCTTGGCTTAGCTAGATTTTATCATCGCTTTGTGAAGGATTTTAGCACTATTGCATCAGCATTGCATGCATTGAGTAAGAAGGATGCACCATTAGTTTGGGGAACTTCCCAAGAAACCTCATTCCATGTGTTTAAAACTTGCTTATGCATTCTCCATTACTTGCCTTACCAAACTTTGATAAAACTTTTCAAGTGCATTATGATGCTAGTCGTAATGGCATAGGTGGCGTTTTAATGTAAGAGAAGCACCCAATCACATACTTTAGCGAGAAACTTTCTAGAGCGCAACTTAATTACCCCATTTGTGACAAGGAGTTATATTCTTTAGTGTGAGTCTTGCATGTGTGGGAACATTATCTTCGCCCTGGTGAATTTGTCATCCATACAGATCATGAGACGCTTAATTACCTTAAGGGTCAAACAAAATTGAACAAGTGACATGCCAAATGAAGTGAGTTCATTGAGTCTTTTCCTTATGTTATCAAGTACATTAAGGGTAAGGAAAATGTTGTGGCGGAAACTCTTTCCTACAAATGATTGCTAGTAACTCAACATGAATTGAATGTTATCGAATATGAGCACATTAAAGACTTGTATGCCTATTGTCATGACCCGGATTTGGTAAAATCCAAGTCTGTGTGCTTATCATGCTATCCCTGAATCATAGATAGCACACACAGTAACAAAAATGAATATCAGTAAAACATACATCATTTTACTACAATGGTACATCCAGAATTAAACAAATACATACCATTGGTACAGCTCAATGCTGGCACATAATACAACGGAATAATATGTAGTCGCTAAGTTAGGGCTCCATCAACGCCACTGGGCTCGTTGAGTGTAGACCATAACCCTATCGTCTCTTAATCTGTTGAGATCTGTTGGGCTCGACAGGTGCAGGTGAGTACGTGGAATGTACTTGCAAGTTACAAAGGAAAGTTTAACAAAACAAACATACAGGGTAAGTATTGGTGTAGGTTTCCTTTGCATAATGCCAATTTTCTCGTATACTAAATTTTGTAAACTTACTTTGAAATAAATAGTTTTTAGTTTAAAAGATAGGAGTGAGACACTTGGATATACGCACCAGTGCTCAATCTCCAAAATAGTTTTAAAACATACATAAGGTTGAAGTGAAACACATTCACTGTGCTCATTCCTCACTTTAACCCTTAAAACAGATGTTTAGAAAAGAGAGGGGAGATTCTTCTTCAGTGCAAGTCTTTAGTTGCTCAAAATTGCCCGTAACTGGGGGCACGGCTAATCGATTAGTTTAAACCCTCTGCAGTGGTCGTACACGTTCCCACATGACACAATCAACCCTTTGTGTCGTGACACCACTTGGGTGTGTGACCGGGAGGAGATTGTGACAAAACTTTTCCAAATGGACCCGTTTATTTAGTTCTAGCATGACCCGCTCCCTTGGCAATTAAAACCCCTATTCGACGGTCGTACCTGAATAAAGGGTTTCCCGATAGGGAAAAGCTAAGCCAGAGCCATAATAGCATGTGGCTGTACTGGAAGCTGCATCAAACTGTACTTGGAAGATCTCATTCCCCTGGACGGTGGTCCCCACCAAAAACCTGTGTGCAAGACCCCAGTCGGGCGCATTCACTGCAAGACCCCGATGGGCGCGATCACTTGTAGACGCTCCCGTCATACCGTTCCGCCCAGGGAGTAGATGTAAAATAATATATATATATATAATTTTTCTTTTCAAAATAGTTTCACGAACGTTGCTCCAAAAAGAGAGCAAGGTTAAAGGTGTAAAATAACTTTTGTTTTCATCCCACCCATTTTGTGCAAGCGTGGCCAAGCATGGTGGTCAGTCTTGAACCTATGGCTCTAGCTATAAATAATACTTTGCAAAACCTTTATAAAACATGCATAGTGTTAAAATTTAAAGAGATATGCATAGTATGAAAATATGGGTCGAAGCATGATCAATTTGCAACTTGCCTACGGTTTGTAGTCACACGGTTCTACCTCCTCGTAGAATTCACCTTCGTACTCGTCGCAATAAATAACTCAAGTAAGACACCCGGCATATCCAAATTCACATAACAATGATTCAAGCAAGCATTCAACACACAATAAACATCCAAATGAAGATCCAAATAACAACACAAATTATTTGATTGCCACTATCATAATTTATGGGGCATGGGTAGGGTTGATATAGGATCTGGTGTGGTCTTTGAAGAAAATATGACAGTCATATTCTTAGGTTAGATCAAATTGGTACAAAATGAAGATCACGATGTCAATATATAGAATGATTGAGAGACAAGTTTTGATAACCAAATTTCCATAAAGAAACTATTTAGAATATTAAACTTGTGGTCAACTATGGGAATTGAAAGTCATATGAGTTTAGGGAATTGGAACTATATTTACTAACTCCAATTTTTTTGTGGTAGTAGCAAATGATCCGGGAGGTCTTTGAGGATCTATCCAAGTATTTTTTATCAAAGAATAAAATTCATTCTAATATAGTTATTAAGTTATGATTAAAGAAAGTCAAATTAAGGTGTAGATGCCAAAACAGGAACCATATATTGTTGAATAATTAAGAATTGAGTTCTAACAGAAAGGTCAGGTCCTTAGGTCCAACTTTCGTATATAAAACATTTACATATTATTTACAGAATAAAAGATATAGTAAAAAATACTCATCTTACCATTTAAATAAAAACTAAAATTTAAATTGTCCAAAAATGAGATTTTATAATTATATAAAAAAGTACAGGTTTCAGCGAATCCGAGGATATCTTATTTGTCGAAATCGGACATGCGGTTTGGGAGATACGAATTTCCGAAGTTTGGATATTTTTCTAGAAAAACAAATTACGTGATTTAGAGAGAGCTCACCGCAGTTGCCGTCGGAGTTGGGGAAGAAGGTCGCCGGAATTGTGTAAGAAGCTCCCTGACGTCAAGTAGAAGTAGGACGACGAAGAGGTCAACTAGGGAAGTCCGTTGGGCAATGTCCCGGGCTCGGCCCCATCTGTGGCGGCGTGGAGCGGCGGCCGGAGTTTCCAAACTACGATGAGCAATTGCTCTCAGAGGAGGGCGAGGAAGAGAGGGGTTTTATCGGGAGAGGGTGAGGATTGGGAGGTGCATCTATGGGTACTATTTATAGGAGAGGGGGAGTTTAGAATTCGAGCAGATGGTGGTTCTTAATGGTAGTTGTTCCTCAGCCTTGTAATGGCTACTATGGGAGTCTCCTAGGCGCACTGAGGGATGGGAGGGGTCGAGCGAGGCGAGGGGGTTCCATTCCAGAGGTCAGTGGGTGCGGGGAATGGGAGAGGACGGGAGGAAGAGTGTCACACCGGCAAGGTGTGCCACCGCCGTGTGACTACAAAGGGACAAGGTCAATGTGTAGCGAGTGCGTTGGGTCCACTTGTAAGGCCAGCTAGCGAAGGGCCGCGTGAGTGAGTCGTGTACTTAAGCCCAGGGTGGGCACGTGTGTTGGACAGGCTATGTAAACTGAGTTCTGAATCCTCACCTAACCTGTTGCTCCAGCTCATCCCCTTCCCCACGCATCTCATCCCCTCTCTCTGCTACTCCACCTACTCTGGATCAGCCTACGATTTAGATTGGGGTGTGACAAAGAGGTACATGCATCCATGGAGTTCTCCTTCTATACATGTATGTGATCGTGAGGTGGAAGAAGACCGAGCGGGAGATGGGCCAAGTAGGTCGGCCCATGTGGAAGAAAGAGAAATGCAGAGAACAAAAACAAAATGTGTGAGGAAGAGATGGGTCAAGCCCAATAGCCTAGGATTAGGACATGTTTAGTATTATTTATTTATTTCTAAAAAGTTCAGGAATACTAGAGGCAAATGTCAATAAGAAATGTTGACTACTACAGAACTATTATTTGGAGCTCAATAGAAATACTCACAACAACAATATATTTTGTAGTTCATTTATAAACAAAGTTTTTATGTCCTTTTTAAATTTATACATATTTCTTTTAGGGTTTATAAATCCCAAATTGATAAACGTGCTGCATTTAAATATTTCCAATAATATTTTGGAGAAGTCATATTATCTCCACTCATTAATAATATTTGTTTATCGGAAATACAAAAGAACTCCAAATTCTAAAATTCAAAATTAAAAGAACTGACAAATTCAAAATCGTCAATTAAATTCTAAAATGAAACTCCGGAATTAAAAGAACTCCAAATTTCAGATAACTCGTTTATGAAATATCTATCCACCATATTTGAGGAAGTCATTTTATTCTCACTCCATTTTACTTATGGTTTCAAAATATTTCATAGTAGTGCAAAATAAAATAAAATTCAAACAAGACTCAAAAAATTTTTACTCCTAAAGACATGGTAGTTCTCTCAATGATATATTATTATTGACATTCCAAAAGTTGGAAAATTTTGGGATGTTACAAACTACCACACTTAAAAGAAATCTCGTCCTCGAGATTTGCAAAGGCTAGCAAGAAATAGGTTAGGGTTTGGGTTCCTTGGGTTACTTCCCCAGGGTTTGGTCATATCATCTGCATGTTTGCGGTTTATCCTTTTGCCTCCTTTCATGAGAGAATGCCTTCTATTAATTCAATTATGTGTATTCCAGTTCTTCGGCATACCTAAGTCTGAGACTTCTGGCACCATTATGGAGTCTCTGTTGATTTGTTGTATGGCTCAATTGTCCTTCGAGGGTGTTCTGGTGCTACCACCCTTAAGAATAAAGTTGTAGGGATTTCCATAATTTCTTTACTATATGATGGTTTCAATCAAGCTCCTCTGGGCCAGAACTGAGCATTGGCTCAAAAGAACAAGTCTTCACTAAGTCCATAATTTCCAGAACTACCTATCGAGACTCTCATGGGGTTCAATGAATTATCTTCCGATGGAACACCTTGAAGATCTTCATGTTTCATTCTTACTCGAATCTACGTTAGGCACAGTTGCCTATCTATAAGGGTAATACGTCTTACCATTCTATGGTTTCAAGCTTGTCGTATCGACACTCAACTAGGTTCTCATGGCTCTCTGATTTACCAATCAAACATACAGAGGTATATAATAAGAGTCTCCGGTATGGGGGCTAATCCATCCCGTACTCAAATCATTTCCTCATATGCAGATAAGTAAATCGCATGTTCTAACACTCGGTCTTTCTCACTCCTCCTTAAGAGGTCTTCACCTGCAATACTAATAAAATGCTTTTTGGTGATGTTGTTCCTACACATGTCGTGTTATAACTTACATGCGAGAAATAGCATAACTTTTGTGCGCCAAAGTTGCATTCTCCTTACGAATAGATTCCTTATTGCATCCTTTAACCTCTCGTACAACTTCGAGTTCAAAATAGCTTATTACAAGTGCTGCCATCCACATGGATTGGTATGGTCAACCATGCAAACCCAACATTATTCCTTACTCCTTCGTAAGAAATTTAGTCCAGCTAAAAACGTGCGTTGTAGTCCTTGAACTCATTAATGCTATGCTCCTTCACGGCGGCCATGAACTTCATGTCCATCAGCTCAGCATATACTTCCCGCAAGTACTCTTGGGCATGACGGAGTCTCACATCAAGGATTTCCCCAAACTGACGTATGGCTTCCATGACAGCTTCACGAACAGAGTCCAAGAAGGTGGCTTGAGGTACTCGGGAAATGAAAAGGTATTGCCCAGTAGTCTTTGGACAAACTCCTTTTTCACGGAAGAGGTGTACTTCCACGTACCAAAGTTCCACTCCATTTTCAATGAAATGAAAACCCTTGTAGACAACATCTCCTTCAAGGTGAATATGCCCCATCATATCCTTCAGGATCTTTGGAAAATCATGGTCACTAGTCAAAGTCATGATCATTTTCTGGGCCCTTATGGAATGACTCGTAAAGAGTTGCCATCTGCAGGCGAAAAGGAAAGGTAGAGTTCGAAACAACAAGGTATGTATCTCCCTCAAAGAAATGTGGTTGTTTCCACGAGGAAACATTTAGTGGTTGGTTCGTCCATGGTTCAAGGTTTGGGTCTAGGTGAGATAGAGCTTAGGAAGGAAAGGAGATGGACACACACACACCAAAATCAACAACCAACTCCTATCTCAATGTTCTTAGCATTTATAATAGGCTCGTTTACTATGGTTTTGTCCTGAAGTCTTAATCCTTCAGTTCTTGGAAGTCTTTAGTGTGTGATGCTTCACCCATTTGAAGGTATCCTGTTAATCATCCGTAACTTGCACCTCTCAGGGTTTAATAAACAATACAAACCTACGAAGGTCATATCCTAGTAACCCAAAATTTAAATCACACAATCCAGATGACACCAATACCAAATCAATGGCGAAAAACTCCAATAAAACTCCGAATTCACTCATACATTCCAAACAAACAATTCCTATGGTACCCTCTTCAAAATGAGTTGTCATGGTCGGGTATAGTATTCGCACTCTTTCGTTATTTCACAACTCTCATGGTGGCTTGGTTGCTATTAGAATTATGTGGCATATTCCTTGTAATGGTAATCTTACTCTTGAGTGTCTTCCGTTCTTCTTCAACTTCTTGGATGTAAACTTCAGTATTGGAGATGCCTTTGTTTTAGCACCATTTCCATGAAGTAACCTTTAGGCTCTTGAAAATCCGTATCAGTGTCAAGGTATTGATGTCTAGGAGATTGCCATCTAAGTTTTTGAAAGTAGACGAGAACTTAGTAAAGAAAAGAAGATGATACAAGAATGCTATTAATACTACTGAAAATATAAGTTGTTCCTATCAAGCTATTCCTATTTCTAAACTATTTTCTATTGTCATGTCTTACAGTCAACGTATGCTCTGATACCATTTTGTCATGACCCAGATTTGGTAAAATCCAAGTCTCTATGCTTATCATGCTATCCCTGGAACATAGCTAGCATACATAGTAACAAAAATGAATATCAGTAAAACATACATCATTTTACAACAATGGTACATCCAGAATTAAACAAATACATATCATTGGCACAACTCAATGCTGGCACATAATACAGTGGAATAATACGTAGTCGCTAAGTTAGGGCTCCCTCAACGCCACTGGCACGTGAGTGTAGACCATAGTCCTAGCCATCTCAGGCCCGGCCCTGTCGGCCCACCCAGGCCCGGCCCTAAAATCCATGGCCTAGGCCCGATGGGCTTGCCAGTGGGCCGGACTTGGGCTTGAGTTTTGAGCCCACCAGTAGGGCCTGGATGGGCTTGGGCATGGCATATTGGCATTTAAGGAAGAGGCTCGGCCCATGGCCCTAAGCCCTAAGGGCTTTTCAAGGCTTTTTACCAGATGGGCCGAGCTTGGGCTTGAAAAGTAGGCTCGATGGTAGGGCCTGGGCCTCAGTTTTCTGCCATGGGATTTTTTAGGCCCGGCCCAAGCCCGGCCCGGCCCGGCCCATGGCCAGATATAGTAGACCATAACCCTATCGTCTCTCATTTTGTTGAGATCTGCACATGACAGGTGCAGGTGAGTACGTGGAATGTACTCACAAGTTGCAAAGGAAAGTTTAACATAATATACATGTAGGGTAAGTATTGGTGTAGGTTTCCTTTGCATAAAGCCAATTTTCTCCTATACTAAATTTTGTAAACTTTCTTTGAAATAAATAGTTTTTAGTTTAAAAGATAGGAGTGACACACTTGGATATACGCACCAGTGCTCATTTTCCAAAATAGTTTTAAAACATACATAAGGTTGAAGTGAAACGCATTCACTATGCTCATTCCTCAACTTTAACCCTTAAAACCGATGTTTAGAAAAGAGAGGGGAGATTCTTCTTCAGTCCAAGTCATCAGTTGCTCAAAATTGCCCATAACCGGGGGCACGACTAATCGATTAGTTTAAACCCTCTGCAGAGGTCGTACACGTTCCCCACATGACACAATCAACCCATTGCATCGGGACACCACTTGGGTGTGTGACCGGGAGGAGATTGTGACAAAACTTTTCCAAATGGCCCCCTTTATTTAGTTCTAGCACGAGTCCCTCCCTTGGCAATTAAAACCCCTCTTCGATGGTCGCACCTGAGAAAAGGGTTTCCTGATAGGGAAAAGCTAAGCTAGAGCCATAATAGCATGTGGCTATACTAGAAGCTACATCAAACCGTACTTGGAAGATCTCATTCCCCTGGACGGCGGTCCCCCTGAAAAACCTGTGCGCAAGACCCCAGTCGGGCGCATTCACTACAAGACCCCGATGGGCGCAATCACTTGTAGACGCTCCTGTCATACCGTTCCGCCCAGGGAGTAGATGTAAACTAATATATATATATATATAATTTTTCTTTTCAAAATAGTTTCACAAACGTTGCTCCAAAAAGAGAGCAAGGTTAAAGGTGTAAAATAAGTTTTGTTTTCATCACACCCATTTTGTACAAGCGTGGCCAAACATGGTGGTCAGCCTTGAACCTATGGCTCTAGCTATAAATAATACTTTGAAAAACCTTTATAAAACATGCATAGTGTTAAAATTTAAAGAGATATGCATAATATGAAAATATGGGTCGAAGCATGATCAATTTGCAACTTGCCTTCGGTTTGCAGTCACAAGGTTCTACGTCCTCGTAGAATTCACCTTCGTACTCGTCGCAATCTAACGTGATAAATAACTCAAGTAAGACACTCGGCATATCCACATTCACATAACAATGATTCAAGCAAGCATTCAACACACAATAAACATCCAAATGAAGATCCAAATAACAACACAAATTATTCGATTGCCACTATCATAAGTTATGGGGCATGGTTAGGGTTGATATAGGATCAGGTGTGGTCTTTGAAGAAAATATGATAGTCATATTCTTGGGTTGGATCAAATTGGTACAAAATGAAGATCACGGTGTCAATATATAGAATGATTGAGTGACAAGTTTTGATAACCAAATTTCCATAAATAAACTATTCAGAATATTAGACTTGTGGTCAACTATGGGAACTGAAAGTCATATGAGTTTAGGGAATTGGAACTATATTTACTAACTCCAATTTTTTTGTGGTAGTAACAAATGATCAGGGAGGTCTTTGAGGATCTATCTAAGGATTTTTATCGAAGAATAAAATTCATTCTAATATAGTTATTAAGTTATGATTAAAGAAAGTCAAATTAAGGTGTAGATGCCAAAACAGGATCCATATATTGTTGAATAATTAAGAATTGAGTTCTAACAGAAAGGTCAGGCCCTAAGGTCTAACTTTCAGATATAAAACATTCACATATGATTTACAGAATAAAAGCTATAGTAAAAAAATACTCATCTTACTATTTAAATAAAAAGTAAATTTTAATTTGTCCAAAAGTGATATTTTATAATTTTATAAAAAATTACAGGTTTCAGCGAATCCGAGGATATCTTATTTGTCGAAATCGGACATACGGTTTGGGAGATACAAATTTCTGAAGTTTGGATTTTTTTTCTGATTTTTTTTAACGGATTTAGAGAGAGCTCACCGAAGTTGCCGCCGGAGTTGGGGAAGAAGGTCGCCGGAGTTGTGGAAGAAGCTCCTGACATCAAGTAGAAGTAGGACGGTGAAGAGGTCGACTAGGGAAGTTCGTTGGGCAATGTCCCAGGCTCGGCCCCGTCTTGTGGCGGCGTGGAGCGGCCGCCGAAGTTTCCAAACTCCGACGAGCAATTGCTCTCAGAGGAGGGCAAGGAAAAGAGGTGTTTTATTGGGAGGGGTGAGGACTGGGAGGTGCACCTATGGGTACTATTTATAGGAGAGGGGGAGGTCTGAATTCGAGCAGATGGTGGTTCTTAATGGTGGCTGTTCCTCTGCCTTGTAATGGCCACCATGGGAGTCTCCTAGGTGCACTGAGGGATGGGAGGGGTCAAGGGAGGCGAGGGGGTTCCATTCAGGAGGTCAGTGGGTGCGGGGAATGGGAGAGGACAGGAGGAAGAGTGTCACACCGGCAAGGTGTGCCACCGCCGTGTGACTACAAAGGGACCAGGTCCAAGTGTAGCGAGTGCGTTGGGTCCACTTGTAAGGCCAGCTGGCCAAGGGCCGCGTGAGTGAGTCTTGTACTTAAGCCCAGCGTGGGCGCGTGAGTTGGACAGGCTGTGTAAAACTGAATTCTGAATCCTCACCTAATATGTTCCTCCTGCTCATCTCCTTCCCCATGCATCTCATCCCCTCTCTCTACTACTCCACCTACTCTGGATCGGCCTCCGATTTAGATCAGGGTGTCACAATTGGTTATCAGAGCCACTGAATCCTGCCCCAAAATTTTACTTCTCCGCTGCTCTGCGATCCTCCTGGCCTCCATCTGTAACACCCACCACCGCGGGTGTGAATTGCTCCAGCGACTCGCCCAAAATCCCTTGTGGGGTTTGATCGGTTCGGAGAGGAGCAACGGCGCCTTCCAAGCCCTCGGTCCAAACGCGACAGCTGATGTCCGCCATGGACGACAACACAAGCACTCTCAAGTCCCTCATGGAGAGCATCATCGCCCGCCTCGACAAGCAGAAGGTCGACAGCGACAAGCGGCTTGAAGCACAGGCCGCCTTTAATGCTCAAGTCTTGCAAGATCTGCGGGCTATCTCCAAGCAGGTGGATCTCACCCAAGCCGATGTCGACGACACGCGCAAGGCGCTCGAGCAGTCGCCGTCGCCGCGCGGATCGGGATCCGCTATCGTCATCAACCCCTTCCCACCACCAGCACCACCACCACCCCTGTGTCCCGCTTCCATACCACAACATCATCAACAAGGGCCACCACCCTCGCCTCGCCTCGAGGAACAGCGACCCCCTCTGCTGCATACGTCGTATCACCAACCGACGGAGGTGCATCACCACCAACATACCGACGGCTACATCAAGTCGGCCAAGCATGACTTCCCCCGATTCGACGACAGCGCCCCCCTACCTGCGGTTGCATCGTTGCCGCGCCTACTTCGACCTCTACCGCATCCCACCGTCCACCTGGGTGACCACAACGATGTTGTATATTGAGGGGCAAGTGGCGCATTGGCTGAAAGCATTTCGACAAACACACAGCGGCCTGGCATGGGAGGCGTTCTGCGCAGCGATCATCGAGGAGTTCGGCGTCGACGAGTTCGAGCTTGAGATGCACAAGCTGCTCCAGCTACGACAGAGAGGCACCGTGGGCGAATACCGCCAAGCGTTCGACACCCACATGTATCATCTGCTCGCGCTCCCCGTCGCTCTCCACCAAGTTCTTTGTCACCCAGTTCCTTTTGGGACTCAAGGACGAGCTGCGAGCGGCCGTTCGGCTCCAGGCACCGACAAGCATCACGCGGGCGTCGGGCCTTGCGAGGATTCAAGAGGAGGAGTTGAACACACCACGGCGCGCCCACGTCCACAACCTCAAGGTCGTCCTATGCCAGCACCCCCGGCACGCCCTGGAGCGGCACCTCGACAGCAACCTAACGATTACAACCACGAACGGCAACTGAAGGAATTTCATCGCGCCAACGGGCTCTGCTTCAAGTGCGGCGATCGTTACAGCCGGGAGCATCGCTGCAACCACCAGGCACAGCTGCTCATGATCAAAGTGGGAGCCTACGGAGAAGTGCTCTCCGATGACACCGTCCGCGCGCTCGACCCGCTCGATGCCCCGGAGCAACCAGTTCCGCCACGCGAGTGCTGTACCATCTCCGCGCACGCGTTGGACGGCTCCGAGGCACCTAGTACCATCCGTCTTCAGGCCCTGGTTGGCAACCAGGTCATGTTGCTGCTGCTCGACTCCGGCAGCACGTTTAGCTTCGTCAACAAATCCTGCATGGACCGGGTAGGCGCATCCACCCAGGAGATCGCGCCACTCGACGTGCGTGTGGCCAACAGGGACCGCCTTAGCTGCTCACGTCAATTTCTAGAGCTCAAGTGGTGGATGCAAGGGCACACATTCTCGACGCCCATGTGCGAGCTCGACACCGGAGCGTATGACCGCATTCTCGGCATGGACTGGCTTGCCAAGCACAGCCCCATGACGTGCCACTGGCAGGATACGTTCATCTCCTTCAGCCACGACGGCGAAATGGTGACTCTACAAGGTGTTCGACCCATGACGATGGCCACCCTTGCCGTAGTGCAACCAGCCGAGCTATGCAAGCTCATCGCCCGCAACGACATCTGGGCCATGGCCATGGTCGAGATGCAACCAGTAGTACCAAGTCTCGCAAGCCCTCCCTGACACCAATCAGCAATCTTCTGGAAGAGTTCGCCGACATCTTCGCCGCGCCCAATGGCCTCCCTCCGCATCGACAGTATGACCACGTGGTTACTCTGGAGGACGGGGCGCAACCAATGAACGCTCGTCAGTACCGTTACTCACCTCTCCAAAAAGACGAAATCAAGCGGCAAGTTAAAGAGATGCTCAATGCCGGCGTGATCACTCATTCGGTCAGCCCGTACGCCGCGCCGGTGCTGCTCGTGAAGAAGAAGGACGGGACCTGGCGGTTTTGCATCGACTACAGACGCCTCAATGATGTCACGGTGAAAAACAAGTTTCCCTTGCCGGTCGTCGATGAGCTCCTGGATGAACTGGCCGCCGCCGCCTATTTCTCCAAACTTGACTTGCGCGCAGGCTACCATCAAATTCGCATGCGCGAGGAGGACGAACACAAGACAACGTTCAAGACCCACCATGACCATTTTCAGTTTTGAGTCATGCCGTTCGGGTTAACCAATGCCCCGACAACATTCCAGTGCTTGATGAATGCCATCTTCGCCAAGTATACGTGTAAGTTTGTCATCATATTCCTTGACGACATCCTTGTTTTCAGCGAGACCCTGGAAGAACACATTGAGCACCTCCGACTTGTCCTCAACCTGATACACGGGCACCAGCTTTATGCCAAGTTGTCCAAGTGCTCGTTCGCATAGGACCACATCGACTACCTTGGTCACGTCATCTCCAAGCAGGGTATGGCTACCGATTCAGAGAAGACAGATGCCATGGCACCGTGGCCCACGCCAACCAACGCCACCGAGCTCCGCGGCTTCTTGGGGCTTACTGGCTACTATCGCAAGTTCGTGCCCCATTACGGGATCATTGCCAAGCCCCTCACGCAGCATCTCACCAAGAAGGGCTTTGCGTGGCCTGAGTCCGCACAACTCGCGTTCGACATGCTCAAGAAGGCGATGGTGACCACGCCAGTGCTGGCACTGCCCGATTTCAACAAGCCATTCTCCATTGAGACGGATGCTTGCGACACGGGCATCGGGGCCATGCTCGTCCAAGGAGGCCACCCCATTGCCTACTACAACAAGGTGTTGGGCGTGAGGAATCAGAAGCTGTCGATCTACGAGAAGGAATTCTTGGCCGTGATGATGGCGGTGGACAAATGGCGCTCATATCTTCAACGCGGACCATTTACCATCATCAGGGACCACAAGAGCTTGTGCACGCTTGGTGGTCAGCAGCTCGTGACCGATGTCCAGCATCGAGCCATGTCCAAGCTCGTCGGATTGCAATTCAAGTTCCAATACAAGCGCGGCATCGACAATGGCGCCACGGACGCCCTATCCCGTGTGGGCAACCATTTCAGCACCAACGCCCTGTCACTCTGCCAGCCGGCGTGGATCTAGGAGGTGGCCAACTCCTATGTGACGGATCCTGATGCCTAGCAGCACCTGCAACAGCTCGCCCTGCACAGCCCCGACGATGACGGGTACGAACTGTATTACGGGGTGATCCGGCACAACGGGCAGCTGTGGATCGACGCCAACATGGCGCTCTGTACCAAGTTGATCAGCGCCATGCACGATAGCGCAATTGGTGGCCATTTCGGCGCAACGGCCACCTACCACCACATCAAGAAGCTCTTCGAGTGGAAAGGGCTGAAGCTGGCCGTCGACGACTACGTGCGGCAGTGCCAAGTCTGCCAACAGGCGAAGCACGAGCTGCGCAAGCCCGCGGGCAAGTTGGCACCCCTGCCCATTCCCACGGCACCGTGGCAAGACCTGGCGATGGATTTCGTCGAGGGACTACCCAAATCTGAAGGTCACGATACGATCATGGTGGTGATCGATCGATTCACCAAGTTCGCGCACTTCGTTCCCTTGCGGCATCCGTTCACAGCTGCGCGCGTGGCCAAGGCGTTCTGGGACAACATTGTCAAACTCCACGGCATACCCTCCTCCATCGTCTCCGACCGCGACAAGGTGTTCACCAGCATGCTCTGGCGCTAGCTACTGGCCGGCGCGGGCACCAAGTTGCTCTACTCCACGGCCTACCACCGGCAGACGAACGGGCAAAGCAAGCGCGTCAACCAGTGCATGGATATGTACCTGCTCTGCGCTGTCCATGACACTCCGCAGCAATGGCATCGCTGGCTGCCCACGGCCGAGTTCTGGTACAATTCCTCTTTCCATTCCTCGCTAGGTTGTTCTCCATTCAAGGCTCTGTATGGTGTTGAAGCAAATGAGGGGAACATGGCGACCTGGCAAGCAGCTCCTCCCACCCTGCCGGACGGCGAGCAATGGGACTGGGCAATACACAAGGAAAACCTCCGAGATCAACTGACAAGGGCTCAAACAAAGTACAAGAAATTTGCAGACTTGCAGCGCACCGAGCACAGTTTCCAGGTGGGGGATCAAGTTCTTCTGAAACTGCAACCCTATGTGCAGAAATCAGTGGCCAGTCGCCCATGCCCCAAGTTGGTGTTCAAGTTCTTCGGGCCCTTCCTGAGTTTCGCCAAGATTGGTCCTGCCGCCTACAAGTTGGATCTGCCGGCTAACAGCCGCATCTACCCTATCTTTCATGTGTCATAGCTGAAGCCATTTACGCCCAATTATAGTCCAGTCTTCTCTCAGTTACCTGCTACCACTGACCTGACGACAGTAGACACCATGCCAGTGAAGATTCTGAACAGAAAGATGTCAAAATGCGGCGATGCACTAGTGATTCAGTTACAAGTGCTTTGGGACACAACACCACCATCAACTACCTGGGAAGATTATGAAGTGCTCCGGCAGCGCTATCCACAGGCAGCGATCTGGGAAGATGACGCCGCAGAAGAGGAGGCTCAGTCTCAAGAGGGGGAGAATGTCACACCGGCAAGGTGTGCCACCGCCGTGTGACTACAAAACGGACCAGGTCCAAGTGTAGCGAGTGCATTGGGTCCACTTGTAAGGCCAGCTGGCCAAGGGCCGCGTGAGTGAGTCGTGTACTTAAGCCTAGGGTGGGCGCGTGTGTTGGACAGGCTGTGTAAAAGTGAGTTCTGAATCCTCACCTAACCTATTCCTCCTGCTCATCCCCTTCCCCACGCATCTCATCCCCTCTCTCTGCTACTCCACCTACTCTGGATCAGCCTCCGATTTAGATCGGGGTGTGACAAAGAGGTACAGGCATCCATGGAGTTCTCCTTCTGTATGTGTACGTGATCGTGAGGTGGAAGAAGACCGAGCGGGAGATGGGCCAGGTAGGTCGGCCCATGTGGACGAAAGAGAAATACAGAGAACAAAAACAAAATGTGTGAGGAAGAGATGGGTCAAGCCCAATAGCCTAGGATTAGGACACGTTTAGTATTATTTATTTATTTCTAAAAAGTTCAGGAATACTAGAGGAAAATGTCAATAAGAAATGTTGACTACTACAGAACCATTACTTGGAGCTTAATAGAAATACTCACAACAACAATATATTTTGTTGTACATTTATAAACATTGTTTTTATGTCCTTTTTAAGTTTATACATATTTCTTTTAGGGTTTATAAATCCCAAATTGATAAACGGGCTGCATTTAAATATTTCCAATAATATTTTCGAGAAGTCATATTATCTCCACTCATTAATAGTATTTGTTTATCAGAAATATTTAAACAAATTCAAAATCTTCAACTAAATTCTAAAATGAAACTCCAAAATTAAAAGAACTCCAAATTTCAAATAACTCGTTTATGAAATATCTATCCACCATATTTGACAAAGTCATTTTATTCTCGCTCCATTTTATTTATGGTTTCAAAATATTTCATAGGAGTGCAAAATAAAATAAAATTCAAACAAGACTCAAAAAATTTTTACCCCTAAAGACATGGTAGTTCTCTCAATGATATATTATTATTGACATTCCAAAAATTGGAAAATTTTGGGATGTTACATCTATGATGTTTTGTAAATTGGTTTAGTGCCTAAACTAAATCAAAACAGAGAAAAAAATACGAAAATAAAAGGAAGCAGTGGCTAACCTCACTTACCTGGCCGACACAACTAGCAGCCTAGCCGACTGGGGTGGGGAGGTGTCTTCTTCCCTACCATGCCATAAGGACCAGGGCGTGTGCCTCGCACGCGCGCCAGCAACCTCTACCCTGCCTGGCTGTCCCATGGTCACCCTGAACGTCTCTGGAAATGCCACGCCACCCCTTCGGCTCTCTCCCACTCTCCCCCATCCCTATCCTCCCCTCTGTCTCCCTTCCCGCGAATGCCCGAGTGCACCCTCCGCCGCCCCTCACTCTTGCCGCGCCCATCGCCATGACCTCGACTCTCTGACATGTCCAAGAGCGCTGCATCTTTGTCTGCTACATCCCCGTTGAGGCACGCATCGCCGGAAGCACCGAACCGCCGGCATCGTTGTCATCTTCCTCCTTGGGCACCCAAGACCACCGTCGTTAAACTGTCACCATCCAACCTTCCCCAAGCTCCCTGACCTGCCCATCCGACTCACCGTGAACAACTCGACTTTCCCCCTCGATTACATGTCGTAGCCACGCTAACCACTAGACCCGAGAGGTCGCCACCGTGGTTTCTCACCGCCATGGCAAGGGCCACTACAACTCGCATGTGAGCGTGTCACCGTGTTTCATGCATCCCCAAGAGCACGTAGCAACCGCCAGCACCTCCTCCCGTGCTCCACAGTGCCAAAACCCCGAGCGTCCGAACTCCCACCACCGTCGCCTCCAGACACCCCACGGCCTCCTGCTTGTTCCACTGGATGTGCGCGAGCCTGGGCTTCACGTAGGTGGCCATCGCTGCACAAATGGTCACCGGAGGGCGATTTCAGCACCTCCGCTACCTCAGCTCGTCACCGGTAGGTTAACTCCTGGTTAAACACCGGTTAACACTAAGTTAATGACCCAGTGGGTCATTGACATGTCGGCCCCGTCCAATGACACTATTTAGTTGGGACAAGATTAACACTAATTGCGATGTTAACTAAGGAGTCACTGACCTATGGGGCCCATTGGTCAGGTTTGACTCGGCTGACCCGTTGACCTGTTGGCATAGTGTTGATGCAATGCTAATGCAATTAATGATTTCTTTGGACTAAATATAATCCAAGAAATTCCAAAAAACTTTATAAACTTAAAAAATTCATAGAAAATCGACCATAGCTTAGATTTAAATAACTTATATATGAATCATTATCAAAAAAATACATATGTACCATTTTATGGATGACAAGCCAACTTTTACCTGCTATTTAAGTGAAAACATATAAATGGCATTTTAAAATGCTTAATTTGGAGGTGCATTTGAACCCTTGGCTCAACTGGACTTCATCCAAATCTAATAGGTTTTGCCTCTCGAGTGGCACCGACTACCTATCCGAAGAGCAGTGCTACCGTGTTGATCTTTTAGGCAAGCAAACCCCCTTGAGCATTATGATACAACCCCACTCTCGTGCTCCTGCTCTCTTTTACTGCATTAGGACAACAACGATTAAACTATTACTTTATGTTGTGGTAGCTGAACCCATACCTCTTCATGACATGTCACTGTCACAGTAAATACTTAAAACCTCCTAGCATGACAAGGAGTTGCTTGAGCCAAGTTGTGACTTTATCCATGCCATGCTTGCTATTGCTTGGAGTTGTGTCAGGTCTGGTTCATCTGGGAATGAATTGGAATGTTATGATCATCTTGTCATGTTGAGAGCTTAGAGTGTGAACACATTTTGGTAAAGGTAGCGATGAGAGGCCATGTAAGAGTGCATGGTGGGTAGTCGCCCTTAAGAACGAAGTCCTATGTATGTTATCTAAGAACAGTTACTACCACACATTGGGCTCTGGGTACTCCAAGCTCTCTCGACTTATTAATCACCCCGATCTCTATCCAGGAGTTGCAACTAGTTTCTAGTGTTTGTAGCTCATGTTATCTGTCTAGAAAGTGGTACCTGGCCAGGTGGGCTTGGGACAGACTAGGCATAGTGGCACGGTGTACCAAGTGGCCCCCGAATGGTGGGCTTGGGAATACCCTGCTAACATTATTTGGGGTCGTGATCGAAACTTCGGCCGGACTTCCCTTGTAGGTTCAGCCTCAGATAGGCAATAAACTTGGACAAGAGTCTTGTGTGGTTAGTCAGGGTATAGCCGACACCCTTGCCAGGCTTCCCCTTGAATGTTTTCGAGATACATGACGTGTATATGGTGGTAGGTGGTGAGAGCGTGTGTGAAGAAATACATTGCTGTAGGGTAATATGATCTATTTGAATTGATGCGACCACTCAAAGCGGATACTCTAAAATGCGCAAGATAAGCGTGAGTGCTATGGATGGCCTGCTCGTAGGGAGATGAGAGATAATCCATAGTAGTGTATTGTTGTGGTGATTAGTTGACTCATATGCGTTTACTGACCTCAAAGAAGTCGTTGGTAGTCGTAGTACAGGATAGCCACTAAGTCAAAGCCGGCTTGCTGCAACTAAACACCATAACACCCTTCTTGATAGTGATGCATAAGTTGATAGTTCTGATGTAAGTCTTGTTGAGTACCTTTGTAATCACGTTTGCTTAATTTATGTTTCTACAAAGAAGACTTTGGTCTCACTAGTAGTTCCGCGTGGACTTTAAGGAGTAGCTTTTATCCCAGCTATGATCTTGTACCCTTGCGAGGGTCTTGTAGATAGTCAGGATTCTCAGCCTTTTTCATTTGTAGTTGTCTGTACTCAGACATGTTATGCTTCCATTGCTTGTATGTGTTGTATGATGGATCATGCGACCCCTATTTGTAATATAATATTATGTTGGATCTTCTTAGCCTTTATCTTTATATGAGTTGTTGAGTTGTGTTGTGATGCCATGTTGTATAGCACATACTTTCTTGCTATGTGTGGGGTTCGACACTTAATTGTTTGCCTTTGGTAGGATTTCTTATGGGGAAATGCTCCCTAGTGCTTCCACTAAGCCATAGTAGTTCGCTACTGCTCCGGAACACTGGGGTTGGCCATCATGTATCCTTCTTTGTTCCTATGCCTGTCCCTTCGGGGAAATGTCACCATTGTTCCTTTAAGTCCTTGTAGCTTGCTACGACTTGGGTTGATACGTTGATGACGAACACGTTCATTGCTGGGTTACATATGTCTGTCCATGTACAACTGTTCCACCTTGGTTCACGACTAACCATGTCGACTCGGGTTGTCTATCATATGGATGCTAGTGACACAATCATATACATGACCCAAAAGGCGCAAACAGTCCCAAGGTAAGGTTGCAGTCGTGGGAATACCGTGCATGAGGCCGCCAAGTGATATGATGTGTTACATGCTAGATCAGTGTGATTTAGGATCCGGGTCCCGACTCTACAAACGTGTAGTAAATTGGACTCGGCACCCGTACCAACACTTCTACATCTTAGAAGGAATAGGTGCATAACACTCGAAGAGTTTGAAAATTTCGAGAAAGTGAAATTTTCTATTGGAGACTGAATACAATAATGAAGAACTAGACTAACTGGGTGCCACGACAAATTGTGCGATGCTCAGGGCAGTTCTGATATGGTGAGTCACACCACCACAATTTTTCCTCGTTGAGTTATCTTTCATTCGTGGTGATTGCTGTCCGTCCGAATGTATTTCACTCATAGCTTTCCTTTCAGGTGTTTGTGTTTCTTCGTTTGAGTGAAACAGGACCCTATTTTCCCTATTATGTATCTCCTCTGGTCTATGACGATCCATTGTGAACATACAATATCATCTGGTTTTGAATCTTTATCTGGTGTTCTTGAACACATTAAATCTTCGGTCTGAACTTAATCTATTTTGGCGAAAGCCGTCCAAAATTTGGGGTTTCCCGCCCAAGTTAGGACCACGTCTTCAGTTGCGGTTGCGACATGTTCTGCAACAACTACCACATTATCTGGTTCATTGAATCGCAAAAGTCCTCTGATTGTGGTCGTCCGATCAGATTTCTTGGATACGGTTATTTCTCCTCACATATAAATACTCAGCCACGCCCGTCCTCCTCTTTCGTTCTCTTTTCCTCTCCGTCACCTCCTCTTTCCAAATCCCTACCCGTACTGCTCCACCTTGAGCTCGACGATGATGATGACTATCTACGCCGCTTTACTGCCAGAAAGTGGTCGCCGGAGTCATCCATCACCACAACAGATCATCTCCTTCACTATTCCATCATAGTGGCTGCACACCATTGTGTTAGGGTATGTATAGTGCGAACTCATACTTCCTTCTTCTTGTTCGAGTTCATCCACTATAAATATTGAATGATTTTATGGTATTTTCTAGATCTGAACTGATAGGTTAATTGTGTGGATGCGGTTCGTAGTTGTCCCTCGCATCTCAATTTCAGACCTAGGGTTTGTGTCATGTCTCATACAAATGGAATGCTTAGCACTTTAACTAGTGATTCTTTCAAACCTACTAGTTTGTTCTACTGATTTCTTCATCTGAAACATTACTCAAAGTCTGCATCTACTTCTTCGAAAATAATGATTTGTTTCAAAATCTTCATTGTGTGATTTCATAACCTTGTCCGCATTTTCCCCTCGTATCTAATCTCATTCATGTGAAAATGCAATCTGTTTAATAGAGATGAAGATGTTGTTCTGGGACCTACTATTGAATCAAAAACTCTGAATGCCAACGACCAAATAGTAGGCTTATCAAGCAGCAAACGCAAGAGAGCATCTGATCCAAATAACAATGAGCAGAAAATGCTTCGGATAAAAAGAACAAGGGTGGCAGACTGCCATACACAAACACTGCTCAATATATCTCTCATTATAGGTACAACACTATCTAAGGGGAAAGCAAAAATTTGAAGGAAAGGCGCCATTAATGGATTCAGCATTACTGAGTGAGAAAATGGTTCAACTACGAGTTTGGTAATCCCCGGTTTGCTCAGAACTTTGCTTTCCATCCACTGTGGGGTGGCTATCATGCAATTTATTTCATAAAGCCAAGGGTCGAGAACTGAGACCTCCACCTTCTCCAAATCCTAATGAATCATCCATTCGCATGCCTAAATCATATCCTAGTGAGCTTGCAAAGCATCGATGAAATGCGATCAAGAAAGCTGAGAAGGCAACAAAGAAGGCTGCTCGCGAAGAAGAAAACCTTCACCTTCTAAAAGATGATATTGATAAGAAAAAGGCCGAAGGAAAATCTGAAGGACGCTCGAAACAAAAACATGATCCAAATGGTGTTGCATCTTCAAAGAAGAAGGCTGCACCGAGGAAGAAAAAGGTCCAGCCAGCTAATAATTTTGAAATGGATGACTCTTCGGATGTTGATGATCCTCCTCGGACTAAGGAAGAAGTTGCAGTTAACCTTAGCGAGCGAGTGAGTTTCACTATGTCTACCATGTTGCAAGACCCATCCGGCACCTCTAAATACTAAGATTCACAAGGCCCATCCTCACACAGTCACCATGGTGGAAAATTTCTATACCACTCCTGGTCTGAATGCAATAGATCTGAAGGACTTGGTTGTGGATGCACCAGTACGAACTGCCAAGCGAGGCGAAAGTATCCAAGCCTGGTTTGAAGAAGATCACTGCTCCTACTCCCAAGCAAGTTGCTCCTCAAGCTGATACTATGAAGGAAATAATCATGAAATTTGCTCCAACAATCACTCAACCTGTGGCTTCTATGCCTCCTCCCGAGCAAGTTCTTGTGCAGACAACTCCTGTTCAAGCATCTAATGCTCGTCACAGCTACTTTCACATATTCATCATGGAACAGCTTGATCGATTCATTTGAATCCTTTCAATGGAGAAGTGGCATCTTTGCCCATTCCCTCTGAAATTGTCGAACAAGCCATCGTGCTTGTGCAAGACATGCAAGAGGATGCTGCTGAAATCAATACTTTGTCTGACGAGCTACTTGACCCGGATGGTCAGATGATAAGAACCTCGTCAAAATTTATAATCAAAGAGCTCGAAGACTCATACAAAGATGTGAAGCGTGCCATTTCTCTCCTTCGCAACAGGCAGTTGCACTTTCACTCAGATTTGGATGAAATGGTTCAAAAGATTTGCAATGAACACCAAGCCAAAGCCACTGGTTATGATGATTTAGTCAAGGGCCATATTGATCATACTGCTAAAAAGGAGAAACAACGCAAGAAGGTTGCGAAGAAAAATGCACCTCCTTCTTCGAAGGAAAATTAACCAAAACCGACAGCTGCACCGTCACAGAAGGAATTGACTCCTGAGCCAGTCATTCCCTCGGAGCCTACTTCAAAGGACTCAGAAATTCCTCACTCTCTAAGGCTAATTGAAACAGTGCCTATGGTCTCCCCTGCTCGAGTTGAAAACCTTTGAAGTATTCTGCTTCTGAAGGAGGTGAAATTCCTCGCTCCGAGACCCATGCTCCTCCTCCTCAAGATGCTCCAATAGTCTTGGATCCACTTGTGGATGAGCAACAACACATTCTAGTGGAAAACCTAGTACCACCTCTTGCAAAAGATTCAGCCTCAGTACCTCCCGAAGCTAAACCAATTCAACAACAAACTGCATCTGAAGCACCACCGTCTATAGCCCCAACTCAATCACCGCACAAATTGACTGTTGATAACACTGCGAGAACTAATGAAGCTGGTCCCTCCTAAAGGAAATCAGTCTCTCCTCATTATCTAGACTCGATCATGTACGGTGATGATTTTCTCTCTCCTTAGGAAGAACTCAGTACACTAACCCTCATGAGGAATTACCAATGTTTTTAGTTGGTGCTCGCACGAAAGATCCCCTGTTCAACATAAATGTGCATCCTAAATTCTTTCAAGAAAGCCCTTATGATGGATTGTGCATATCAGAATCCCCCCGGTCTCGTACAAAGGAACAAGCAATCAATTATTATCGTGGGCTCTATGAAAGGAAAAAGATGTTCCCTCATGAATATTTCAATATCCCTGCAATGCGAAACATTGGATGTTTCAATCAGCTGCTTCAAGACTTGGATGATTCCCTCAAGTTCTATGCCACTTTGTACATCACTAGTGATGAATTTGACAATCGAAGTGGATCTTGGAATGGATGACAGAAGGGAAACAAATAAAATGCACTTCAACAGATTTCATTTCGCACTTTCATTGTCATCACTTTGAGCATGACAACAATGAAATTCGTGTGCACAACATTGATGTGATTTGTGATGAAGATTTTTGGTGTACCATGGACCAAGACAAGATTTGCGATTATACCGGTCCTCCACTTCCTGGGCACTTAACCTTCGAGAACCAGACTTTGTACCACATGTTGTCCTACACAATCTGCCCATTGGCTAGTATGAATGCCGACAAGACCATCTATGATGTTCTTCGCAGTGCCATCTACACCATTTCAGAAAGATACATATTCGATATTGAAGACATGTTTCTTCGCATTCTGAAAGATTCTGCTCAGTATCCATTCTACGTTAAAGTCTTCGTGCCATGGAGTCCAAAGGTGATTGACCATGCAATGGGCACAATGTATCTGGCGAAGGGAAGCCACAAAAGCTTCATATCTCTCGTTCGCGATACATTACAAGCCATGGAAGATTTTACTTCGAGCAAATAACCAGTGTCACCTAAAGATTACCATAAGAAACTTGATGGTCCACAAGTTCCTCGGCATGATCGAATGTTTTCTCTAGAGCCGCCATCACAACTGGAAGTCATTTTGTGCATGCAACAACTACTTCTGCAATATATCACTGAAGAAAGGCAAGAGAAATAGAATCTCGCCTCCGAGCTAAATGCTATAAACAATCACACTAGGCTGATGCATCTGATCGCTGATGAAAACAAGAAGAGGCTCTGGAAATTACTTCGCAAGTTCTTTACCAAGAAACAACTCTTGAATGTAAACCTTCAAGAGTTGTATGATTACATCGACAATGTCACAACCCTAGCTCAGCCCCTGTAGTCTTTCCCTGATCATCATGTTTAAGATTCAAATGAATCTGAATTGGGGATGTTCAAACCCTAGCATTAAATCAACTCAACTAGGGTGGATTAAATCTTTTTCAATAAACCCAAAATGTCCCTAAGAAAAGTTCATGATTTCTGGTTAAGGTGGAAACCTCTGCCAAAAATGATGAATATATTCTTAGATCATTTTTGGATTTTTGAATTAAATAATATTGTATTTCACTTTGGGCATTTAAATACTATAAACAATTTAAGTGCTCAAATAATTCTGAAACTAAATGTGAGTCACTGGAATAATCCATAGAGAGTCCGCAAATTATTTCAGGAGTTTACAAAATTGGTTAGTATTTTTAGTAATTCAAAACAGAGGAAAAGAAATAGAAAAACAGAAAGAATTAGAAAAAGGTAGAGAGAGAGACAGAATTACCTGGCGCTCACCTGGCAACCCATCTGGCATGCCCAGCCCACCACCTGGCCCCTGCCAGTCACCCCTTTCCTCGCGCCAGAAGGATGGGAGGCGCGTGCCCGACGCGCGCGCCCACGCGCCGGCCATCTCCTCCTTGTCTGCCTTCCAACCGACCCTCAGGACAATGCCATGCCACCCCGCAGAACCCCCTCGACCCCTTCCTCATCCTCATGTCTCCTCTGCCTCTCTTCCCCGCTCTTCTCGCTCGCGTCCAAGAACGCTGACGAGCACCAGCGTGTCCACCGGGCTCCCCTCGTCCCTCTGCCTGCTCCAACGGATTCGCCTCGACCACCTCTTCCTCCTAGCTAAGCAACGCACCGCGGGAAGCTCTGCATCACCTCCACGCCAACGTCTTCAACCCCGGGCGCCGCCGATCACCGACTCTGATTCACCCTTTTCAGCGCCTCCCTGAGCCCACTGGCCTGTTCTGTGAGTCCGCCGTGAGCACCTCGTCGTTTCCCCTCTCTTCTCCCCCTTCATTACGTTAGCCATCGCTACCATCGAGCCCGAGAGCTCGGCTCCGCTGGTGATGTCGCCACCGTGGCCTGAGCTCGACCCAGCAATGCCCTTGCACTACATCTTGCTCATGGTGCCTCCAAGAGGACGCCTAGCCCCTTTGCAAACTCGCCTACTTGCTCTAGCGCCGCACCCCGAGCGGGCAGTAGCTCCGAGCGCCGCCCCGCTTACCGTCGTGAGCGATTCCAGCCACCTTAGCACCACCCACCACCATCGGTCGACACGCCTTGTCGTGCAACATCTGCAGGATCCAGCCGCGCGAGCTCCCGTCGCTAGAGTCGGCTGGACGGGCAACCCCATCGAGTCCCGATTAGCATCGGCAGCTAACCGCTGTTTTGGATGATGTGGACACGTCATTAAGGGCTAATGCACCACTAATTAAACCCCACAGACACCGACAGTGGACCCCACCGCATTAATTAAGTATGAGATTTAGTTCTGTTTTGGATTAGATTAAGTACATTGGGCCCTGACTGTCAGGGTTGACCTGCCTAGTCAGCGTTGACCTGGTCCCACTGGTCAGCCTTTGTTTAGGCCTTAATACACTGACATGCGGGACCCACAGGTCAGCTTTGACCTGGAACGGTCTGTTGACCAGTGACATCCGCAAGACGTGTTGCTGATGCAGTAATGTTTTCTGGGATTTTAAATAAATCAGAAATGATTTATTTATTTCAGAAAATGTTCAAACTTCTAACAATCATAGAAAATCAACCGTAACTCCAAATGAAATAATTTATATATGAAAAATTATCAGAAAAATCCAATCTATCCATATAAAGCATTGTCATGCATGTTTGAAAAACTTATGACTACTGTTTAGGACAATTCAGTTAAATGGCATTTAAGAAATCACATATGAAGTGTGAATTTGAATCTTTGATTCAAACCAACTTCATTTAATCTGGTTGCTAGTTGCATTAGCTCAGACCACAACATATTGCCATGTCATAATCATGCATCATATTGTGCATTTCATTGATTGTGTTCCTTCTTTGTTTATCGGTGTTGTTCCCTCTCGATAGACGCGTTCTGATGATTTGATCAATGACACCGATGAAGAGTTATACTATCTTTAGAAGTGCTAGGAAAGCAATACCCCCTTGTTCATGCCGATACAATCCCACTCTCTTGCTCTTGCTCTCTTTTACTGCATTAGGACAACAACGATTCAACTGTTACATGATACGGTAGTTGAACCCTTTTCCTCTGCATGACCTGTCATTGCCACAGTAAAAGATGAAACCCACTAGCATGAGTAGGAGTTGTTTGAGCCCTGATGTGCCTACTCATTCATGTTTATTTTTCATGCCTGCTACTGCTTGTTGAGTTAGGTCTGATTCATCGGGGATGAATTGGAATGTTGTGAATATGTCCTATTGTTAAGAGCTAAGTGTGTGAACACAATTTGGTAAAGGTAGCGATGAGAGGCCATGTAGGAGTACATGGTGGGTTGTCTCATTGAAACCATCCTCAGAAACTGAGTTTTGTGTTTGTGATCCATGAACAGCTACTACCACACATTGGAATGCTTAAGTGCCCCTCTCGACTTATTAATCAACTCGATCTCTGTCCAGGAGTTGCAACTAGTTTCTTGTGTTTGTAGGTAGTGCCAGTAGTCTACCAAGTGGCACCCGGTATAGGTGGGCTTGGGACAGACTAGGTGCAGTGGCATGGTGTACCAAGTGGCACCAGGATGGTGAGCTTGGGAACCCTGCTCACATCGTTTGGGGCCGTGAGTGACACCCCGGCCGGGTCTCCTTGCGGATGGAACCCGAATAGGCGATAAACCTGGACTAGAGACTTGTGGGGTTAGTCAGGTCATGGCCGACACCCTTGCTAGGCTTCTGCTTGAAGGTTGTCGAGATACATGACGTGTACATGGCGGTAAGTGGCGAGAGCGTGTGTGAAGAAGTTCACCCCTGCAGGGTTAATATGATCTATTCGAATAGCCGCGTCCGCGGTAAAGGACCTTTGGGTTGCCTATATAGTTCATGGACAAGTGGAAGTGGATACTCTAAAATCCGCAAGATAAGCGTGAGTGCTATGGATGGCGTTCTTGTAGGGAGACGGGAGCGTTTCCATAGTGGTGTATTGCTATGGTGAATATGTGGACTCGTGTGCGCCACCTCAAAAGAGTTACTTGCAGTCGTAGTTCAGGATAGGCACCGAGTCAAAGCTGGCTTGCAGCAATTAAACCACACCATCCCTTTGTTGATAATGATGCATATGTAGTTAGTTCTGATGTAAGTCTTGCTCTATTTGTACTGACGTTTGCTTAATTTATGTTTTTGCAGAGAGACTTCAGTCTCGCTAGTAGTTCCGTGTGGACTTCGACGTTTAGCTTGTTACCTCAGCTACAGTCTTGTGCCCTCGGCAGGATCTGGTAGATAGTCAGGCTTCTCAGCCTTTTCATTTGTAGATGTCTATACTCAGACATGTTAAGCTTCCTCATGTGCTTCTGGCTTGTATGCTTTGAATGTTGGGTCATGAGACCCATGTTTCTAATACTTGGTTCCTCGAAGCCTAATGAATAAATACTTTGAATTGTAGAGTCTTGTTGTGATGCCTTGTTGTATTTGCACATATCGAGCATATTGTGTGTATGTTTTGAAATGCTTGGTATGTGTGGGATCTGACAACCTAGTTGTTTATTCTTGGTAGCCTCTCTTACCGGGAAATGTCTCCTAGTGCTTCCACTGAGCCATGGTAGCTTGCTACTGCTCCGAAACACTTAAGCTAGCCGGCATGTGTCCTTCGTCGTTCCTGTGTCTGTTCCTTCGGCGAAATGTCACACGTTGTTCCTTTATGTCCTAGTAGCTTGCTACGACTTGGGTTCATATGTTGTTGATCGACACGTTCGTTGCTGGGTCATGTATGCCTGTACCTGTAAGTTAGCGCCACTTCGGATCCACGACTAGTCATGTCAGCCCGGGTTCTTTGTCATATGGATGCTAGTGGCACTATCATATACGTGAGCGAAAGGCGGAAACGGTCCCGGGACAGGTAAGGTGGCACCCGTGGGAGTACCGTGCGTGAGGACGCAAAGTGATATGATGTGTTACATGCTAGATCCGTATGACTTAGGATCGGGGTCCTGACAGTATTGGTATCAAAGCCTGACTGCCTGTAGGATTACCAAGCCAAACTGGTCGAAGTTGAGTCTAGAAATTCTTTAGTTATATAAGGGAATTGGTTGTGGATGGGAACGTAAGGCTCTTTTTACTCCTTATACCTTATGCCCTTCTGATCCGAGTCATCCTATCTTTCCTACGGGGTTAAGGAACTAGGCTTTCTCTTCCTTCTATCAGGATCATGTTTTACTAATCTGTATACTTATAAAATTGATGGATTCAAGCCTCAGTTCAGTCCCTACTACTTTCGTGTGTTCATAACTAGCCTCAGAACTTTGATATTGTGATGATTAAGTGGTTATGCCACCATTTTGCAGGATGTCTCAAATCTTTCTGAGCATTTACAACCGTTATGCTGCCCGAGTCATCCCAGGTTTCTAAATAGTCTGATGCATTTGCAAATCCCTTCTTTCCATTTCCGATGTTCCTTTGGCCAGGTTAACCACACTAGCTAGTGTGTTTAGGTACTTCTTTGGCTCAGTATATAGGTTGGAGCTATTATTATGACCTAGGTGTCTTAGTTAATCGCCTAGTAATCTAGCCATGCTTTGTGTTCCCAGTGTGATGATTCCGGCAGTCATTTTCGAGATGCATCCCGTGATGCCAGTTAGTTAGTAGGCATTCTATACTTGGGTTCTTGAACCCGAGATTCACCCAACTTACTTAGTGTTGATAGTGTTTGCTCGTTCCTTTAGGTTATTAGTAACCTTTGTGATAGTCCTCGAGGTCCGTGGTATTTCCTTCTTCCGAATACCATGAACAATTCTTGGCAGAAGTTCTTTTGAACCGAAAGATCACAATAGAGTGCTCTTGATGAGTTCTGCATTCCATGTTGTGAGTCTGCCAGTTCTACCTTTCTGCAAGGGTTATCCGGAAGAAATGTTGAGTTTTTCTCGTCATACTAATCTATGCATCCACAACTCGGAAAATCGTATGTTCCTTTGAGTTGTCCCTCTTTAGTTGTTCTCTGGCCCTCGTCTATCAACTGATAGAAAGGAGTAGTTGTGCAATCGCGTTTATCGATGTCTATTACTCTCTGTTTCGTCAAGCCCTTCTATTCCGGAATGACTAGGAGAAATGAACTCCAGTACCTTATCCATTTCTAGGATTTGGTCAAAGCAGTTGTATTCCGCATATCAAAATGCAATCCAGCTTATGATTCTGCTCTACCCTAAAGTATTATCCTCTTTATATTAAGAATGTCATGGGAATTGGACACCATCCTATGAACTCTTGATACAGTGATACTTCTCGCCCTCATTATTCATTTCTCGGTCCCCATGTTGTTGCAACTGGAATGCCGACAGGTGAATGCGTGAAATCAATACTCCTAGCAACCTTGTTGCTTGGTAGATAAATGGTCAATAACCTCATTCTTAGTGTGTTGATTATTGAATCACCATCCTAAGGTTGATCATGCTTTCTAGTCCTTATTTCTGGTGCACTCTTCGATCAATGAGTTAGGATCGTGTCGATTCCTTTCTTATTTGATCATATAGTCCTGCCGTGAAAAGCAAGATTGTTCTCGAGCTTAGTAACATATCGGTGGTTCATGATTCTCCGAATATCTTCTCGGAGGTATCACTAGGTTGTCACCTGACCGCTATGTTGAGCTCGTGATCAAGTTGGTTTTCGAAACCAGCCTTTCTCCAAGAATCCGTGTTGGATACCCTGAGCTAGTTGGTTAAGCTAAACAACAACTTGGAGAGTTGGAAGATAAATATTTGTCCGACTTAGTTCATTTTATGGGATATCTTATATGTGTGTTGAAGAAAGATGGTATCTTCATTGATTGACCCTCGTGATCAGTTAGTGGACCTACCATCTTATCCAATCCTTGATTTGAGTATGGACTATCGTGAAATCAAATCAGAACCAACGATATTCGTAATTTTTTTCTTACTCTTGGTTGTTCCTCGAGCATACACCATTACATCTTTTGGGTCTGACCAATACTATCGCCTTGTTCACGTAGTTTTGGATTTCCACCTATAAGGAAGCATGGATGGATTGTTGTTGATCCCATCGACAACAATTTCACCTTGCCCATGATTCATGTTGAACATCTAAGTTAGTATTGGAAACTTTGTAAGCATTGCCTTCATGTTCCACTCATGAGGTATACGTTTGGATGGAAGAAGTGACTTCCTCTAATTCACGTGCACTTGATGTATGTTTTCGCCGTGGATCCGAGAAAGATTGTTTTTGCTTCCTCTGGAATCATCCCAAGTTAGTCACGCCTATGTGCGAAGTACTCTAAGGTTTGATAGGTTGGCCGCCTCCATTCCATAGGTGCTTCCTAGTTCACCAGGCCACTGATTGATTTGTTCAGGGAGGAGAAGTTTCTTCATAAGAGCTAATCATATGACTTGTGTAAGGACTACGTTATCCACAATGATGGTTTCCCAACCTAAACTCGGTAGTGTTCTATTATAAGACTACTACGTGACTACTACATGGTCATGCTTGTCTGGGACAACGTGTTCACATGTATGTAGCAGAACCAGCTCATGTTTCGGAGCTTACTATCGTAGTTCGTTTCCTGAGAATCTTGCAACGTTATCTCATCGAATTGTGTTGCAAACTTTAATTTTTCTTTCTAGACTTAATGAGTCTAGAATATCCTAACACCAACCAGATCTGAATCTCAGGCAGATATGATGGTTGGAACATTTCCCAAGAACTATAATATTGGTCTCTCCGTAATCGGTAAAGTGAATGTCGTACCCAACACACCCAGCCGAAAGACCTATTGTTGTAGTATCTTGATTAAAGAAGTTGGCCACCTCCCCATAAGGATTTTGGAGGATTTACTCCAGTAGTTGTTCCTTATTAATTTTTTTTCCGAAGTCCAACCTTTTACTTGATGTTCTAGATATCAAAACATATCTATGAATGGTTTATGCTAGCACATCAAGGAGAACATTAGAAGTAGAGTGCTAAATGTCCCTCGGTCTATCATCCAGATTTTGATCCCTTGGCCTCGCTAAGGTGAAATCTGAGAAGATGTTATCTTTCTTTGCATCTGCATCGTCATTCACTATTCATCGTGGTAGTATCTTGTGCTGCCAGGATCCTTGACACAGATGTTGGTAAAACCTTGAAGAATATGGAAATGCTCAAGTTCTTGAGAGCACGCGCAAGCACTAGGCGTTATCGCTGACACTAAGTGGGATTGCTCCCAGTTTCCTCGGTTATGCTATAAGTTTTCAAACAGTGGACTCCCTCTCATCTGTTGAGTTCTTCCCCAGTTACTAGAATAATTCCCAGCATTTGCATTTTGTTCCCAGCTTGCACCCGCCATTGTGCTAGTCTACCATGGGTCCCATCCAAAATCATCCCTTGCATTGTCTTCAACAAGGTAGTCCACATCATCCATCCTTGTCTACGTATGTCGTTCCCTCGAACTCCGTCAAATGATCATTTGGGAGTTACCTCAAGCTGGTATAAAGAATTTCAATGTTCTCTGAATCAAAAGTAATTCTTTCTGCCACTTAAGGTAATAATTCTACGAGTCGCCTCCTCTAAGATGTTTCGTTATGAGATCATGGCAACTAACTCCTCGCTACTCTGACCTTGTCCACCATTTTCTTAAGCGTGGAATTTTTGCCTACCCAGTTGAACCCCTGTCATCTACTTCTTTCCATCACACTTGGTGAGTGTCTGGTGTCTCACCTCGAGAGATATTATTATGCCTCATTCCATGAGTTGATCGTCAGTTGCTCGATCTTCAAGAAGATCGATTATCGAGTTTCCTTTTCACCTTGTTGTCATGTTGGTTGGAGTTCTCAGAGCAAGACGTTGAGACAAAGATGATGTTCGAATCTACGTTCTTATGAAGTGCAACCTGGATCATGAAGTTTGCGATACTTAGTGTCCCCTGTTGTCATCTTACCCTACACTTGAATCTCGGGACGAGATTCTTGTTTAGTGGGCGTGAGTTGTCACAGCCCTAGATGATGTAGGGCGGAACCCTATGGTGACGATCTTTCACGTTTGGAGTGGATCCTACGGGGAATCACGAAGAACACGCGGAAGCACAAAGGGGAAACACGGGGAAAACGAGAGAGAATCACTAAACCGACAAGTAATCGATCACACAAGCGCTAGATCATCGAACACATGAGGTAGCACAAGATTCAAGATCAACAAAGGAAAGATACAAAAGTAACCGTTCTTCTCCGAGAGGAGGTCTTGAATCCACGAGGGGATCTTCCCATAAAGGGGTCTTGAATCCAAGTGGATCTTCTCCGAGGAGGCCGCGGTCTCTCACGAGGAGGAGATCCGATGGATGAGCGAGGCTCTATCTCACAAATGAGCTAAATCAACGCTAACCCTAACTAGGAGGAGGTGCGGGAGTATATATAGTGCTAGCCCACGAAGGGGTAAGTGAGTGGGGAATACATGGGCCCTTGGCCCGTTCTCTGTGCGCAGACAGGCGCCGAATGTCCGGGCTGGGGGGCGGATGTCCGGGGCTTCGAGACAGGTCGGATGTACGGGCGGGGAGGCCGGATGTCCGGGCTGGCCTGGGTGCCCTGCGGTTGCTCTTTGGATAGCAGGGGCCGGATTTCCGGCAAGGAGGGCCGGATATCCGGGGCTTCGGGAGGAGCCGGATGTCCGGGGCACGGCACTGGATGTCCGGGCTGTCGGGGTCGCCTCCAGATGCATTCTGTGATGGATGCCGGATTTCCGGTGGTTGGGCCGGATGTCCGGGCTGTGGCCGGATATCCAGGGCCTGTAGCAGCTGGCTCTTCTTCCTTCTCCTCTTCCATGCTTCCGCACACGCTTGGCCTTGTTCCTTGGGTTCTCCATGGTTTCCTCGGGTGTACCTGAGTATGCACAAGGTCCGCGCTTCAAGTAGCAACCATGTCTCATGTGAATGGAAAGGGGAAGCATTTAGTAACGGGTTCACCTTGTGTCCAATATCGCATAGTCGAGGTCCCATCTTATGTATCCTTGGGGCTTGGGGAGTAGTCGGAGTGTACATGGGGATGAACGTGGGATGCTCCGCATCATCTCCCCCCCTTGGGAAAGATCCGACCTCGGATCCTGATCCTCATCACCATGGAAACGGTTGTCGTAGACGGACTTGTAGTTGTACGAAGTTGAAGACATGGTGCGATCCAAGTAGTCCAAGGTGTCACCGGAGTGATAGACATGCAAAAAGAGCAAACACAAGCAACACTCGAAAATACAATGGTTAGCGCACACAAAGTGTCCATCATGTAAGAATGAGTCCGTGCGGCAAGATAGTGTGTGGCAAGACACATGATGCTTATCAAGACGATCTAGAATGATATGCAAAGCATTCATGGGGAAATTAGCATGGTGCACAAAGCGACAAATTCTACCATTGTGCAAAATGATGTCATAATGTGATGGTTTATCAAGAGCATGAACATGGTAATTGGTGCTCATTGTGGGTATGTGATCATGCAATTGATGGTGGGCAATGTGATCATTATGTATGAATATGCCATCAAGGTAGATCACAACAAATTTGCTAAGGAAATGCACAAGCTCATATATCATGGATGACATGGAAATAGATTCCACAAGACAAGCATAATGTGAGTCAATCCATGCATAGGGTGCAAACTTGTGGTGAGTATGATATGTCCATCGAGCATGACATGTATGAGCACAATCAACAAATATGGAGGTGGTGGTGTACCAATGCTCGATGTCGTGGCATGAGTAGAGGTTCGAAGGTGCATTCCATAAGTCCGAGCGCTCCTCAATGTGAAGGTCCATAGAGCCAATCTCCAATGTCGCTCCTCCGTTCGTGAGATGTATCATGTAGACAACAAGAAGGAAATAACAATGAAAGAGTGACCCATCCAATATGCAAACTTGAGGATGGCTCAAAGGGAAGGAGTTCACCTTTAGTAGATTCTCGCAAATGTTGGTGTTGCACATCGTGTATGCCTTCGCATCACCAAGTTGTCGCATAACGACATTGCCTTGTGAAACCTCCAAATGAAAGAACATGACAAACACTCGAAAAAACAAATGAGGTTTGCGGAAATGCAAAACCTATCATTCGAGTGGTAAGATACCCAACAAGTGTATGCATCATGCTCATCATAAGAAAGTACAAGGGACCGTGTCATAGTATGGAGGCCTATGATGCAAGAACAACCAAGTACAATAGGCTCAATCAAACAAGCATGCATCACAAGTAAGGTGTCAAAGTCTCCAAGATCAATAAGCATAGTATGGTTTCACTCGATACAAGTGGATATGAAAGAGGCAACTAATGGACACAAGAGACAATGATCAAGATATATCATGTGATAGGCATGATCATATATGTCATCAACCCAAGAAAGCAAGTAATAGTGGAACATGGGTGATGCAACATAGCAAGCAATCATAGCGGTCAAGTCAAACAAGCTAGTAGTGCGAAGATGCAACATACTAGAAGGAATCATGGCAAGCATGTCATGTGTGCAAATAGTGGGCGTGAATAATTCACATGTCTGAGCACAAGCATGAAAGCAAGATGAGAACAAAATATCATCAATGTATTGGCGAGAGACCATATGTAAGTAGAAATGGGGCATCATAACTCTCCCAACACAACAAGCATCAGTAGAATGTGGCACATGATAAACACGGCAATAGCAACAAGTATCTCCACCAAGCATGCAAATACACATAGAAGTAGCATAATGGTGAATCATGGGTATATGCAAGCAAGGGTCACAATTGCATGGCAAAGGCATAGGAGCAAGCATAACATGCAAAGTGAACACAATAGTATGGGCATAAGGTGACAAGTGGTAAATAGCCCATAGCCATGTGAGAGCCAAGTAGAAGAGATGCGCGTAGTCGTTGCGCGAAGGAAATGGTGGAAAGGATAGTCCATTGGATCCCAAAGCATCGTTGCTCTCAAGAGCTCGTTTCATCAACTCTTGGGATTGAGAGGTTGACGAGTATACATGAGTATCTACACAAAACAAAGACAAAGGGAAAATTGTGTGTGCATGGTATATGTACACATCATGCACCATGATGCGCACGTGCATGTGTCGGTTAGCACTAAATAGCCAATGCTCAAATAAATGAGATGCGTGATATAGAAACATGTCATCCATCATGAGAGGTTTGTTATTATGTATAGCATAATGGAGACTCAAATTGTGTAATGCATCATGAGAAATATCTAGAGCATTGTTATTCATGGAATGCATATGGTGCAAGCAATTATGTGAATCATGCAAAGTATGGAATGCATCAAAATCTCCTAATATGTATGAGGAAACTATGGGGGTCTCCTCATGAGCATGAGTAGCAACATCACATGGAGAATATTGACAACATCCAAAACAAAGCATATTCGAAACAATGTGATCATGGCATGGCGTAGTAGATGAACTGCGCAAATCATGTAAAGGAAGCATGGCAATATCATCACATGAAAAACAAAAGCCAATGACCATCATCTCGTCATCTATGCCATAAGTGCAAATGGGATTGATCTTAATGGGGCATGCATAGTTACTATGTTGAGATTGAAATGAAGCAATATGGGAGATCTCACTCATAGCATATGACAAGTTCAATGGATTGTCAAACATGAAGTGACCAATAGAATTTTCACATGATATCCTATGGAGCATAGCATCACAACTAGGCAACTCAACATGCTCATCATCATATTCATCATAAATAGGTAAGTCAAGGCATGAAGAAGTCTCACTAGCATGAAGCATGGCAATAGGTGGGTCAACATCATGGGAGCAATCAATGTCAAAAAAGTCCACTAGTGGGACAAGAGAAGCACCATCACCTATGTTACCTTTGGAGCATAGCTCATGTGTTGTAGGTGAGGTGTTGAAGATCCAATCGTTGTCATCTTCATCTTGATGGAACCATGTGGGGGTGCATCATTGTCCACCATGGCCATCGGTTTTCCCATTGGAGGGATGGACTCGTCGAGGGTAGGCATGTCATCATGTAGGAGACCTAGCACCAAAGAAGGAAACACACTCGGAGTAGATGTTAAGTCGTTTGAAATCATAGTGGCCTCACATGCCGTGTCAACTACCTCACTCACTAAGTGTTGTGGCTCACTCACTCCCTCAAGGATGCTCTCACTCATATGGTTGGTGGAGTCACTCAAATGGTGCGCAACCTCACATAGGATGTGTGGCATGCTCTCATGTGTGGGGCTAGTGGTGGTCACACTCATCCTCTCATAGGATATGCTCTCAATGTCACGTATGGTGAAGTCACTCATGTCACTCACGTGGTGGTGGATCTCCTCAGATGGCACTTGGGGCATCTCGACATATGTGGGTGTCGGAGAGATGTAGGTGCAAATGTCTCCATGCGCGGTCGCGTAGCTTGACTCGGAGTATGAGTCCAATATGGGTGTCGTCTTCATGTTGTTGAAGAGGTTCGCGCTCGTCCCCGTAGTCGAAGGGGATGGCCCTTGCTCGACATTCTTGTCGCCGTCTTATTGTTGGAGGCCATATGATGTGGCACCTCATAGCTCGTCTCCATGACCAAAGGGAGTTTCCCATGCTCGGCCATCTTCCTTGGGGGGCTTCCGAAGATGGAAGTGTTACCCTCGCTCATAGGTAGTCGCCTTGTACTTGATGAAGTCGTTGTAGGCGTACTCGTGGGAAGTAGGCGAAGATGCCGTACGTCCAAAGGCGAAGATGCCTTCATAGCACTTGGCGAAGATGCCGAAGTGGTGGTGGTAGTCGTAGCACCGTCTTGGTGGTGGTCGTCTCGCGGTCTTCTTTTGTGCTCATGAAGCTTGGACTTGGTGTGAAGTAGGGCGTGTTGGGACTTGTGCATTTGCACTTGTGGAGCATCTTCATGATGATGATGTCGTTGTCATGCTTGAGCTCGAAGTAGATGTCGTTCATCGTCGTCGTGCACATGTTGCTTGGAGGTGACTTGCCCTTCATGACGATGTGGATCACGAACGTGATGATGGTCGCCATGTATATGTGGACAAGGACGATTTGCACTTGCATCATTTTCGCGCTCCGAAGACTTGTGGGTTGAATGTCGCCGCCTTGAAGATGACGAAGGGGAAGTAGACTTGATCAAGGCTCTAATCTCCTCCATCCTTGCATCTTGCTCATCTTTATGTGCGGAAAGCTTCTTGTCGATGTAGTCCCTTTTCCTTGCTTTGGAGTGACGAATGTCGATGGAGATGTTCTCGATACGCTCTCGCAATCATGATTGTGCACCTTGCATTTGTCGTTGTAGATCGAAGATGGACGCTTTGGAGATGTAGTTGTTCACGTCGTTGTTGTTGTCGTAGACCGGAGATTTAATGCCTTGCCTATCCATCACAAGACTCGAGCAAATATGAGTGGGAGAAAGAGAAGAACTTCTACCAATGTATCTTGACCGATGTTGACAATGAATCAAGTTCACTCAAATGTGGACAATGAAATAGCACTATTGGTACCAATCCTTGTCGGTTCTCACACCTACACAAGTAAAGCTTATGGAGGAGCTCGGTGAGGATAGTGGCACAAAAATTTAATGCAAAATGTTAGCAAGAGTCAATAATGTTGAAAAAGATTCACAAATTCGCAAGTGAAACAAATGGACCAATAGCAATATGGATGGCACACGGAAACGCACACACAAATAGATAAATGGGGTCATGCAACCAAGGAGTGAGCACAAAATGTGGAATCCATGGAAAACGCTTGTGTTGCACAACTCAAGAGAGACGCTAGCACGATTGCTCTATTGGTGGATACGACACTTGTGCACAACCTATAAGATGCAAAATGGATAAACTTTCTATCCCAAGTATGCTATGTATGTATGGTTCCCGGTGTTTCTCTCAAGATGATCCAAGATGATCGGATATGACAATCTTATGTGCAATGTGGTATGGTGCTATGTCACTTGCTTACAAGCTTCTTTGCTCTCTTTCTTTTGCTTAAAAGCTTTATTTTTATTTTTTTCTATGTATGGCCACTTTTGCACAATGCACAAACCAAGATAGCAATTGTGTATATGCGGGAACAAACTTGTGACACAAGATATGATACCAATATATGCACCACAATGATATGGTATATATGCTATGGGAAGTATGATCACTAATGTGCACAAGTAACGTTGCCGGCAATACTCAAATGGCTAGTCTCGATAGGCAAGTAACGCAAAAGTAAGGCTAGGGGTTAACAGTGCAATGGCAAGGGGAATATACAATGGAGGGATATCACGATACCAAGATGATATGGAGGTTACCGTCCAACAATGATGAGTAGTGGTGTTCTTGATGTAGATACCAAGATGATGGAGACTCGTCCCTAAGTAGCCGAAACACCTTAGGAAACGGAAAAACCGCGAACTCAAAATCTCAAACGTCAAATGTCAAAATGGTGGTAGCGGAGAGCAGAGGTGGTGTGCACTTGGCAATGCGGAGGTGGGATGACGGGCTATACACGTGTCAAAGTTGAAGTTGCCGTCCCTAAGTAGCCTAAACACCTTAGGAGACACAACTCATAACACAAACAAAATGGGTTAAGTTGCGGTGGCGGAAGTGTATGGTGGGCAAGGTTATGCGGAAATGGTGGTGGTTGATGAAGAAGCAACGTCCCTAAGTAGACGAAACAACTTAGGAGACTCGAATCACTACTCAAACAACCTCAAATGCAATGGGGTGCAATATGGGCTAGGTTGCGGAAGTCGGTGGTGGTGTAGCGGATGATGTGGTGGAAGCCCTAGGCAAAGATGCCAAAATTCACAAACTTTGATTGAGCCAAATGATGTTGGTGGTATTTTTGTGGGATGGGGGATGTCAGTAGCTTCAAAACGAGCTAAAGAACTTCAAAAACGGACTCCGGATGAATTAGTTATGGTCAAAACTGCGAAACACGGGAGGCTGAAATGACAGCGGGCGGACATCCGGGGATTTCGCCGGATGTCTAGGACCTGATGTCCAGAAACTTGCATGAAAATGTGCTCCAGGAGCCGGATGTCCGGGCTAATGGGCGGATGTCCGGGCTGGCCGGATGTCCGGTGGTCGGGCCGGATGTCCGGGCTCCAAATCCGAGGATGAACTCGAGGAACTCAATTTTGGGGCGGAAATTGATGATTTCGGGGGCAAAATTGGATGTATTTCGTGGATGGTAGGTGGGGAAACTTGGGGAGATGCTAGATCCACTTGAAACCAAGCAAATCCATGGATCAAAATCAACAAAACATCATCAAACCAACAAATCACAAAAAAAATTTGGGGGCTATTTTTGGTGGGGATTTTCGGATTTAGGACGAAATCAACAAAATTAAGCTAGAAAAAGAGGGGTAGGGGCTCCAAAAACGTGATCAACATGGCTCATGATACCAAGATGATGTAGGGCGGAACCCTATGGTGACGATCTTTCACGTTTGGAGTGGATCCTACGGGGAATCACGAAGAACACACAGAAGTACAAAGGGGAAACACGGGGAAAACGAGAGGGAATCACTAAACCGACAAGTAATCGATCACACAAGCGCTAGATTATCGAACACCTGAGGTAGCACAAGATTCAAGATCAAAATGGAAAGATACAAAAGTAACCGTTCTTCTCCGAGAGGAGGTCTTGAATCCACGAGGGGATCTTCCCGTAAAGGGGTCTTGAATCCAAGTGGATCTTCTCCGAAGAGGCCGCGGTCTCTCACGAGGAGGAGATCCGATGGATGAGCGAGGCTCTATCTCACAAATGAGCTAAATCAATGGTAACCCTAACTAGGAGGAGGTGGGGGAGTATATATAGTGTTAGCCCACGAAGGGGTAAGTGAGAGGGGAATACATGGGCCCTTGGCCTATTCTCTGTGTGCAAACAGGCGCCGGATGTCCGGGCTGGGGGGCCGGATGTCCGGGGCTTCGCGATGGGCCGGATGTCCGGGCGGGGAGGCCGGATGTCCAGGCTGGCCTGGGTGCCTTGCGGTTGCTCTCTGGATACCAGGGGCCGGATTTCCGGTGAGGAGGGCCGGATGTCCGGGGCTTCGGGAGGAGCCGGATGTCCAGGGCACGGCACCGGATGTCCGGGCTGTCGGTGTCGCCTCCAGATGCATTCTATGATGGAGGCCGGATTTCTGGTGGTTGGGCGGATGTCCGGGCTGTGGCCAGATGTCCGGGGCCTGTAGCAGCTGGCTCTTCTTCCTTCTCCTCTTCCATGCTTCCGCACACGCTTGGCCTTGTTCCTTGGCTTCTCCATGGTTTCCTCGGGTGTACCTGAGTATGCACAAGGTCCGCGCTTGAAGTAGCAACCATGTCTCACGCGAATGGAAAGGGGAAGCATTTAGGAACGGGTTCACCTTGTGTCCAATGGCGCATAGTCGAGGTCCCATCTTATGTATCCTTGGGGCTTGGGGAGTAGTCGGAGTGTACATGGGGAAGAACGTTGGATGCTCTGCATCACTAGCTCAGCCCCTATAGTCTTTGCTTGATCATCATGTCATCATGTTTAAGATTCAAATGAATCTGAATTGGGGATGTTCAAACACTAGCATTAAATCAACTCAACTAGGGTGGATTAAAATCTTTTTCAATAAACCCAAAATGTCCCTAAGAAAAGTTCATGATTTCAGGTTAAGGTGGAAACCTCTGCCAAAAATGATGAATATATTCTTAGATCATTTTTGTATTTTTGAATTAAATCATATTTTATTTGACTTTCGGCATTTAAATACTATAAATAATTTAAGTGCTCAAATAATTCTGAAACTAAATGTGGGTCACTGGAATAATCCAGAGAGAGTCCACAAATTATTTCAGGAGTTTACAAAATGGGTTAGTATTTTTACTAATTCAAAATGAAGGAAAAGAAATAGAAAAACAGAAAGAATTAGAAAAAGGCAGAGAGAGAGAGAGAGAGAGTTACCTGGCGCTCACCTGGTAGCCCATCTGGCAGGCCCAGCCCACCACCTGGCCCCTGCTAGTCACCCCCTTCCTCTCGCCAGAAAGATGGGAGGCGCGTGCCCCACGCGCGCCCCCACATGTGGGCCACCTCCTGCTTGTCTGCCTTCCTCCCGACCCCCAGGACGACACCACGCCACCCCGCAGAACCCCCTCGACCCCTCCCTCGTCCTCACGTCTCCTCTGCCTCTCTTCCCCGCTCTTCTCGCTCGTGTCCGAGAGCGCCGACGAACACCACCACATCCACCGGTCTCCCCTCATCCCTCTGCCTTCTCCAACGGATTCGCCTCGACCACCTCTTCCTCCTCGCCAAGCAACGCACCATGGGAAGCTCTGCATCGCCTCCATGCCATCGTCTTCAACCCTAGGTGCCGCCGATCGCCAACTCTGATTCGCCATTTTCAGCGCCTCCCTGAGCCCACTGGCCTGCTCTGCGAGTCCGCCATGAGCACCTCGCCATTTCCCCTCTCTTCCCCCCCTCGATTACGTGCGGTAGCCATCGTTACCATGGAGCCCAAGAGCTCGGCTCCGCCGGTGATGTCACCATTGTGGCCTGAGCTCGACCCATCCATGCCCTTGCATCGCATCTTGCTCCTGGTGCCTCCAGGAGGCCGACTAGCCTCTTTGTTTGCTCGCTTGCTTGCTCTAGCGCCGCGCCCATGCAGGCAGTAGCTCCGACCGCCGCCCCGCTCACCACCGTCAATGATTCCGGCCACCTTAGCACCACCCATCACCACCGGTCGACGCGCCTTGTCACGCTGCATCTGCAGGACCCAGCTGCGCGAGCTCAAGTCGTCAGACTTGGCCGGACGGGCAACCCCGTTGAGTCCCGATTAGCGCCGGCGGCTAACCGCAGTTTTGGATGACGTGGACACATCATTAGGGGCTAATGCACCACTAATTAAACCCCACAAACACCAACAGTGGACCCCACCACATTAATTAAGTATAAGATTTATTTTTGTTTAGGATTAGATTAAGTAAAGTGGGCCCTCACTGTTAGGGTTGACCTGCCCAGTCAGCGTTGACCTGGTCCCACTGGTCAGCCTCTGTTTAGGCCTTGTTACACAGACATGCAGGACCCACATGTCAGTTTTGACCCGGAACGGTCTGTTGACCAGTGACGTCAGCATGACATGTTGCTGATGCACTAATGTTTTCTGGGATATTAAATAAATCATAAATGATTTACTTATTTCAAAAAATGTTCAAACTTCTAAAATTATAGAAAATCAACTGTAACTACAAATGAAATAATTTATATATGAAAAATGATCAGAAAAATCCAATCTATCCATCTGTACCATTTTCATGCATGTTAGAACAACTTATGACTACTGTTTAGGACAATTCAATTAAATGGCATTTAAGAAATCACATATCGAGTTTGAATTTGAATCTTTGATTCAAACCAGCTTCTTTAATCTGGTTGCTAGTTGCATTAGCTCAAACCACAGCATATTGCCATGTCATAATCATGCATCATATTGTGCATTGCATTGATTTTGTTCCTTCTCTGTTTGCTAATGTTGTTCCCTCTCGATAGACGCATTCCGACGATTTGATCGATGACACCAATGAAGAGCTATACTATCTTCAGAATTGCCAGGCTAGCAAAACCCCCTTGTTCATTCCGATACAATCCCACTCTCTCGCTCTTGCTCTCTTCTACTGCAATAGGACAACAACCATTCAACTGTTACATGCCGTGATAGTTGAACCCTTTTTTTTGACTATGTAGTTGCCTATTAGCTCAGCTGGTTAGTTGAACCCTTTTCCTCTGCAAGACCTGTCATTGCCACAGTAAATAGATGAAACCCACTAGCATGAGAAGGAGTTGTTTTGTCCTGATGTGCCTACTCATTCATATTTGTTTGTCATGCCTTCTACTGATTGTTGAGTCAGGTCTGATTCATCCAGGATGAATTGGAATGTTGTGAATATGTCCTATTGTTAAGAGCTAAGTGTGTGAACACGATTTGGTAAAAGTAGCGGTGAGAGGCCATGTAGGAGTACATGATGGGTTGTCTCATTGAAACCATCCTCAGGAACTGAGTTCTGTGTTTGTGATCCATGAACAGCTACTACCACACACTGGAATGCTTAAGTGCCCCTCTCGACTTATTAAACAACTCGACCTCTATCCAGGAGTTGCAACTAGTTTCTGGTGTTTGTAGGTAGTGCTAGTAGTCTACCAAGTGGCACCCGGTACAGGGGGCTTGGGAGAGACTAGGTGCAGTGGCACGGTTTACCAAGTGGCACCCGGATGGTGGGCTTGGGCACCCTACTCACATCGTTTGGGGCCGTGAGAGACACCCTAGCCAGATCTCCTTGTGGATGGAACCCGAATAGGCGATAAACCTGGACTAGAGACTTCTGTGGTTAGTCAGGTCGTGGCCGACACCCTCGCCAGGGTTCCGCTTGAAGGTTGCCGAGATACATGACGTGTACATGGCGGTAAGTGGCGAGAGCGTGTGTGAAGAAGTACACCCCTGCAGGGTTAATATGATCTATTCGAATAGTCGCGTCCGTGGTAAAGGACCTCTGGGTTGCCTATACAGTTCACAAACAAGTGGAAGTGGATACTCTAAAATGCGCAAGATAAGCGTGAGTGCTATGGATGGCATTCTCGTAGGGAGACGGGAGCGGGTCCATAGTGGTGTATTGCTATGGTGAATATGTGGACTCGTGTGCGCCACCTCAAAAGAGTTACTGCTGGCTTCCTGCAATTAAACCCCACCATCTCTTTGTTGATAATGATGCATATGTAGTTAGTTCTGATGTAAGTCTTGTTGGGTACATTTGTACTCACGTTTGCTTAATTTATGTTTTTGCAGAGAGACTTCAGTCTCACTAGTAGTTCTGCGTGGACTTCGATGTTTAGCTTGTTACCTCAGCTATGATCTTGTGCCCTCAGCAGTATCTGGTAGATAGTCAGGCCTCTCAGCCTTTTCATTTGTAGATGTCTGTACTCAGACATGTTAAGCTTCCGCATGTGCTTCTCACTTGTATGCTCTGAATGTTGGGTCATGAGACCCATGTTTGTAATACTTGGCTCCTCGGAGCCTAATGAATAAATACTTTGAGTTGTAGAGTCTTGTTGTGATGCCATGTTGTATTTGCACATATCGAGCATAATGTGTGTATGTTTTGAAATGCTTGGTATGTGTAGGATCCGACAACCTAGTTGTTCATTCTTGGTAGCCTCTCTTACTGGGAAATGTCTCCTAGTGCTTCCACTAAGCCATGGTAGCTTGCTACTGCTTCGGAACACTTAAGATGGTCGGCATGTGTCCTTCTTCGTTCCTGTGTCTGTTCCTTCGGGGAAATGTCACACGTTGTTCCTTTAAGTCCTTGTAGCTTGCTACGACATGGGTTCATATGTTGCTGATCGACACGTTCGTTGTTGGGTCTTGTATGCCTGTCCCTGTAAGTTAGCACCACTTTGGATCCACGACTAGTCATGTTAGCCCGGGTTCTTTGTCATATGGATGCTAGCGACACTATCATATACGTGAGCCAAAAGGCGCAAACGGTCCTGGGCCAGGTAAGGTGGCACCCGTGGGAATACCGTGCATGAGGACGCCAAGTGATATGATGTGTTACATGCTAGATCGGTGTGACTTAGGATCGGAGTCCTGACACACAAGGGATTTACAGTTGAAGATTTTAAAGAGTGCATTACTCCTCCTCTACCTGCTGAGCCTACAACTGATCTTCTTCATCTGAAGCTTTGCAAAATGCTCGAAGAGTCTGAAGCCACATCACTGACTATGAATCCATCTAAAGGAAATGTTCTAACTCGTGTTCCTCCATCGGCTGCTCCCAACCTGTTGAGTTTGTTTGTTCAACCTCAAGCTAAGATACCTGAAGGGAAATCTACTGCTGATGATGAGGAAGAGATTTGTAGGACCTTGAAGTATGTCTAGAGGGGGGTGATTAGACTACTTGACCAATTAAAAACTTAGCATTTTCCCAATTTTAGAGTTTGGCAGATTTTAGCTATCTTAGGACAAGTCAAGCAATCATCACAAAATTAAAGCAAGCATGCAAAGAGTATACGAGCAGCGGAAATTAAAGCATGCAACTTGCAAGAAAGTAAAGGGAAGGGTTTGGAGGATTGAAACGCAATTGGAGACACGGATGTTTTTGGCGTGGTTCTGATAGGTGGTGCTATCGTACATCCACGCTGATGGAGACTTCAACCCACGAAGGGTAACAGTTGCGCGAGTCCACGGAGGGCTCCACCCATGAAGGGTCCACGAAGAAGCAACCTTGTCTATCCCACCATGGCCGTCGCCCACGAAGGACTTGCCTCACTAGAGGTAGATCTTCACGAAGTAGGCGATCTCCTTGCCCTTACAAACTCCTTGGTTCAACTCCACAATCTTGTCGGACGCTCCCAAGTGACACCTAGCCAATCTAGGAGGCACCACTCTCCAAGAAGTAACAAATGGTGCGTTGATGATGAACTCCTTGCTCTTGTGCTTCAAATGATAGTCTCCCCTACACTCAACTCTCTCTCATAGGTGTTGGATCTGGTGGAAAGAAGATTTGAGTGGAAAGCAACTTGGGGAAGGCTAGAGATCAAGATTCATATGGTAGGAATGGAATATCTTGGCCTCAACACATGAGTAGGTGGTTCTCTCTCAGAAATGGTAAGTTGGAAGTGTAGGTTTGTTCTGATGGCTCTCTCCATGAATGAAGAGGAGGTGGAGGGGTATATACAGCCTCCACACAAAATCTAACCATTACACACAATTCACCAAACTCGGTGGGACCAATTCAACAGACTCGGTCAGACCGATTTAGTAAACCTAGTGACCGTTAGGATTTTCGGTGGAACCCACATGCAACTCGGTAGGACCGATATGGTTAGGGTTAGGGCATAACATAATCTCGGTGAGGCCGATTACACAAACTCGGTGAGACCGATTTTGGTAATAAGCTTTCCAAAGAGTTAGTCAGGTAAACTCGGTGGGACCGATTTGCTCTTTTCGGTGAGACCGAAATGTTACAGAAGGGAAACAGAGAGTTTACGTTGCAATCTCGGTGGGACCGATCGCTCACTTTGGTTAGACCGAAACGTTACGAAGGGAAACAGAGAGATTACAATCCCATCTCGGTGAGACCGAGATCCCTATCGGTAGGACCGATTTGCCTAGGGTTTGTGGCAGTGGCTATGACATCCAAACTTGGTGGCGCCGGATAGAAAGAATTAGTGGGGCCAAGTTTGACTTTAGGTTTAGGTCATTTGTGTATGTGAGAAAGTAGTTGAGGGTATTTGGAGCATATCACTAAGCACATGAAGCAAGATGCTCATTAAGCAACACCTCATCCCTCCTTGATAGTATTGGCTTTTCCTATCGACTCAATGTGATCTTGGATCACTAAAATATAAAATGAAGAGTCTTGAGCTTTTGAGCTTGAGCCAATCCTTTGCCATTAGTATTTTGAGGGATCCACTTTCATCATCCATGCCATGCCATTCATTGAGCTTTCCTGAAATAATAGTGTTGGAATAGCATTAGCTCCATGAGCTATATGTTGTCGTGAATTACCAAAACCACCTAGGGATAGTTGCACTTTCAATCTTCCCCTTTTTGGTTATTGATGACAAAATATAGATCAAAGCTTCGACAAATGATAATAAGATTGAAAAACATCGTCGCTTTGAGAAGTATGTGATAAGCAAGAGCTCCCCCTAAATTTGTGCATAGTTTTAAGATTTTCTTTGGACTGCAAATGCACAAGGAATTAGGCTCATGGGTTACTCTTCCATGTCACATACATCTTGGTGGAGCGCTCAAAATGATAAGGATTGAATACGAGCACTCATCACCAAGCAAAGTGAATGATCACATAAGGATAGGTAAGAAAATATCATCAAACATGCATAAGTGTAGCTTATGATCAAACACATGATCATCAATGTCTCACAGAAAACAGCATAGTATCTCAAGCAATCAAAGTTTAACCACTAAAGCAAGAGAGAACAAAAGCAACACTCTCTCTCTTGAAGCCTATGATCTATACATTTTTGTCCCCCTTTGGCAACAATTTACCAAAAAGTTCATAGAAAATGCATTGTGCTAGATCGACTCTCAGGCTTGATCTTCAGGTGGTGGTGTAGAGATGGCTCTTTGGACAAAGGCTTCAGTTGAAGTGGATGGAGCTGGAGGAGTTGGTGCTGGAGCTGGTTGCACTGGAGTTGTGGGAGCTGTAGCTGGTGCAGATGATGTGGCTCTGGTGTCTGTCACAGGCACTGCAGCTGACCTCTGAGCTCTAGGTACTCTGGCAAACACATTAGTGGTAGTCTTGCCCTTCCTCTCCTGCATGTCATCCTGTAGCTGCTCCACAACTGACTGAATCTCAGTTACTTTGACATCTAGATCATAGAATTTTTGTTCCATGATTCTTTCCAAGCTCTCCTGATTCTGAGTTAGGGTGGCCAATCCCTTCTCAATCCTCAGAGTTGATGCTATCAAGTAACCAAGCTGCTCCTGCTTGTTCTTCAAAAAGTACTTAGATGCCTCCTCTTGTGTTGGCATCTTGGCAGCCTTCTCTCTCTTTGCTTTCTCCTTCTTCTCTTGAGCTTGCACTGATGATGGTTCATTCTCATTCATGACAACCTGATTGTCCTCAAAGTCTGGATAGAGAGCAAAATGTTCCTTATCCAACAGATATTTTCCTGTGCCCATCTTTGAGTTAATCAACTCCTGAATCTGAGGGGCATATCCACAACTTCTCTTTTGGTCTGCTGCAGTCCTCTTAATGGTCTCAAGCATAAGGCTCATGACCTTGAATTTTTGTGGCACATCAAACAAATGCAGCATGTTGATAGCATGCCCTCTAATCATGTTGTGGTCACCTAACTTGGGCAATAGAGTGTGCCTTAGGATCCAGTTGATTGTTGGCAGCCCTGACAGAAGAAAGTGGACTGACCCAAACTTATGTGTCTCAATAGCTCTGGGATCTCCTTGTACATATGTGCCATGGAATTGTGGTCCATCTTCTTCTTGGCATAGATATCCAAGTCATATTCACTCTCCTTTGGGGCATTGATCAGTTTTGCCCATTCCTCAATGGTTGACTGGTACCTTGTGCCTTCAGACATCCAAACTATCCTCCCATCTGGATAGAAGTGTGCTGTGGAGTAGAATTGCATAATGAGTTCATCATTCCAGTTGGTGAGCTTCTGCCCAACAAAATCTGCAACTCCACAAGCAACAAAACTTTCTTGCACCCCAGGATAGTATTCTTCATTTTCTTTCATGTAGGTCCAGTCGACCCACCTCATATCACACACTATGGGCTTCTTGTCCAACAAGATTGTCTCATAGAAATCCTGTTGTTCCTTTGTATCGAACCTGTAATCAACAGCAGTCCTTCTCCTTGTGGCATATGGATCTGTCATCCTCCATAGCCTCAACCCTGAATCTCTTCTGATATTCATGTCCTCAGCCACAGGATGAGCATCATTGTGGTCTGGTATCTTGGACTTGTCCTTCTTCATCTTCCTCATCAGCAACTTCAGGCACTGGGGCCTTGTTCTTCTCAGCAGCTGGAATACTCCTGGTATTCCTCTTTGGTGCAAGCTTGGGCTTGGGGGCAGCTTTGGGTGCTTCCTTGGGCTTTGATGTTGCAGCCCCTGACTTAATTGCATCACCCATAAGCTTTTGTGCCTTGGGTGCTGGTGCAGCAACCTCTTCTTCCTCTTCAGAGTCTCTCCTCATAGAGGGATTTCCAAGAACCTGGGCAGTAGTGGTTCTGGCTCTCTTCTTCTTCTTATCCTGAGCAGGAGCTTCATCTTCTGATTCAATGGTAAACTTCATAGTTTTCCAGTGGGAACTTTCTTGGGTTTGGAAGTTGTGACTCTCCTTGTAGGTGCCTCTTTGGGTTCAGTCTTTTCAGGCACTTGAGTAGATCCTCTAACTTTCAGCATATCTGTCCTCTTGGCAGGAACCTTCAAATTGAGTCCAGGTTTAGTGTTCTTTGCTGAGGCATACTCCTTTTTGAGCACTACCTTATTGGAGGTAGTCTCATCTTCTTCTGCCAAATAATCCTCATCCTCAGATTCTGAGGTTCTTTTCTTCCTTCTCCTGGTGGCAGCTTTAGGCAGATTGCTTGGGGTGCTCCTGCTGCCTTCATCTGAAGTGCTAGAGGGACTAGTGCCCTCACTCATGTGATTGTGCTCTTCTGACTTGTTCTGACTATCACTTTGGTCTGACATGCTGCAAATCACTGACTGCTGACCCTATGAATAGTTATAGATGAGATAGAATGGATGAGCATCACAAAATGCAAAGATTTTTGCAAAAGAATGATTCAAAAATTCAGTTTTAGTTTTCCACAGAAAGCATTTCGGATCAACCGATTTTCAAACTTGGTGCTACCGAAGCAGTTTTGGAACCTAAACTGGTGAACTCGGTTTGACCGAGTCACAGTTCAGTGGCACCGAGACTGCTAGGGTTTCACAAAGTCCTAAAATCGGTCACACCGATTAGCAATTCTCGGTCAGACCGAGAGTTCCTAGTGCAATGGCGTTAGCCAAATGGTGGGACCGAGTTTTTCAACTCGGTGGGTCCGAGATGGTTTCGGCGGAAACCTAACCCTAAATTTTCAAATCCCATCTAATCTAAGGATTGTATTGACTGGATAGGAGTGTTTCAATCGTGGCAAGAATCATTATGAACACAATGTGCTAGGAATCGGATGAGGATAGCACTGTGATCGAGTCCATACCCTAGCTTGGCGATGAACTCTCTACGACGGCAACGGCGGGGGTGAATTCCGTTGACGGTAGCGGAGACCAGCGACAGGAGGCGGCTGGCGACGAGGAGACGATGTGGAGACCCTGGTGGCAGAGCGAGCTATTGCGCGGGCGAAGAGGTTCGGAGAAATTTCCAAAATTTTCCCATGAGTATATATAGCCCGACCCTGTCTGTGTGACCGAGTGGAACAACTCGGTGGCACCGAGATGCATAACTGTGTACAGTTACAGCAACTCGGTGTGACCAAAAAGTTCAAATCGGTTGCACCGAGATTGAAAACCTAGATCGACTTAGTGATCTCGGTAGGACCGAAATGGAGGAATCGGTCAAACCGAGAATCACAAAGAAGTTTTGGAAGTTTAAGTCTATGACGAATCGGGGACTCCGAGTGCTCCTCACATAGAGTGGTTCGAATCTGACTTGGTCAAATTTTGTGATGTAGCATGAATAGAGTTTGAGACGAGAAAAGCATAGATAGCTAGAGAAGGTTCTTAGGCATTCTTGTCCATCCACTTGGCAAAAAGAAAAAGAAGCCAATCAATCAACTACAAGTGGATGTCCTCGAATGAGTTAAATATGCACCAACATGCTCACACAATAAGATGGCAAATGAAATATGTGGCAAAGCATGCACAACCAATTCTAGCATCTATCAAACAATTGGCGATGACTAGGTCATCTATATATGAGTATATTGACTTAGGAGTCAAATGAGAACATTTGATCATAGGTCATACTCATCGTTTAAGCTCAAGTGGGGTTACCACTTTTACATAATGCATTGATGTGTTCACACCATTAGAGTTGCTTTGACTCAATTCTTAGAGTTAAGCTCCCCCTAGATGTGAGATCCCCTTTTAGAGGGATGAACTAACCTTGGGTTTTGTCGATGATGACTTCATGTAGGTGTTGAAGATGTGGATGCTCAATGTTGATGTAGATCATTTGGAGCAATCCTTTGGAGTGAGTTGTACTTTCAACATACCTACATGGGTTAGTCCCACAAGGAACAAACAAGAATATCCATAGACATATGATGTCCATGAAATCATTAGGTTACCTTGTCCGTTGCCTTACCAACATGAGGGTTTGTGACTCCTTGAACTAGTGCACGATATGAAAGTTGATTGCACTTGTCGTTGCCAAAATGATATGAGTGAAGAATGTTGGCGGAGTCACCCTCAAGAACTCTCTAGTTCTTATTCTTCGGGATCCACATCATCTTGATGGGAATCCTTGGAGTCGTAGTCGTACTTGATGAAGTAGAACTTGACGTAGTCTTGGGAACCCACTTGACCGAGGCCTTAGGTGCTTCTTCAAATGCATCAATCTCTTAAGCTTGTCCTTGCCTTTGTTCTTGTGGTCTTGTGGTGGAAGATCATCTTGTGCTTGTGTTGCTTTGAAGGAAGTAGGATACTTCTCTTGTTGAGGAACAAACTTCATCTTGGGGTATTGATCTTCTTCCCACTCAACTCCATTGGCATTGAACTTTCGTTCAAAACCAACACCTTGATTCTTCCGGTGCCTTCCTTGCTTGCGTACAATTTCCTCGAATTTCTTACTCCCGGCAAGGCTCTTGTAAACACCTTTCTCTATAATTCCCTTCAGTAAGCTATTTTCTTGCTCAAGTGTAACTTGGCTAAGAGAATCATTAGTGGAATCAAGAGAACTACTAGAAGCAACAATATTGGATTTGACATTATTATTGTTACTACTAGAGGAAGGATCTTTCCTGTACTTGTTACTAGACTTGACTTGAGGCATGTAAGTAGATAAGAGTAAACGCTTGGCAATGTAAGAAGAACTTTTCTTACAAAGATCTTCATTGATTGCCTTTAAGAACTCATGCTCTTGCTCAAGATTTAGCTTTTCAAAGCATAACTTCTCATGAGCTCTTAAAAGTTCTCGATGATCTTCGAAGATAGTTTCATGAGCTAACTTAAGAGTGTTTAGTTCTTTAGTTAGAAGCTCAATATTCTCCTTATCATTGTCATTCGTTTTATCTTGATTAGCATGATTAATTGAGGTTTCATCATAGTATTCATCACTAGAGTTGTCAACAAGTAAATCATCATCCACAAGCAAGTCATCTTCATCACTATTGAAATCAACATACTCGGGATGTGTTACCTTTGGACCTTTGGCCATGAAGCATCTTCCAATTCCTTCATTTGGTGAGTCAAATATGTCGTAGGAGTTGGTTGACACAAGTGCTAGACCGGCAACACCTTCATCTTGAGTATATTCGAAGTCGGAGTGATAGCTTCTCTCGGAGTGATTGTCGGAGTCGGAGCCGGATACCCATTCACCAACATGAGCTTGATGTCTTTATTGAGGGTCTTCGTTCATAACGATCATCTCTACTCCTCCTTTCTCTTGGTGGTGATTCTTCTCTTTTGCTTCTTCTTTTTGGAGAGTCTTCTCTTCTTTTGTAGAGTGCCGTACACTCATTGGAATAGTGTCCGGGTCTCCAACAATTGTAGCAATTTCGCTCTCGACTAGAAGATCTTTTGTCATTGTAGGACCTTGACTTGGAGCTTCTTTCTTTGCTTCTACTCTTGTAGAATTTTTTGAAGTTCTTCACCATTAAGCTCAATTCTTCATTGAAGGTTTGTTTCTCACTTGATGATGTGGGGGCTTCACTTGAGGCTTTGTAGGCACCACTTGACTTGTTGTGAAGTTCCTCCTTATCCTTGAGTGACATCTCATGAGGAACAATTCTTCCGATGACTTCCGTTGGCTTGAGATCTTTGTAGTTTAGCATCATTTGGATCAATGTGCACACGGTATCATACTTTCCATCCAATGCTCTTAGGATCTTCTTGATGATGAATCTGTCGGTCATCTCTTCACTCGCTAAGCCGGCAATCTCATTTGTGATAAGTGCAAGCCTAGAGTACATTTCAGCGACACCTTCACCATCCTTCATTTTGAACTTGTCAAGCTGACTTTGGAGCACATCCAACTTGGATTCCTTGACGGAGTCTGTACCTTCATGCATATCAATCAAGGTATCCCAAATTTCCTTTGCATTCTCAAGACGGCTGATTTTGTTGAATTCTTCGGGGCACAATCCATTGAAAAGGATATCACAGGCTTGAGCGTTGTATTGCAACATCTTCAATTCATCCACGCTAGCTTCACGGTTTGGTTCTCTCCCATCAAAGAATTCACCTTGCAATCCAATACACACAATAGCCCAAACGGTGGGGTTATGTCCAAGAATATGCATTTTCATCTTATGATTCCAACTAGCAAAATTAGTACCATCAAAGTAAGGACCTCTACGGTGATAATTTCCCTCACTAGACGCCATACTCTCCTAGGTTGTGAAACCAAGGCTATGACCACCAAAAGCTATGGAAATCAAAGCAAATGGAGACCAAAGCTCTGATACCACTCGTAGGACCTTGAAGTATGTCTACAGGGGGGGTGATTAGACTACTTGACCAATTAAAAACTTAGCCTTTTCCCAATTTTAGAGTTTGGCAGATTTTAGCTATCTTAGGACAAGTCAAGCAATCATCACAAAATTCAAGCAAGCATGCAAAGAGTATATGAGCAGTGGAAATTAAAGCATGCAACTTGCAAGAAAGTAAAGGGAAGGGTTTGGAGGATTCAAACGCAATTGGAGACACGGATGTTTTTGGCGTGGTTCCGACAGGTGGTGCTATCGTACATCCACGTTGATGGAGTCTTCAACCCACGAAGGGTAACGGTTGCGCGAGTCCACGGAGGGCTCCACCCACGAAGGGTCCACGAAGAATCAACCTTGTCTATCCCACCATGGCCGTCGCCCACGAAGGACTTTCCTCACTAGCGGTAGATCTTCACAAAGTAGGCGATCTCCTTGCCCTTACAAACTCCTTGGTTCAACAGCACAATCTTGTCCGAGGCTCCCAAGTGACACCTAGCCAATCTAGGAGACACCACTCTCCAGGAAGTAACAAATGGCGCGTTGATGATGAACTCCTTGCTCTTGTGCTTCAAATGATAGTCTCCCCAACATCAAATCTCTCTCATAGGTTTTGGATCTGGTGGAAAGAAGATTTGAGTGGAAAGCAACTTGGGGAAGGCTAGAGATCAAGATTCATATGGTAGGAATGGAATATCTTGGCCTCAACACATGAGTAGGTGGTTCTCTCTCAGAAATGGTAAGTTGGAAGTGTAGGTTTGTTCTGATGGCTCTCTCCACGAATGAAGAGGAGGTGGAGGGGTATATATAGCCTCCACACAAAATCTAACCGTTACACACAATTCACCAAACTCGGTGGGACCGATTCTACAGACTCGGTCGGACCGATTTAGTAAACCTAGCGACCATTAGGATTTTCGGTGGGACCGACATGCAACTCGGTAGGACCGATATGGTTAGGGTTAGGGCATAACGTAATCTCGGTGAGGCCGATTACACAAACTCGGTGAGACCGATTTTGGTAATAAGCTTTCCAGAGAGTTAGTCAGGTAAACTCGGTGGGACCGATTTGCTCTTTTCGGTGAGACCGAAATGTTACAAAAGGGAAACAGAGAGTTTACATTGCAATCTCGGTGGGACCGATCGCTCACTTCGGTTAGACCGAAACGTTACAAAGGGAAACAGAGAGATTACAATCCCATCTTGGTGAGACCGAGATCCCTATCGGTAGGACCGATTTGCCTAGGGTTTGTGGCAGTGGCTATGACATCCAAACTTGGTGGCGCCGGATAGAAAGAATCAGTGGGGCCGAGTTTGACTTTAGGTTTAGGTCATTTGTGGATGTGAGAAAGTAGTTGAGGGTATTTGGAGCATATCACTAAGCACATGAAGCAAGATGCTCATTAAGCAACACCTCATCCCTCCTTGATAGTATTGGCTTTTCCTATAGACTCAATGTGATCTTGGATCACTAAAATATAAAATGAAGAGTCTTGAGCTTTTGAGCTTGAGCCAATCCTTTGTCATTAGTATTTTGAGGGATCCACTTTCATCATCCATGCCATGCCTCATTGAGCTTTCCTGAAATAATAGTCTTGGAATAGCATTAGCTCAATGAGCTATATGTTGTTATGAATTACCAAAACCACCTAGGGGTAGTTGCACTTTCAAGATTCTCATGCCTCTAGTTACCTCTAAGTAAGATACTTCTGACTGTTCATATGGAGATGCCTCAGAGTGAACCAAGTATAGCACTTCAAGCCTCATGTTATTCGTCATCTTTTTGCCACTTGTTAACAAAAAGGGGGAGAATTACATCGAGTATTGATAGATTTGCCTTTTGGAGTTTATTTGGATATTTTTTTCTCTCGAGTTTGCGACTTTTATTTCATGCTTATCTATATTAGTTATAAAACTCTCAATAACTCTTGTGTTGTAATGTTAATAACCCCTGCTGCACCATATTTCTTGAAGTATCTATTTGGTAGGTGGAACTACTATCAGAAGTTACGAATGATTGCACTAAGCTATGTCTATATTTTATTCATCAGTCTGAATCATTATCTCTCAATTGAGTGAAATTTCCTCCATATACATTAACTATTGCAGGTGATTATATCTTGAATCTTTTTCTGTGCATACGTTCAAGGGGAGACTATTTCATCTTCGAGAACAGTAACACTTACTGACTCTCTATTGATTTACTTTCCGCATATCTATCCTTCTTTGATGATTATCTGTTTTCTCACCAATCATCCTAAAAGGGGAAGATTGTTGGTGCAATAATTTGCCTCCTCATGTTTTGTAGATTGTTGTCATAAACAGCAAGGGACATATTATGTTGTCGAGAGTGACCCCCAAATGGTTGATGCAAAGGAATTGGTTCGGTATCTATCCAAAGGAAATGACTGCAGTCGAGAATTTAAAAACAAAGAGAAGACGCAGGATTTATTTTGTTGTTCTTCTTTTTCTATCGAGTCATAGGACCACCATCTATTAAGAGTGGTATAGTGTTTGATGCTTGAATTCTCTGATGCTAAACCCAAATCCTATGTGAGTTGAGAGAGAAATCTCTTTGTGATTCGAGCAAATACTTGCCAGCATGAGATGGTAATCTTCTTCACTACAAGAGATTTGTCTTAGACTAAAGCGTGAGCACTACCTGTTCCCAAAGTAATGTTAGCGTTGCTTCCAAAATCCGGCCATTGAGAATGTGTCGGTTGCCCATTGGCTGGACCGCGTGTCCAAAATGGTAATTTCCCATCTAGGATGGCTGCGGCTATAAATAGCCACCCCGTACCGGCTTTGTCGAGTGGCTGCTCTGTGTGATCCCGAGAAGTTTCTGTGAGCAACCCTCTCTCCTAAGTGATTTGAGTTTAAAATCCACTGAGAGAAAAACCCAGAGCCGGAAAACTAGATAGTAGTTTAGCTTAGCATCACTCGGATCTAAATCCAGTATGGTCCACCTATTACTCTTGTGAGCTGCAAACTCTCTTGACGGTTAGGTGTGAATTTCTTCAGAGACCAAGAGTGATTGTGGTTCTCAAAGAAGTCTATCAAGATTTGGAGATCACCTCAAGTATCTACCACGGGTAATTGGCATTGGTTGATGAACCAATTGTCAGTGAGAATAGGGTGAAGAGAGTTTATCTACTATGTTGAATCACAAGCCCTCCAACCGGACGTATAATATGTTTCAATCATGTGATTCCCTTTGATGCATGTGTCTAATTCTTCTTCCTAGTTATTTCTCGCCTACTGTAGTTTAATTTCATTTGCTCCGCTGCTGGGTTCCGAGAATTTTGAAGTTCCCAAAGAAATTTTAATCAACCCCTCTTGTAGACGTACTTTGTTCCAACATGTCCAATTTATGTGATAATTTTACTAGGTACTTTATGCCTACTGGTAGGCATTATAGAATTTTACACTGTTCGCACACCTCTTTTTGTTTATAATCCCATAGGTAACACTTTTTGGACCATTTGGCATAATATGGAAGAAATCTCTAGGAAAGGTAGTGGAATCACGTATTTAAAGTGATAATAACCTGCCATAAAAGATTCAGGCAACAAGGCCAAAGAAGAAATCATCGCTGCGCTTCTAGGGCAAAAGACGGCGTTACATACGACCACGCCCGCTCATATGGGCGATCATATGGAGTGCCATTGCCACCGCTGGATCAACTATTTCCACCCTATGAAATCAGATCGTGGATCAGATGCCCATAGAGACTACAAACTTGTCCAAAAGACAGAACCCTAGCCCCCGAAATTCATCTGGAGGAGAGATTGGCAAGGAGAAGAGGGGGATCTTCCTCAATACGCATAAGGGAGGTACATCCCCAACGTCATCATCATCCAGACCGTCATTATCATCATCCACATCCTCATCATTGTAACATGGAACCCTAGTGGACCATCTTCCGTGTTATTTGAATACTTTATCCATGTATGCAATCACCCTTGCATGATGTTGGTTGTCTCCACGTGTGAGTAGACCCCTAGTTCTTGGGGATATGGATGAATCATGGTATGTGTAGGATCTGAAACGTTCTTTTGGATATGATATTCCCTATTTAATACTTAGTTTAATAACTTCCTTAATGTTGTGAAGGAGCCCCACTCTGCATTTGTGCTTTACGGCCATGAAGTATATCACTATCATTGTAAAGGGCTTGGATGTGGAGGTAATTTGATATGACAGTAAAATCCTTTCGCTCCTAACCTTTTCTATTGATAGGGGAATTACGGAGAGCCCGTAGAGAGGCTGCATCCACGGGGTAAACCCTTGATTATTATGAGTTGTAACCCTATGCACTACTGGAATTAGGATCTTTGCCGTCAGCTAGCTCTTTGCCGCCAGCTAGGTGATGGCAAAGAGGGTCTTTGCCATCAGCTTGCAGAAAACTGACAGCAAAGAAGGAGCTGACGTGAAAGATAGTGTTTACCGTACGCCTCCTCTTTGTCGTTAGCTAGCTAATGACAAAGAATCTTTGTCGTCTGCTAGCGGACGGCAAAGAGGGAGGGCCTATGACGGTGCGGAGGCTTTCAGACACCACGGAGGTGTTACGTCACTGTGTCAGCGAGGAGGACGAGCACGTCGGTTGCTACATGGTTGCATTGGAGAGTAAGTTCGACAATAACTGGCAGGTTCTTCAGGGATCTCACTGGAGCTATGATCCTGTGATGGTTCCTTCTCTTTGGGTGTCCACCACCTGCACCGATATTTTTCGTTCTCTAGGGTTCTACCTGTATTAGCGATGTTATATGTATGATACTATTCGAGATGTATTAGTGATAATATTCGATGATGTATGTTCGCAAGAGAAGATTTAGTTTGGCTTATTGAACGCATGCTAATTTAGGGCGCCCGTGGACGAGCGGGTTAGGGGGTTACTCGGTGTCATGGGAACCCTAAATAGCAAGTATCGTTAGTGCGAGATACATGTGGCCATTGGTGTCGAACACTACATCCACATCCCACAAGTGACACAGGCGTCCTGCGTCCCGCAGCAACAGTTCTCGATGTCGATGGCGGTCGAACACCATTGTGAATTTGTCTGGTAGCCTCTGAGATGACGATTAAAAGCTAAGTGTTGAAACTTGAAACACCCAAACTGACTCAAGTCGGTTTGGTTGTTTGAACTTTCAAAACATGGCTTTAATCCTCATTGCGAAGGCAGCCAGACAAATTTTGCCAAGGTTTTCGACTGTCATCGGCCACCAGAACTATTTTTGCGGGATGCCGGGCACCAGCGTCACTTGTGGGACATGGATCTAGTGTTCAACGCTGAGAGCCACATGTATCTTGAACCGATGATACTTGCTATTTAGGGTTCCATCGACGCCGAGGAACCCCTAACCCGCTCGTCCCGTTGTAAATATTTAGTTAGGTTGACGGAAAAAACAATATTGCTATGAAACTCATCTTCTGATTTAAATGTGCAGTTTTTTCATTGCTGCGAGGGCCTAGTGTTCGACGAGCTCCGCCCCTGCGTTCGTGGGTTAGCACAAATGACATCTCTTGATTTGCTCTGTTCCGGTCTTCATGCCGATGAAACTTGCTAGCTATATGTGTCTTCAATCATCAGTATGCGTGACCACTATGTGTCTCCCGTTCGAAAGGGTTACATCTATAAATATGCATGCATTTGCATATTAATAACCGTGATTTTTTCGAATTATCCAATGTTATCCATGGACAACCTGAGTATGTGTAGGTTGGGTTCATTTTCCCTTCTGCTCTGCTCCGGCTTTGATGCAGAATTTCGTCAGTGCCTCCCTATTGTTCTCTGGATACACATCCTCTCTGCTTATTGCCGGGACATGTATCAGGAGAACAGTGGGGAGGTGCTGTCAAAATTTTGCATCTGATCCAAAGCAAAGCATGGGAAAACGAACCCAATCTACACATACTTGGGTGGGATTAGGACCTATCTTAACCTATTAGCGTCTAGGTTGCATGGACGTAACAGAAGTGACAAACTCCATTAACCTATGAATATAAACATGCTGATTAATATTTATATATATTTCTTATGTGTCCAGTAGCTAGGCAAGATGAGTGATCGTGCGTGGATGTACACCGGTCACACTAGTCAGAAAGACATGACCATTGAATGGTTAACACAAACCAAGGGGTTTCTGAGAGCTGCATTTACAAATCTCTAGAGGACAACCTGGTGCACCTGTGCCGGGTGCAACAATTGGCACAAGAGGACAGAGGATGAAATGGGCAAATACTTGTAGAAGAGGGGTTTTACGCAAGATTATATGGTAGGGACATTTCATGGCGAGTCTGGCCAACGTGCCAGAGCTGAGGTGCTTCGTCGTTGCACCGACGAGTATTGTATCGGGATGCAAGACATGATGCAAGACTTTGATGATGCTCGGGACTCGGACGATGAAATGGAGGAATCTGCAAAGGCCTTCAATGAAATGTTTGAGTCTTCAAAACATCCTCTCCATGAGCACGCTAAGCATTGCCAGCTGGATGCTATCTCACAAATAATGGTTGTGAAGGCTCAATTCAACTTGGGCAGAGAATACTACGACGCGATGATGACAATATTTGGACGTTTTCTACACAAAGGCCATGTACTACCTGCAAACCTGTACCTGTCAGACAAAATCCTCCGTGCTCTTAAGATGCCCAATGAGAACATACATGCCTGTGAGAATGGATGTGCCTTATTTAGGCTTCAGTATTAGGACTTAAACTATTGTCCCATTTGCAAGTCCTCCAGGTATGTTGTGGTAGACAACGATATGGGTGAGAAGACGCAGACCAAAATCCCCGTTAATGTTCTTCAGTATATGCCAATTGTACCAAGACTTCAACGTATTTTCATGGTCAAAGAGACGGCAAGACAGATGACATGGCACAAAACGGTCAAAAGAACTCAACTAGATGCAGATGGGAAGCTGATGACGGTGCACACATCGGATGGCGAAGCGTGGAAGTGCTTCGATGCATTACACGACGACAAAGCGGCACATCCGAGGCATCCTCGAGTCGCCATCAGCATGGATGGGTTCAGTGTGTTTGGTCTGACGAAAACCCAATACAGTTGTTGGCCCGTATTTGTCATTCCACTCAATCTCCCCCCGGACAGATTATGCAAATAAAGAACATTTTACTGACGTTTAAAGTTCCAGGTCCCAACTATCCGGGGAAGAATATGAATGTGTACATGCGACCGCTGAAGGACAAATTGCAAGAAGCCTAGGATAATGGGCTCAAGATATACGACGCCTTTAGCAAAAAGAACTTCATAATGCGTGTGTGGTACATGTACTCAACGCATGACTTGTCGGCGTATGCTCTATTTGTTTGCTGGTGTGTGCATGGAAGGTTCCCGTGCCCCACATGCAAGGGAGCTCTTCAGTTTCCTTGGCTTGAGGCCGGTTGCAAGTTTCCTTGCTTCGACATGCATAGACCGTTCATGCATCCTCGCCATAAGTTCAGGAAAGACAAGCAGAAATTCATCAAAGGTAGAGTTGTGAAAGACTCTACACCACCTCCGTTGACAGGCCAAGAGATCCTAGATCAGTTAAACGCTCTCGAGCTAGATCCAGAGCATCCAGGGTATTTCAAGGGGTATAATTTGCAACACGCCTGGACTCACAAGACATGCTTGTGGGATCTGCCTTACTTCAAAGACCTCCTTTGCCCACACAACATCAACATGATGCACATTGAGAAGAATATCGCCGAGGCACTTTTTGGTACATTGTTTGGCATAGATGGGAACTCAAAGGATAATCCTAAGGCAAGAGTCGATCAAGAAGCTCTATGTCATAGACAATTACAAAACATGCAACCCCCGAAAGGAAAGAAGAACTGGACAAAGCCGAAGGCATGGTTCAATCTTGGAAGGCCAGCTATGAGGGAAATTATCTTGTGGGTGAAAATGCAGCTGATGTTCCCCAATGGGTATGCAGCGAATCTAAAGAGGGGAGCAAGCCTTGAAAAATTGAAGATATTTGGTCTCAAGAGTCATGATTGGCACATATGGATTGAGAGGGTAATGGTAGTGATGTTGTGTGGATTCATCCGTGAGGATGAATGGCTAGTACTGGCAGAGTTGAGCAATTTCTTCCGTGTTCTTTGTGCTAAAGAACTATCGCCTAACTGGTAGAAGAAATGGAAGAGTTGGCACCGGAGTTGTTCTGCAAGTTAGAGAAGATATTTCCGCCAGGCTTCTTTAATCCAATGCAGCACTTGATTTTGCATCTCCCAACCGAGGCAAGATTGGGGGGGGGCTGTGCAGAATTGTTGGTGCTATGCAACTGAGAGGATGCAGAAGATGCTTCGAGCAAAATGTAAAAATAAATGTAGAATTGAAGCATCGATGGCCAAGGCATTCATTACTGACGAGGCGTCAAACTTCATGATAGCACACTACGAAGCCAAAAATCGTCATTTGCATAATCCAAAGCCTTGGTACAATGCTGGCGACCCTAAAAAGGGTCGATCCAACCTCAACCTATTCAAAGGGGATCTGGCACCAGCTGGTGCTTCTAATTCCTTAACGTTGGATTTTGAAGAATGGTAGACCATTTCGTTGTATGTCTTCAACAACCTAACAGAAGTGCGGCCATACATCGAGTAAGTTCTCGGTACATTGTTTCGCAACTTCTAATTCCTTTGAACTGCTCTTATTCTCGGAAAAATTTGATACAGCCGATACGTCGCCAAATTCTCCTATGGAGCGGTGATCCAAAAGGATTCCATCAAAGAGTATGAGCTTCTGGCAAAGCATGGAGGCGGCTATCCCAGTTTCATCTCTTGGTTCAAACAAGCGGTAATTTCCATTAGACCATTTCATTTCTTCATCTAATTTGTGGCTAATGCAACAATCCCTTTCATATTAAACTTGTAGGCTAATTCAGAGCTTATGGACGCTGAATTGAGACAAGTCACTAATGGTTTTGACTTTAAGGTCCATTCGTTTGACAAATACGACATCAACGGGTATCGCTTTCGTACCTATGGCAAAGAGCTATCTATGGACGACCAAAAGTCTACAAATTGTTGTATCTCTGCTATGGGCGAAGGAGATACCGAGTATTATGGAAGAGTTGAAGCAATTTATGAACTTCAATTCTATGGTGCAAACCCACCAAAATTCGTAGGCTTCAAATGTTATTGGTTCCAGCCGAAGGAGACTAGAAGGACTCATGAACATATAGGGCTAGTGGAAATCAAACAAAGCTCCCATTTGGATGTTCCCGATGTCTATATTATGGCTCAACAGGCAACCCAAGTTTTCTATCTACCGTGGGCCTGTCAAAGTGATCCTAATCTCAATGGTTGGGATGTCATTTATGAAGTGCCGCCACATGTTAGACCACCTCCCCCAATGAAGAGGATTATTAACCTCACATTAACCCAGACACATATGAAGGAGAATTCTTCCAAGAAACACGTCTTTCCAAAAAATGTCTCAAGAACCGCTCTACTTCAGCCCAGAACATTGAAGTAGACAGTGACAGTGAACCCGACTTCACCCCTCAGCCGGATAAGAAGAGCCTGAACTAGAAGAGGTTACTGTTGGATGACCTATCAATGCTTGACCGATTACGTAGAGGTGGCCTTCCACATGATGATGCATTTATTACTGATGATGATGAGCACGTCATTACTGATAGTGATGATGATGATGCATTTATTGATCCCGAAGCATTTATTGAACCCAACAATCTAGATTATTACCAGGTATTAAAATTTTTATGTTGTACCTGATTTATATAGTTACTTGTATGATTGTATGATTAATATAGTTACTTGTATAATTTTCTTACTTTGTATGATTGTTTATTATTCATAGTGCCATGGTCTTGATATCCGTCCTCGTCGGCCCTCGCCCGCTTTATGATTCAGATGTGGTAAATCCTCTTTTATAACTGTTTGTTTCACTTCACATTAATGACAATTATGGCCATCAAGTTGACATAGAGATATTTTAGTCTAGGAGTTATGTGAACTGGAATTTCCAACCGACCCTCTTGTCAAGAAGTTAAATTTAGATGAAAAAGAAAATGAGTACTTGAAAGAAAAAATTTAAAGAACTGAAGAAGAGAAGATGAAATTGGAGTTGTACGTTGCCGATGTGGTCGATGATCACAAGATGAAGATGAATGCATTGCGCTTGAAGATGGATGCAATGCGCTTGAAGATTAAGAAGATTAGAAAATATGCCATTGATAATGAGGCTTGGTATCATTATGCCGTTGGATCAATTATTAACTTAGTTGCGATCTTCATCGCATTTGTTGTGTTGAGGGTAAGTTTTCTCTATTGTTTTTCTTATCAAATGCAAACTTAGCTTACTTTCCTCATAAATGGAATAACTACCAAAGTTAGACAAAAAATGAGCTATACTTAGCTTACTTTTCTCAAAAATGTCATGATAATCTTTGTTACCTCCGAAATGATATAGACATACCTTACTTTCCTCGAAATGACATAATAACCTTAGTGTAAGTGCATCTAGTGCCACCCCTAGTTTGTTTTGGAGTATTGACGACAAAGTCGGTTGAGGGACTAATGCGTTTGTGAGAATTGCAGGATAACGCAGGTAGTGTCCCTCATTGATTTGGTTTACCTATCGGAGATGACCCCTAAAAATGTATGAAGACATTGAAGACAATGGTGGAATGTGAAGATATTCATATTGAAGTCTGTGACATGAGAAGACATTGAGTGAAGACTATGGAGCGCGAAGACTGTGTGTTTTCGTTGTTTCCCTTTTCTTCCTTGTTGAGTCATAGGAACCACCGTACTGTTAAGTGGGGTCCAAGTGAACTAAGTCAGAATGACTGAAGTGATGCTCAACCCAAACCCTATGTCTTCGAGCAAAGACAATGAGAGCAAATCTTATCCAAAGACTTTGCTTGTAGCCCAAGTAAAGTTGCCGTGTGTGTTTGAAATCTGACCGTTGGAACACATGTCAGTTCCTTAGTGACCCAGGGTCATTTCGGACATATCAGGTCGGGTTGCCCAGTCGCTATAAATAGCCCACCCCCTACACCATAAATTGGTGGCTGCTCAGAGTTAGTGCACGGCTTTTGTCGTTTGAGAGCAACCCACCTCGAAGCCTTTGAGAGAGAGAAATCCTTGCGAGGATCAAAGCCCAAACACCCAGATCCAAAGAGTGTTAGGCATCACTGAAGTCTTTCTGTCTGTGTGACCTGAAGACTTATTACACTTGAGGACTATGAATCCTCCAGCCGGTTAGGCGTCATGTTCTGAGCATCCAAGAGTCATTGTGGATTGCCGGTGAACAAAGTTTGTGAAGGTTCGGAAGTCTACCTTGAAGACTTACCAGAGTGATTGGGCGAGGACTGGGTGTCCTTAGATCAAGGGGAATAAGGTGAAGACATGGTCTTCTGAATTGAATCTCAGCCTCCCTAACCAGACGTACAGTTGTCACAGCAACTGGAACTGGTCCAACAAATCCTGTGTCTTCAACAAGTGACTGGTTCTATCCTCTCCCTTCATTTACATAGAGTTTGTCTTCGTGAAGTCATTGCCTATCTGTCGTACCCGTTTGACTTCATTGCTTGACTACTATCATTGATTGGCTTCATACTATCTTCCATCCTGATCCTTACTACTTAGCTGCTATTTGTTCTGTACTTTCACATCATTGCATACTTGACTATGGTTTGCTTATTGTAGTTTATCTTCCGCTGCATATAAATTAGGTCATTTCTATTGTTTGTCTTCGAAACTTCCAAGTTTTGAAGACTTTCATAAAAATCGCCTATTCACCCCCCTCTAGTCGATACTAGCACTTTCAATTAGTATTAGAGCAAGGTACTCCCTTGTTCTGTGTGATTCGGTTTAACCACCTGGAGTTTTAGCTATGTCGACTGCAGGGATAATTAAAGTCTCCGCTGCTTGCCCCGTGTTCGATGGAACTGAATATCCCTACTGGAAGAATAAGATGCATATGCATCTTGAAGCCATTGATGTCGACCTCTGGTATGTCGTCAAGAACGGCGTTCCCAAAACTGGTGAAGGTGTCACCCCTACTGATGTCAAGAAGTTCATTCAACTGGACTCTACTGCCAAGAACATTATCAGTGGTCATCTGACCAAAGGACAGTATGGCCGTGTGAGTGCTCTGGAATCGTCGAAGCTAGTCTGGGACTGGCTATCCAAGGTCAACGAAGGCGTCTCAACCCAGAGAGATCAAAGGATCAATGTTCTTCACGACCTCTTCAACCGCTTCAAGGGAAACGACAATGAAAATGTCCAGCTCACATTCGATCGCCTCACTGACATCACAAATGAGCTTCAAGCTCTTGGTGCAACTGAGATTACCAAACATGAAATCATCAATACAGTACTGAGATCACTCGACAGCTCCTTTGACACCCTTGCCCGCATGATACAAGAACGTCCTGACTTCAAGACACTCGATCCGTATGATATACTTGAGAGGCTCAACACACATGAGTTCCAGCTGTCTGAGAAAAGAGATATCTATGGTCCCAACTATGGCCGAACTCGCGCTTTGAAGGCAAAAGTTGTTTCCTCATCTGAAGAAGAATCTGACTGCAGTTCTGATGATCCTGAAGACATTGGAAAGGAACTTGCTATGCTTGGAAAGGAACTTGCCATGCTTTCGTTCGCTGTGCTTCCCCACGACCCGCGTTAAATGTGTGACGTGGGGATCGTGTGCGGGGTGATCGAAGCATGCTTGCGTCATCCTTTGGTGAATAGTAAAGAGGCGGCTTGCACGTCCCTTTAAGACTGCAGGGCCGCTGCTCATTTAGTATCTCCGCCTTGGAACCATCATTCCACGTTTCCCATTACGCCCGCCCCTTGCGCCACGTACACCGCATGCATGGCGCGGGGTAGGTGACAGGCGTACGGAATATGGGAAGGCACACGCACGTGGGCCGATACCCACGCGCCTTCAATTGGGCGAGGAGGGCAGTCGACGGCCTCGCCTGCTGCCACCTTAATAAGCCGGATTGGTTGAGAGAGGCACCCTAGCCCTGATCCCGCCCCTTTATAAGGAGGGGAGGGGGAGGGACGGCACCCCTCAATCTTTCAGCATCCGCCTCTTCCCACCTTGGCTTCTTTCTTCGTTCTGCTATAGCGAGAGGGCGCGCCGGTGCTTCGGCGGTGGCGACGAGGGTCTCCGCCCGACAACGTGCCCCTCCTTCCCAAGAGTTTGTGGCGGTGGAGCCGGCCACGAGGGGAAGGGGTAGGGGGCGAGGCCGAGGTCGCCATGGCGCTCGGCGAAGAGGAGGACTGGGCGGCGCACCGGCCTCGCCTCTGCCGGTGGTTCCTCCCCCAATGGGGGGCCACGTCGGGGACCAGCCTCGCCAATTCTTCATCAGGCTGCGCTGGCCAGCGTGTCATCGTCTTTGTCTCCCTACTTCATTTGCACGAGAGATGGAGCTCGACCCGCCACAGACTCTGAGATTGCACATGAGGAACTGCGGGATTAGCGGCATGTGGCTTGATGTCAAATTCCCAGCCCCTCATATCATGTATCTTCGTCGCGGATGGAAGACCTTCGCTCGTATCCATAGTCTGACGGCGGGACTCATTCTCTATTTCAAACTATTGGAGAACGGCCTGCTCCTCAAGGTCTTTGGAGACTTTGGAACTCGCCTAAAGTGCTGCGTGGAGAGCTCCTCTAATGACGAAGAATCTTCCTCGATCGGGAGTGACGAGGAGGACAGCGACAGCGATGACGAGGGCAGCAGGCGGGAGGATGACGGGTCCGACTAGGCATCGGGCTCGCCGTCCCCGGGCGGCGCCAGCAGCAGCAGCATCTGCACCTGGCCCCTTCTGATAGAGGCAAAGGTGTCCCGTCTTTCGATGAGATGATGGATATCGCTTTGGTTGCAGTCGACTTTGACGATCCGACTACGAACGTGCGAGGACGTCGCGCCTTAGCAATCGCTAAACCAACTCCGAGAGGTTATTGACCACGCCGGAGCACGATCAACCTGACCACGAGGGTCTGTTTCCTGCGAGCAAACGAAGAACAAGCAAGAAACTGAGATTGCAATCTGGATATTGCGAATATAAGATGAAAGCTTTATTGATCAAGGTGGGGTTCTGTGACGCCTTTGTCTGGTCGTTGAACACAAACGAAGTACGCGAAGTTGCAGCTATGGCGAACTTTTAATCTAAACAAAACCCAAAGTCTAAACGATGCCCTAAGGGCTGTATATATGGAGGAAGAGGGGGGGAATTTCGTGACCCTTGGTGGAGGGGTCCGAAATCAACCCTATCTCTTGTTTCCCCACACATACGGACTCTAAAAATAGCCTATACTTATGTATTTCGAAATTACATGGGCCTGGCCCAATAATAAGGTGACGCGGCACCTATAATAGCCTCGGGACGAAATTTATGAAGTGGCATCTTGTATATTTCGTCCAAGGCTTCATGCACCCATTATGGTGGCTTCAAAGTCCTGAAATCATCACTTGTAACTCTGTTCTTGTTCCCCTTGCGCATGCCATCATCTCCATGCTTGTTCTTAATCCAATGTTCATCCTTCTCCAAGCTAGGCCCTTCATTTGTAAGCAAAACAAATGTATCCAATTTAGGCAGCATCATATTCTCATGAACATTAGAATCATTACCAAGAAACGAAAGTACCTGGTAATTTAGTTGGCGTGCGCGAGCTCTAGTAATTGGTCCAGTATTTATAGCAGCAGGGGCTGTGGGTGTAACAATTGTATTGATGTCCTCATCACCTTCTCTCGGTGGGGCCAGCTCCTTGAACTTCTCGGGGTCGCCTCCTTGGGCGGCTAGCATGGGGAGGCCGGAGAAGGCGAAGAAGGCGGGTGGCGGGCCATCTTGTCGGAGTACGATGGCATTGACGCCTTCGTAGCGTATTGGCGACCCACTGCCTCATCTTCCAGCTCTTCTCCCGGCACCATCATCACCAGCCCTCTCCTGGGCGGCCGCCGATATGTTCTCTTGGTGTCTTCTGCTGCTCGTACCTCGCCTAGGTGCTCCTTTTGCCCTCTTGCCTTCTTGTTCCATGTGCTGAGGAGAGGGACAAGAAAGGCATTACAGGCACCTTATTTCTTCTTAGTTTGTAAGCCCACAGGCCTTAGTCAAATTTTAAAACTTGTAATCCCCTTGCTCATGTTTACATTCCGTACGAACTGTACCTGTATGGGATGTATTAATGAAGAAGGGTGCTTGTAGGGTTCTTTGTGTGTGAGCGAAGCCCATACCAAGGAACAAATCCTTGTTATTTTTAATATAAACATTGACGCCTGGCAACAGGCCTTGCCTCTCCCTTACTTCATTCATCCACGCTCACGCTTTTAGCGGAGGTAGGGGCGAAGTAGGGTTAGGCCCTACACTTGCTTCCTTGTCACCGCGGCTACAACCAAATTCCGACCCAAGGGAATAGTTCTTGGGTGGTGGGCAAAGGGGAGCACGGTAACCTAGGAACAAAACGAGGTTTCATACGTCCCAATTCCATATGGAAATGCACAACAGGGGAAGAAGGACTTATCTGAATCTACAGCCCCCCTGCTACCTTGGCTTGCCAGGATTGGGTCCTTGCGTCTTCAGCCCCCGAAAACCTTGGCTTGCCGGGACCTGAGCGCCGGCTCGTTTTCCTTCTTCCAAATAGCTCAGCAGAAATGTCCATGCACCCTGCAAACCAAAGAGGGCAGAAAGGAACAGAGAGACGCATACTCGACCTCTATGTTAGGGGTTACTCGCCGCTAAGCACTATCAACCCTAATTAAGGGAGGGACTCAACCTAGCACGCATGCTATAACTTAGGGCGCCAGCGCTTCATTTATTTATGCTCAGGGTCTGTGCCTGGCTTTGTACAAAGGGTTACATGCCTTGCCGGCAAGACTTGTACTGCACCTTATGGATACAACTTATGAAGATGCTCGATGTTCCAGGAGTTGCTCACTAGAACGGCATCTTCGGTCTCCAGGCGGACTACGCCGGGCCTGGTGACTCGTATTACCCAATGAGGGCCTTCCCACTTTGGCGTCAACTTATTGGAATTCTTGTCCGGTTGAATGCGCCGAAGAACAAGGTCGCTTTCCTCAAAGCTTCGGGCATGAACCTTGCGGCTATGGTAGCAGTGCAAGGCTTGATGGTAGCGTGCTGCTCTCACAGCCGCCCGAAGACGATCTTCCTCGAGGAGCGTCGCGTCATCTTGCCGCAATCGCTCTTGCTCAAGCTCATCATAAGCAAGCACTCGAGGTGACCTGTATATGAGTTCCGTGGGGAGAATTGCTTCTGCCCCGTATACCAGGGCAAAGGGCGTCTGTCTGGTGGCTCAATTTGGCGTCGTTCTAGTTGACCAAAGAACCGTCGGCAACTCATCAATCCAGCGCCTTCCGTTCTTGTGCAGCCTGTCAAAAGTCTTTGTCCTCAGGCCTCGCAGTACTTCAGCATTTGCCCTCTCCGCTTGACTGTTGCTCGGTGGTTGTGCCACGGAAGCGAAACAAACCTCGCTGCCGAGGTCTTCGATGTATTGCATTAAGGTGTGGCTTGTGAACTGCGTGCCGTTCTCGGTGATGACTTTGTTTGGCACACCAAAACGAAAGACTAGCCCCTTGAAGAATTTGACGGCTGACTGTGTTGTCACCTTCCTCACTGCTTCCACCTTCGGCCACTTTGTGATCTTGTCGAATGCAACGTACAAGTACTCAAAGCCCCCGACAGCGCGGGGGAAAGGGCCCAGTATGTCGAGCCCCTAGACCAAAAATGGCCAGGAGAGAGGGATTGTTTGAAGGGCTTGAGCTGGCTGATGAAGCTTTTTTGAATGGAACTGACACACTTCACAATTGGTTACTAGTGCCGTTGCATCCTGGAGGGCAGTGGTCCAGAAGAAACCTTGCCGGAAGGCTTTGCCGGCAAGGGCCCTCAACCCTATGTGGGAGCCACATATGCCTCCATGTATCTCCGCCAACAGCTCCAGTCCTTCCTCCCGGGGAATGCACTTCAGTTTCACTCCGTTTGGTCTTTTTTTGTATAGAACATTGTCAACGAACTGATACAGGGCAGACCGATGGGCTACTTTCTCTACTTCTTCCTGCTCCTCAGGAAGTTCCCCTGTTTGGAGGAATCGAATAGTATGTTGTGCCCATGCCGGAGCCTGGGGCTCGACGACAAGGACTAGAGGCATCTCCTTTGCCATGGGAGCGACTTTCTCTATGGCCAGGGCTTGACGCCCTGCTGGAGTTGGTTGCCGGACGACAGGCTCAATGTCCATGGCAACATCTTCGCCAGCAGCTCCAGGGAGCTCGGTGGGAAAGTACTTGCCGGGGCCTGATTTCCTTCGCTTGTTCTGCCCTATTGATGGTTCAACGGAGGGTTGAGTTAACCGAAGCACAAAAGTACCTGGTTCCACAGGTAGTTTGAGGGCAGCGCGCTTCGACAGGTAGTCGGCGATGTCGTTCTCCAATTGGGGGACATGCTCCGCCTGTATACTGTCAAAGTGCTCCTCCAGCTTCCTCACCTCATCCACGTAGGCTTCCATCAATGGGATTTGATAATCCTTGTTGACCTGCCTGACGACAAGCTGTGAATCACCCCTGACGATTAGCTTCTTGACCTGGGGTCTGCCGCGATCCTGAGACCGGTGAACAATCCCTTGTATTCAGCAGTGTTGTTCGTCGACATCTCACTGGGAAAGTGCATCTGGATTACATACTTGAGGTGCTCTCCGGTTGGTGTGACGTGCAGCACGCCAGCGCCGACGCCTTGTAGTGAAAAATCCCCATCAAAGTACATAACCCAGTTGCGACTTGTTTCCTTGCCGGGAAGAGTGGTCTCCTGGTTCTCTTCGTCGGGCGTCGAGGTCCACTCTGCAATGAACTTCGCCAAGACTCGGCTCTGGATCGTTGAAGTACTTTCGAACTTCAAACCAAATCTCGACAGCTCCAAGGCCCATTCCACAATCCTTCCCGTTGCATCTGGGTTATGCAGTATCCGTTGCAGCGGGAGGCAGGTGACTACAGTGATCTCGTGTACTTGGAAGTAATGACGCAGCTTCCTCGAGGCCATAAGGAGGCCGAAGAGCAATTTCTGCACACTGGAGTACCTTGACCTAGCCCCCTGCAAGAGGTAGCTAATGAAGTAAACCGGGTGTTGCATCATCTTCTTCTTCTACACCACTTCACCTGGTTGCGGAGGCCCTGTCTCGCCGGCCTCAGACTCTGCCGGGGGCTTTGCCTTCCCGGGGGAGCCCTGGCTCACCACCCTCCAGTCCCGTCGTTGCCACTGCCCCTTGACCTCCCTCTGCGCCACTAGTGCGGCGCTGACCCCTTGATTCATTGTCGCTAGATACAGCAGCAGCAACTCTTGTGGTTTAGGCGCAACTAGTATCGGCGTAGAGGAGAGGTATTTCTTCACGTCTTGCAGCACTGCTTCGGCCTCTGGGGTCCACTCCATTGGGCCCGCCTTTTTCAAGATTTTGAAAAAAGGAAGGGCACGCTCAGCAGACTTGGAGATGAATCTGCACATGGCGGCAACGCAGCCAATGAGCCGACGCACATCCTTAATCCGCCTAGGTGCCTCAATCCGTTCAATGGCCTTGATTTGTCTGGGTTCGCCTCAATCCCATGCTGCGACACAAAGAACCTGAGAAGCTTGCCAGATGGGACGCCGAAGACACACTTCTCAGGGTTCAGCTTGAGGTTGATCTTGCGCAAATTTGCAAGCGTCTCTTCCAAATCTTGCACAAGTGTTGCCTTGTCCTTGGTTTTGACCACTATGTCATCAATATAAGCTTCCATCTTTCAATGTAGCTGGGACTGAAAACCAATTTGGACTTCTCTCGCAAAGGATGAGCCAACACTCTTCAACCCGAAAGGCATCCGTAAAAAGCAATACATACCACATGGGGTGATGAATGTTGTCTTCTCCTCGTCTTCTCTCGTCAAGAAAATCTGATGGTACCCTGAGTAGGCGTCGAGGAATGATAATAAGTCACACCCGACCATGGATTCTACAATCTGGTCAACGCGCGGCAGCGGGAAAGGGTCTTTTGGACAGGTCTTATTGATATCTGTGTAATCAATAGACAACCCCCACTTCCCGTTTGCTTTGCGCACCACCACTGTATTGGCCAACCACGTCGGATGGAGCACTCCTCTCATGAAGCCTGCCCCTTCTAGCTTTTTGATCTCTTCCGTGATGAACTCCCTCCTTTCCAAAGCTTGATTCCTGACCTTCTTCTTGACGGGCCGCGCATGAGGACAGACAACAAGATGGTGCTTAATCGCCTCCCTCGGAACGCTGGGGATGTCGGATGCTTGCCATGCAAACACATCGACATTCGCTCGCAAGAAAGTGACGAGCTTGCCTTCCTATTTGCTATCAAGGGTGGAGCTTATGGTGAAAGCCCCTCCCGTGCCATCCTCCTTGACGGGCACCTTCTTGGTCTCCGACAGCGTAGCTCTGGATTTCTTGCTCTTGCCGATGGAGCTCTCTGGCACATCCTCGACGGGAGCACAGCACTCCAAAGAGGTGCGCTTGCCGGAGTGGGTGCAAGAGGTCTCGCCGGTCTTCTTCGCTCCCGGGGCTTCAGCGGCAGGAACAAGTGCCTTGGCGGCAGTCGCTGCAATTGCTTCCCGGTATAGTTGGTCAGCGCAGATTAGCGCATCATTCTTGTCGGAGGGGATAGTGATGATGTTCATCGGCCCAGGAATCTTTAGCGTATTGTAGGCGTAATGTGATGCCGCCATGAACTTGGCTAGTGTTGAGCGACCGAGAATCCTGTTGTAAGGCAAGGGGATCTTGGCTACATCGAAGACAATCCTCTCTGTCCTGTAGTTCAGCTCGCCTCCAAACGTCACATGCAGCGTGACCTTGCCCTTCGGCTGGCTTCTTCCCGAGTTGACCCCTTGAAACGTGGCCGTCTCTTCGAGGTCTCCATCAGGAATCTGCAGCCTTTTGATCACAACAGGCGAGATCAAGTTCAGGCCGACCCCGCCGTCAACTAGCATCTTCATCACCTTGAGGTTGCGGATCGTTGATGAAACCAACAACAACAAACAACCGAATGGAGTTGTGCGATCAGGATGGTCCTCGGTGTCAAAGATGATAGGCGTGCTGGACCACTTCAGTGGCTTCCATGCATCGAGTGATGGCTCCACCGCTGTGAACGCGCCCAATGCTTGAGCTGGCGGTGAGAGGTGTGCAGCGAGGCGCCACCGTCGACGCACATGGCCTCTATAGCTTTCTGAAACTCGTGGTCGCTGGACTCGTTGTCCTCGTCATGATCATCGTCTTCCTACTTCTAGTCGCGGCCCCGGGCAGGCCTCTCTTGCTGGTTATCCTTACCGCGGCGGCCTCCTTGGCTGCCATGCTTCTTGCCGGATCCTTCGGCACCGTCCTGACCTTTCTCCTTGTCCTGCCTCTCATACTGAGCTTTTTGCTTCTCAGCAAGCAGCTCAACTTGTCGACAATTTTGGAGGTCATAGCCCTTGGTGCGGTGGATCTTGCAATACTGCTTGTCAGAGCTTCCTGGCCTGTCGGCAGCCGCCAAGGCCCGACAAGCAGCAGGCCCGCCAACTTCCATGCCGGGGTCGCTTGCCTTGGCCTTCTTGGCAGTGTCGGTGTCGTCTTATCCCTCGACAGCAAGCACAGTTATGCCCTTGCGCTTTCTGTCACGGCGCCGACCCTTCTTCGTCGGGGCGGCGGTGTCGACGTCTCTGGATTCGGTTTCCGCACCGACATCCTCGCCGGGGTATTTCCTCCCCTCTTCAGCTCGAGCGCACCTATCGGCCAGAACATAAAGTTCAGCCACATCTTTGAGCTTGTCCATCGCCAGCTCTTCACGCATCTTGCGATTACGCACATTCTGATGGAATGTGTTGATCACGGCGGCGGGGTGAACGTCTGGAATGTTGTACTGCAGCCGTCTGAACCTCTGGATGTACTTGCACAGGTTTTCTCCTTCCTTCTGGGGGATGATATGCAGATCGCTTCCCTGGCCATGAGCTTGATGGTCTCCAGTGAAGGCGCGAACAAACTCATGGCACAGATCCGACCAAGAAGAAATGGAATCCACCGGCAAGTGCATCAATCATGACATGACGTTGGGCTTCAGTGCCAACAAGAAGTAATGGGCAAGCACCTTGTCGTCGCGGGCTCCGGCAGCTTGGATCGCAATGGTGTAGATGCTGAGGAACTCTGACGGGTGAGTCTTGTTGTTGTACTTCTCACCAACGTCGGGCTTGAACGTGCGGCGGGAGGGCCACTGGAACTGCCGCAGCTCATGGGTAAAGGCTGGGCAATCCACCTCGTAAGGTAGTCCACCATAGCCTCCCAGTGTCGGGTGCTCCATAGTGGGCCCTGCCCGCCTGTCTGACTGGTGGTGCGCATCACGCTGGCGCTCGATGGTGGTTCGAGCATCTTCAAGGGCTCGCTCCCGAAGAACTTGGCTCTGATCATGGTGGGTCTGTGGATCGGACAACGCTATGGAAATGTTATCACAAGCGTCATCATGACAGATCGACACCCGCGGTAACTGGTGTGGGGGAGGAGAGTGCACCGTGGGTGCATCACCTCCGGCCCTTCTTCCACTGGCATGCGGTGGCTCGACGGAGCGTCGTCCTATGGGCCCCGTTGGTCACAGCTAATCTTTGTTGGCGATGCCAACGAGGCTCTGGATGGTGGCTCTCCACCTGTCGAGCTTCTTCGCAGCAGGAGGAAAGTCGAGGAGCAGCTGCGCGCGGGCCAAAGCTTCTGCTAGCGTGGGCGGCGGTGAAAGTTGCGTGGTTCGTGATGCGCTCCGACTTCTACCCACGTTAGAAGGAGCTCTATTATGGCCCTGCGGATGTCCGCCTTTTTTTCCGGCACCTCGGCGTGCATGCTAGCCTCCTTCGTCCCGCAAAAGATGTGCATGACTCTTCCCACAACGGCGCCAAGGGTCACCAACGTGGTGACGCTGCTCATCACGCAGAACTTGGGAAGAGCGCGCTGTGGGCGCCAGCGTAGGTGTCTTGGAGGCCGCCGCGCCACTGGTAGGTGGCACGGCGACGCCCTGGGAGGGCCTCGTGCCGCCAGCTGGGGGCCCAGCTCTGTTTTTGGTATTTGCGGCGTGCGGCCCGTCGTCTTGCGCATGAACGACGTCGCTTGCCAGGCCTGGACTGCCAGAGCGATGTGGGTGTTCGCGGGTCGCGCCTCGGGTTCTATCCGCGACCGCCCCGCTACTCGCCCGCACCGGCTCGGGCAGTCCGGCTCTGGATGAACCGATCGCCGTCGTCGTCTTCCTCTTGGAAGCCATGGCGATGAAGAACTGTTAGACTAACTTCTAGACCAGATTCTCACGACTGCGCCCCATCCCTGGCGCGCCAAAGATGTCAGTGGGAACGACACCTATGGGATCACTGGAATCCCTACTGTGGTCGGCGGGCGCGGGGTTGTGAGAAGAGTGGGTCTAAGAGCCAGCACAAAGGTCGTTCACCCAGGTTCGGGCCGCGGGGTTCACGTAATACCCTAGTCCTGCTTTGTTGTGTATTTTAGTGTTCTTGAGCTCACTATGGTGCGTGACTTGCTCAAAAGAGCCGAATCCCTCTCCGGTATGCCTCGAGCCTCCTTTTATAGGAAAAATGGGATGCCACAGTGGCACACAGGAGGTGGAAAGGGTACAGTGTACAAGCTTATCGCTTGTCATTACGGGACAAGACGCATTAATGCACTCCTTCGGTGTCCCCTCGCTTTATCGGGGACGACAACGAGGCCCGTCCAGTCCGTCGCCGCCTCGCCTTGCCTTGACATGCGCCCTGGCCAGCGAGGTGTGTGGTGCCATGTAGGCTGGAAGGCTGCTGAGCTGGCGTGGTGGCAGCGTCTTCATGAAGATCTCCATGCCACCATGCAGGTGCTTGCTGAGATGGTCTTGGCACCGCACGTCGCCACACAGGTGCTCGCCTGGCTGGCTGGGCTGGCAGCTGCATGGGAACGGTGGTGGAGCCTTGGCAGGCGCAGGCCTTGCCGCAGCCCTGTTGATGTCTTTGACAAGGGTCTTGCGGGGGCCTCGGCAAGGGTCTTGCCGTGGCACTATGGTCGTCCCTGGTAAGGATCTTGCCGGAGGCCTCGTGGTTTTCCTTGGCAAGGATCTTTCCAAGGATCGTCGTCCTCTGGTCCTCATCTGATCTTGTGTGTTAATGATCTTCACAAAGAGTCTGCATGCCATCACGGAGGCGCCTCCCGAGCCTTGGTTCCAATTTGGTTGATGATGTTGGAACCCTTGGGCTCAAGGGTGGCACGCTCTGCTGGCGTTGGCCGAGTCGCCCCGGCAAGGCTCTTGCCGGGGCTGCGGAGGCCGCCTCGGTAAGGCTCTTGCCGGGGCTGCGGAGGCCGCCCCAGCAAGGTTCTTGCCGAGGGAGTCCACCTCGCCCTCTTGCTCTTCTGTGTTTCTGGTCTTGGCATTACTTGATTGTCTTGTGGCCTCAGCTCTCCTCCTCTGCCCTGCTCAGTGTAGCCACGGGCGCGGCTCTGACTGCCGTCCACAAGTAAAGGGATACAAAGTAGAGCCCCTATTTCTGTACACCAACAGACAACAAAGCAACCAAATACACAAAGGTCTTTGCCATCCACTGGCAGACGGCAAATCACGTTGTTAACCCCTTAACGGACCTAAGATGACACGTGTGTCGTGCAGGCTCTTTGCCGTCTGCTGGCGGACGACAAAGACCTTTGCATCTTTCTCGTCCGCCAGCAGATGGCAATGAAGCCTTTGCCGTAGCCTATTCAGCCTGATGTGTTGTCGTCTGTTGGATGACGGCAAAGGCCTTTGCCGTCCGCCAGGCACGCCTTTGCCGTCAGCCATGGATAACGACAAAGTTCCTGATTCCTGTAGTGATGGGGTAGACTATGATGGTGGTGTGCACGTCACGAACTCTACATAGAGTAGAACATGTACTATACCCGTCTCCGCCCAGCATAATCGCAACAGTGGCTCAAGTATCCACCCCATACAACGGCAACGCATAGGTGCGCGCTAGAAACATATCAATGGGGATTCCAGACTCCCTGAGAACGCCTTACTCTTCTATTGTTCCATCAGTCACTCTAGTCATTGTTCTTTATTTACTTTTATTTCATTTAATTAAAAGTTCATTCCACCACTAAACCAAAAATTATTATAGCCCTCACTTTGCTTTAAGTCTACAATTATCTGTAGGCATAAAGATACACAATTCACTACAAGAGGCAAAAGTATGATTCTTGTGCTCCCTGTGGTCGATACTCTTAATTCCTTCGGAAAGGCTACAACTAAACTGTTGGGACTCCGATCCTAAGTCACACCAATCAAGCATGTAGCACATCATATCACTTTGTGGCCTCACACACGGTATTCCCACAGCTGCAGCCTTACCTTGGTCGGGACCGTTTGTGCCTTTTGGATCACGTATATGGTTATGTCGCTAGCATCCATATGACATAAAACCCAGGCTGACAAGACTAATCATAAACCCAAGGTGGCACAAACTTACAGGGACAGGCATACATAACCCTGCATTGGAAGTGTCGGTCATCAACGTAGGCACCCAAGTTCTAGCAAGCTACAAGGACTTAAAGGAACAACACATGACATTTCCCCAAAGGGACAGACACAGGAACAAAGAAGGATACATGCTGGCTAACCTGAGTGTTCTGGAGCCATAGCGAACTACCATGGCTCAGTGGAAACACCAGGAGACATTTCCCGATAAGGAAGGATACCAAGAATAAACAACTAGGTGTCGGATGCCACACATGGCAATACACGTTACACATATGCATAACATATAAGTATGCGATGTACAACATGGCATCACAACATAACTCAACAACTCATATAGATAAAGGCCCAGAAGAGCCATCATGGCATTTATTACAAGCAGCGGGTCTCATGACCCTTCACACAAAGTCATACAAGCCAAGCGGAAGCATAAACATGTCTGAATACAGACACCTGAAAAGAGAGAATGCTAGAAAGCCTGTCTGTCTACAAGACCCTCCATATGAACCAGACCACTGTCTGGGATTCCCAAGCTAATTGTCGAAGCCCACGAGAAACTACTATTGAGAACGAAGTCTCTCTGCAAAAACATAAATTAAGCAAACGTGAGTGGAAATGTACCTAACAAGACTTACATCAGAACTAGCTACATATGCATCAGTATCAACAAGGGGGTTGTGGTGTTTAACTAAAGCCAGCTTTGGCTGTGGCTATCCTGAACTACTACTGCAAGTAATTCCTTTGAGGTGGCGCACACGAGTCCACTCAATACACCACTATGCATCCGCTCCAGTATCCCTAGGAGAAGGCGATCCATAGCACTCACACTTATCTTGCACATTTTAGAGTATCCACTTCAAGTTATCTATGAACCATATAAGCATTCCAAGTAGTCCATATCCGCGGAGGCGTCTATTTGAATAGATCATATTACCTTGCAGGGGTGTACTTCTTCACACACGCTCTCACCACTTATAGCCATTTACACGACATGTACTCGGCAACCTTCAAGCGGAAGCCCAGCGATGGTGTCAGCCACGACCTGACTAACCACATGAGACTCTAGTCCAGGTTGATCGCATATTCGGGTTCCATCCGCAAGGAACTCTGGCTGAGGTTTCCACTACGACCCCAAACGATGTGAGCAGGGTTCCCAAGCCCACCATCTGGGTGCCACTTGGTACACCGTGATACTGTGCCTAGTCTGTCCCAAGCCACCTGGCTGGGTTCCACTTAGTAGACTACTAACACAACCTAAAACACTAGAGACTTGTTGCAACTCTTGGATAGAGATCAAGGCAATTAATAAGTCGAGAGAGTTTGGAGTGCCCGGAGCCCAATGTGTGGTTGTAACTATCTAGGATCACAAACACAGAACTTAGTTCCTGAGAACGGTTTTAATAAGACAACCCACCATGTACTACTACATGACCTCTCACCGCTACCTTTACCAAATCATGTTCACACACTTAGCTCTCAATAGTAGGACATGTTCATCACCATCCCAATCCATCCCTGATGGATCAGACCGAACACAACTCTATGCACAGAAGGCATAACAAGCAAGCATGAATGAGTAGGTACATCATGGCTCAAACAACTCCTACTCATGCTAGTGGATTTCAACTATTAACTGTGGCAAAGAAAGGTCATGCAAAGGAATGGGGTTCAACTACCACAACATGTAACAGTTGAATCATTGTTGTCCTAATGCAGTAAAAGGGAGCAGGAGCGAGAGAGTGGGATTGTATCGGAGTGATCAAAAGGGGAATTGCTTGCCAGGCACTTCTGAAGATAGTATTGTGTCTTCATCGGTGTCATCGATCACATTGCCGGAACAACGTCTACTAAGAGGGAACAAACACTGGCAAACAAGAGGGATCACAATCAATGCAATGCAACAATACGATGCATGATCATGACATGGCAACATGCTGTTGATTGAGCTAATGCAATTTGCTAAAGGATTAGATGAAGTTGATTTGAACCAGGGGTTCAAACTTAAACTCCATATAAAGCATTTCTTATACCATTCATTTGATTTGTCCAATTTAGCAACTATACATTGTTCCAACATGCATGAAAAAGGTACAGATGAATAGATTGAATTTTTTTGATCATTTTCATATATAAATTATTTCAACCTGAGCTACAGTTGATTTTATATGATTTGTAGAAGTTTGGGCTATTTTATAAAATAAATAAATCATTTCAGATTTATCTAAAACTCCAGAAAACATTTACTACATCAGCATATGTCATCCTGACTTTGGTAAGTCAACTCGGTCAACTTGGTCAAACCTGACCAATGGGGCCCACTCGACAGTGACCCATTTAGTGAACATGGTTAATTAGTGTTAAGGCTAACCCTAATCTAAATACTGCTAGAGGTCGGGCCCACCTGTCATCACCACAAGTGAGGCCACTAGAGGGGTGTTTAGGCCCTAATGGTCGGTTACGCTGGCGTCTAGCCACCGGTAACCTCTGTCCACGGTGGGGGCACGCCGGAACCATTCTCCGGTGAGGGTTTTCTATGCGGATGGGCACTACAGGGAGCTGGGACTGTGCCGCGTCCAAGGAAGGTCGCGGGGAGTCCGGGGGTGGACTATAGCAGCGGCAGTGGCGAACAAAAGCGGTGGCGAAGCTCTGTTGTGTGCGGGTGCAGCGCCAGGGCTCGCTACCGAGTGCGCTAGGCTGCACATAGGAATCAGGGGCTGCTATGGAGCGCGCCTGTTGCACAAAGGCAACGAAGGCAGCACGGGGAGCACACGTGCTGCGGCAATTGCGGAGACTAGGGATGTAATGAATAGGAGGTGACAGGGGTTCTAGCAGAGGCGACGGTGAGGTCGGGGATGCGCTATGGCCGGTGAATCGACGATGGCGTGGTGCGGCAGTAGGTGGGCGAGGACGACGTCGATGGCGGCGATGTAGGGCGCACGGGGTCATGTTCATCTGCTTGGGGAGGTTTCGGTTGTCCGACAGTGGCGCAAGGATTCATCGGCGTTGGAAGCGAGGACGGCAAACAGCGCACTGTGATGTTGTTGGACGACTGTTGGGGAGAGCTAGAGGAGATGGGAGAGCAGAGAGTAGCGGGGAGAGGTAGAGGGGCATCCATGGCTTCTCTTGGCGTCAAGATAGACTCAGGGGAGGCCCCCGTCGCGAGAATCAGGAGGTGGTCGTGGTCGCTCTGCTGCTGCCACGCAGCTGCCTCAGGTTGAAGACAATCTGTTTTGTATGCCTGAATAGCTCATGTATCGACTGGGGGCTGTCAGCATCTTCCATGCTAGGTGGGTTATTCTCACTATGAGTGTTGATTCACTTGTTATTCACAATAAAGTGGCTGGTAATTGGGATGCCCAGTTCCATCCTCAAATCAAATCAACATAAATATCAAACAAAACTCCCCTAGGACTGTGATTGGTATGGACGGTACCCGTTGTTTCGGACCAGCCGTGGAGTGTGATTGTTGGTGGAGGGGGAGTAAAAACTTTACCATTTTGTTTGGGAGCCGCCTATAATATATCTAGCATGGAAGATACTGAGATCTCTTTGTTTTTATGTTGACAATGAAAGCATGTCGCTCAAAATTATATTCATCTCTGTTTTAAAACTCGAGCTCTTGCACCTCTGCAAATCCCTGCTTCCCTATGCGAAGGGCATATCTATTTGCTTTTATTGTTGAGTCATCATCCTCTCATTTAAAGAACTAGTTAGAGAGCACCACTACCTGATGAGGACATCAATACAATTGTTACACCCACAACCCCTGCTGCTATACATACTGGACCAATTACTAGAGCTCGTGCACGCCAACTAAATTACCAGGTACTTTCGTTTCTTGGTAATGATTCTAATGTTCATGAGAGTATGATGCTGCCTAAATTGGATACATTTGTTTTGCTTACAAATGAAGGGCCTAGCTTAGAGAAGGAAGAACATTGGAGCAAGAACAAGCATGGAGATGATGGCATGCGCAAGGGAAACAAGAACGGAGTTACAAGTGATGATTTCAGGACTTTGAAGCCACCATAATGGGTGCATGAAGCCTTGGACGAAATATACAAGATGCCACTTCATAAATTTCGTCCCGAGGCTATTTTAGGAGCTGCGTCACCTTATTATTGGGCCAGGCCCATGTATTTTCGAAATACATAAGTATAGGCTATTTTTAGAGTCCGTATGTGTGGGGAAACAAGAGATAGGGTTGATTTCGGACCCCTCCACCAAGGGCCACGAAATTCCCCCCTCTTCCTCCATATATACAGCCCTTAGGGCATCGTTTAGACTTTGGGTTTTGTTTAGATTAAAAGTTCGCCATAGCTGCAACTTCGCGTACTTCGTTTGTGTTCAACGACCAGACAAAGGCGTCACAGAACCCCACCTTGATCAATAAAGCTTTCATCTTATATTCGCAATATCCAGATTGCAATCTCAGTTTCTTGCTTGTTCTTCGTTTGCTCGCAGGAAACAGATCCTCGTGGTCAGGTTGATCGTGCTCCGACGTGGTCAATAACCTCTCGGAGTTGGTTTAGCGATTGCTAAGGCGCGACGTCCTCGCACGTTCGTAGTCGGATCGTCAAAGTCGACTTCCACCAAAGCGAAATCCACTATCTCATCGAAAGACGGGACACCTTTGCCTCTATCAAGTGGTATCAGATTTCCAGGTTGCTCGGTGAGATTTTACAGTTTTTCGTAGTTTAGATCGAGTCTGTTCTTCATACCTACAGTCCACGAAAAAGCCAAAAAAAAATTAGGGTTAGTTCATCATATCCGAACCAATCTGAGCCTTTGCATAATCTTTTTAGGGTTTTGCTTTGTTGAATTTGCGGTTGCATCGTCGTGTCTAGTTGCTGGTCTTAGAGTCTAGTCTTTTAGAGTTTCGAGTTCTGGTCATAAGTTGTCACGCCGCCGTCGCACCATCATCATCGCCCCTGCCATCTACCACCACCGCACCGAATCCGTATCCATATACCACCACCAATCCGTGTCCATATACCACCACCGATCCATATCCATATACTACCACCGCTACCACCACCGCTGCCATATACCACCACCATATATCCACCACCAATCCGAGTTCTTTGCTTATTAGGTTTGTTTTCGGGATCCATCTAGATTCCGATTTGTGTTTCCTTGCCGGAGTAGGTTTCGGAAAAAAAAAAGAGTCGGGTAGCCACGCTCCGTTTAGGCCCAAAATTTTTCGAAAACGCATTTTTCGAAAAAATTTCTGGCTATCCTATTTTTAGGTGTTTCTGAGTGTTTTGAGACAGGTGCCATTATAGGAAGTTTTTTTTGACCCGTTTCCAGTTTTTGGGTCCGGGCAGTCGAAAAAAAAAAATTGGTCGAAAAAAATTCCGTGCCCATCCTGTCAGTTTGAGCTAGGAAGAGTTTTGAGACACTCGCCATTATAGTGATTTTTCGCAAAAAAAAAGCAGCGCAAAAAAAAAGAGCGCCAAAAAAAAAGAAAGCGAAAAAAAATTCAGAGTGTGATTTTCCCTTGTTTACGTGCCGCGCCGTGATTTTGTTAGTGTTCTAGGCTCGCGTCTCTAGCACAGTCTAGCCTAGGACCAGCACAGTACCGTCGTTGAGCGTTTATTCAACTTTGCATCTCTGAATTGATTATTGCTGACCCTTTTTGCTACCATATTATAAGCCTTCCCAGCTCCACATACATCTACGTCGTGCGTTTGACTCTCCCTGGTAATCGCTCTATCCAAGCTTTGAGAGTTTTTGACTACAACGGTTGCCGATCACCGCCTGCTGCTGGGTAAGAACTGGTAAGAATTTGAGATTTGCTTGACGGATTTGTGACACCCACCACCACCACTTGTTCGTAGTCTGTAGGATCATATTCTTATGTGTTTCTATTGCTGCTAACCGTGCCAGGATCACAAGCCGACGAGATTGACTGGGAGAATTTATCGAACAAGGAGCTTCATGATAAGTTTCAGCAAATGATGACTGAACAGGTGCAAGATGTGCTGAACAATTTTGAAGAGGCCATGGAGAAGATCACTGGCCTTGAGAAGACGTTCGAAACAAAGCTCGATAACAAGTTTAATGAATTGCTCGCGGGTCTTCCACCACCACCACCCGCTGCACCTAACGCACCTCTCCAACAACAACAACAACGACTACCTCCACGTCGCGAAGCAGACCTCCACCGAGCAAGCCGTGTTCCTCTTGCGTTTGGCCAAACTGTTGGTGCTGCTGTTGATACTTCTATGGCTCCTGCTGCTGATGCGGAGGAGGATGATTATGTGGGAGATTATGAGGATGAGGTTGATCAAAATCAACACTACGTGCAGCCACCTGTACCGCCACCAGCAGGTCGACCTCAGGTATATATTCGTAATGGTAGGCCTGCACCACCACCTCAGGTACGAGATGATGTCCATATTCCTAAACTGAAATTGAATATTCCACCATTTGAGGGTAGATATGTTCCTGATATATATCTTACTTGGGAGTTAGAAACTGAACAACGATTTACATGTTTACAATATCCTGAGGAGAGACGAGTTGCTGCTGCTGTTTGTGCTTTCACTAGTTTTGCATGTGTATGGTGGTCTGAACATTGTAGATTATATCCTATTCCAACTACTTGGGCTGCTTTGAAAACTGCTATGCGTACGCGTTGGGTTCCACCATATTATCAACGTGAATTGCTTCAAAAATTGCAGCGTTTAAGACAAGGGAAAAATTCTGTAGAAGAATATTATCAGGAATTACAAACTGGCATGATTAGATGTGGTTTGTTGAGGAGAATGAAGCTATGCTTGCACGTTTTCTGGGTGGATTAAATAGAGAGATTCAGACCATTCTAGACTATAAGGAGTATACTAATATCACTCGTTTATTCCATCTTGCTTGTAAAGCTGAACGTGAAGTGCAGGATCGACAAGCATTGGGGCGAACTAACTTTCTGCAGGCCGACCTTCATCATGGACACCACGTGCATCTTCTACTTCAACTGCACCAGCACCTCCATCCGGTGCCACCTCCAGCCGTGATACAAGAAAACAGGCACAACCACCATTATCTGCCAAGAGCGCACCTGCGGGGCCTGCACAGCGTTCTTCTTCTTCCATGGCATCAACAGGGCACATAAGTGATATTATTTGTCGTCGTTGTAAGGGAGGAGGTCATTATGCGAGAGAATGCAAATCTCCGCGTGTGATGATTGCTACCGCGGATGGTGGATATGAGTCCGCTAGTGACTATGATGAGGAGACTTTGGCTCTTATTACACGTGAAGAACATGGTGGAGATGATTCTGATCATGAGACGCAATACATGGCTCCTGAAGACGCTGACAGGTATGAATGTTTAGTTGCTCAACGTGTTTTGAGTGTGCAGGTCACACAAGCTGAGCAAAATCAGAGGCACAATTTGTTCCATACCAAGGGAGTTGTGAAGGAACGTTCTGTGCGCGTCATCATAGACGGAGGGAGCTGCAACAACTTGGCTAGCATGGAGATGGTGGAGAAGCTTTCTCTCACCACAAGACCACATCCACATCCTTACTACATCCAATGGTTCAACAACAGCGGCAAGGTTAAGGTAACACGTATTGTTCGTGTGCATTTTAGTATCTCTACATATGCTGATTATGTTGATTGTGATGTGGTACCTATGCAAGCATGTTCATTATTACTTGGTAGACCATGGCAATTTGATAAAAATTCTGTACACCATGGTAGAAACAATCACTATACTCTTGTTCATAAGGATAAAAATATTACTTTGCTTCCTATGACTCCTGATTCCATTTTGAAAGATGATATTAATAGAGCTAATAAAGCACAACAGGAGAAGAATAAGAGTGAAAATCAGATTGTGGCAAAAGAATTTGAGCAACAAATGAAGCCTAATAATAAACCATCTAGTGTTGCTTCTGAAATTAAATTGAAAAGTGCATGTTTATTTGCCACCAAATCTGATATTGATGAGCTAGATTTCAGCAAATCTGTTTGCTATGCTTTTGTGTGCAAAGAGGCATTATTTTCATTCGAGGACGTGCCTTCCTCTTTGCCTCCTGCTATCACTAACATTTTGCAGGAGTTCGCTGACGTTTTTCCACAAGACGTGCCACCGGGATCACCGCCTATTCGAGGGATTGAGCATCAGATTGACTTAATTCCCGGTGCTTCACTGCCAAACCGTGCACCATACCGTACCAATCCAGAGGAGACGAAGGAGATTATGCGTCAAGTACAAGAGCTTCTCGACAAAGGTTATATACGCGAATCCCTTAGTCCTTGTGCTGTTCCTATTATTCTAGTGCCGAAAAAGGATGGTACATCACGTATGTGTGTTGATTGTAGAGGCATTAATAATATTACTATTCGTTATCGTCATCCTATTCCTAGGCTAGATGATATGCTTGATGAATTGAGTGGCTCTACAATATTCTCCAAAGTTGATTTGCGTAGTGGCTACCATCAAATTCGTATGAAATTGGGAGATGAATGGAAAACAGCATTTAAAACTAAGTTTGGATTATATGAGTGGTTAGTCATGCCTTTTGGGTTAACTAATGCACCTAGTACTTTCATGAGATTAATGAACGAAGTTTTACGTGCTTTCATTGGACGATTTGTGGTAGTTTACTTTGATGACATATTGATTTATAGCAGATCTTTGGAAGAACATTTGGAACATTTACGCGCTGTTTTTATTGCTCTACGTGATGCACGTTTGTTTGGTAACCTTGGGAAGTGCACCTTTTGCACCGACCGAGTATCTTTTCTTGGCTATGTTGTTACTCCACAGGGAATTGAAGTTGATAAAGCCAAGATTGAAGCTATTGAGAGTTAGCCGCAGCCCAAAACTGTCACACAAGTGAGGAGTTTTCTTGGCCTCGCTGGATTCTATAGGCGTTTTGTGAGAGATTTCAGCACCATTGCTGCACCTCTCAATGAGCTTACAAAGAAAGATGTGCCTTTTCTTTGGGGTACCGCACAGGAAGAAGCCTTCACGGTATTGAAAGATAAGTTGACACATGCTCCTTTACTCCAACTTCCTGATTTTAATAAGACTTTTGAGCTTGAATGTGATGCTAGTGGAATTGGATTAGGAGGTGTGTTATTACAAGATGGCAAACCTGTTGCATACTTTTCTGAAAAATTGAGTGGGCCTAGTCTGAATTATTCTACTTATGATAAAGAATTATATGCTCTTGTTCCGACTTTAGAAACATGGCAACATTATTTATGGCCCAAAGAATTTGTTATACATTCTGATCATGAATCATTAAAACATATTAAAAGTCAAGCTAAACTGAATCGTAGACATGCTAAATGGGTTGAATTCATTGAGACTTTCCCTTATGTCATTAAACACAAGAAGGGAAAAGAAAATGTTATTGCTGATGCTTTGTCTCGTCGCTATACTATGCTTTCACAACTTGACTTCAAAATATTTGGTTTGGAGACCATCAAAGATCAATATGTGCATGGTACTGATTTTAAAGATGTAATGCATAATTGTAAAGAAGGAAGAATGTGGAACAAGTTTGTTGTTAACGATGGATTTGTGTTTCGTGCTAACAAGCTATGCATTCCAGCTAGCTCCGTTCGTCTTTTTTTATTGCAGGAGGCGCATGGAGGAGGATTAATGGGACACTTTGGCGTGAAGAAGACGGAGGACGTACTTGCTACACATTTCTTTTGGCCAAAGATGAGACGGGATGTTGAGCGTTTTATTGCTCGCTGCACTACATGTCAAAAAGCTAAGTCATGCCTCAATCCTCATGGTTTATATATGCCTTTGCCTGTACCTAGTGTTCCTTGGGAGGATATATCTATGGACTTTGTTTTAGGTTTACCTCGAACAAAGAAGGGGAGGGATAGCATATTTGTTGTCGTGGATAGATTCTCGAAAATGGCACACTTTATACCATGTCATAAAAGCGATGATGCTGTTAATGTTGCTGATTTGTTCTTACGTGAAATTATTCGCTTGCATGGTGTGCCAAATACTATTGTTTTCGATCGTGATACTAAATTTCTTAGCCACTTTTGGAGATGTTTATGGGCTAAGTTGGGGACTAAACTGCTTTTTAGTACTACTTGTCACCCCCAAACTGATGGACAAACTGAAGTTGTCAATAGAACGTTGTCTACTATGCTTAGGGCTGTTTTGAAGAATAATAAGAAAATGTGGGAGGAATGCTTGCCTCATATTGAATTTGCTTATAATCGTTCATTGCATTCTACTACTAAGATGTGCCCTTTTGAAGTTGTGTATGGTTTCCTACCTCGTGCACCTATTGATTTGTTGCCTCTTCCATCTTCAGAGAAGGTTAATTTTGATGCTAAACAACGTGCTGAATTGATTTTAAAAATGCATGAGTTAACTAAGGAAAACATTGAGCGCATGAATGCTAAATATAAACTTGCTGGAGATAAGGGTAGAAAACATGTTGTGTTTGCACCTGGAGATCTTGTTTGGTTACATTTGCGTAAGGATAGATTTCCTGATTTGCGCAAATCAAAGTTAATGCCACGTGCTGATGGTCCCTTTAAGGTGTTAGAGAAAATAAATGACAATGCATATAAACTTGAGCTGCCTGCAGATTTTGGGGTTAGTCCCACTTTTAACATTGCAGATTTGAAGCCTTATTTGGGTGAGGAAGATGAACTTCCGTCGAGGACGACTTCATTTCAAGAAGGGGAGGATGATGAGGACATCAATACAATTGTTACACCCACAACCCCTGCTGCTATACATACTGGACCAATTACTAGAGCTCGTGCACGCCAACTAAATTACCAGGTACTTTCGTTTCTTGGTAATGATTCTAATGTTCATGAGAATATGATGCTGCCTAAATTGGATACATTTGTTTTGCTTACAAATGAAGGGCCTAGCTTGGAGAAGGATGAACATTGGAGCAAGAACAAGCATGGAGATGATGGCATGCGCAAGGGAAACAAGAACGGAGTTACAAGTGATGATTTCAGGACTTTGAAGCCACCATAATGGGTGCATGAAGCCTTGGACGAAATATACAAGATGCCACTTCATAAATTTCGTCCCGAGGCTATTTTAGGAGCTGCGTCACCTTATTATTGGGCCAGGCCCATGTAATTTCGAAATACATAAGTATAGGCTATTTTTAGAGTCCGTATGTGTGGGGAAACAAGAGATAGGGTTGATTTCGGACCCCTCCACCAAGGGCCACGAAATTCCCCCCCTCTTCCTCCATATATACAGCCCTTAGGGCATCGTTTAGACTTTGGGTTTTGTTTAGATTAAAAGTTCGCCATAGCTGCAACTTCGCGTACTTCGTTTGTGTTCAACGACCAGACAAAGGCGTCACAGAACCCCACCTTGATCAATAAAGCTTTCATCTTATATTCGCAATATCCAGATTGCAATCTCAGTTTCTTGCTTGTTCTTCGTTTGCTCGCAGGAAACAGATCCTCGTGGTCAGGTTGATCGTGCTCCGGCGTGGTCAATAACCTCTCGGAGTTGGTTTAGCGATTGCTAAGGCGCGACGTCCTCGCACGTTCGTAGTCGGATCGTCAAAGTCGACTTCCACCAAAGCGAAATCCACCATCTCATCGAAAGACGGGACACCTTTGCCTCTATCACTACCATTTGTATGTGTTGTTATTAACTGATATTGAGTATAACTGTGACTAGATCTCTTTTACCATGAATTACAATGAACTACAAAAAAAGACACATCCGTGACATATTGGGCCGAACGAATTTTTTTTCTGTCATACTTATGACACTTCTATGACAATAATTGTGACAAAACCCGGTATCATCATAGATGTGGTGGGCTCCTACTTTTATGACAAAAAATCATGACAGAAAATGGGCTTTTCGTCCTGGGCGGGCCGGAGACGCAGCTGCATGACATTCTTTGGGCCGTCCATGACGGAAAAAACTGTGGTAGAAGCGAGGGCGAGGAAAATTTCGGGGAGTTCTCGGTTACGGTGGGTAGTCGAGGGCCGAGCGATGCGCGTTTCTCTCGTACACGTACGCACGTGTGTGCGAGGCGTTGGCTCTAACTGAACCCAAGCGAGGCATTGGGCTCTAACTGAACCCGAGCGATTACACAGCAGGCTACGCGTTACTGAACCCGAGCGATCGATCGATGGCTGTTAACTGAACCCAATTGAGCGATTCCTTCGCTACTGTTGCTAACTGAAGCCGATCGATGCTGCCTCTGGATGAACAGTGAGCATTGCGGGGCAGGGGGGGTTGGATGAACAGTGAGCGGTGGGGGTGGATGAACAGGTCCCCGTGGCGTTTCCTCTGGATGAACAGGACCCCGATCAATCGAGCCGGTTGGGGCTGGATGAACATGACCCCGTGGAGGGCTGGATGAACAGGACGACCCCGTGGAGGGCTGGATGAACAGTAGACGGTGAAGGGGTGCCCGTGGAGGGGTGGTTGAATAGTAGCTAGTGGAGTAGCGCGCGGTGGAGGCTGGATGAACAGGAGCCCGTGGAGGCTGGAGGAGGTCGACGGTAGCCCATGGAGGCTGGAGGAGGTCGACGGTGGAGATGAACAGTATCCCGTGGAGTCCCGTTTTGCGGTACGCCACACCCCTCCCGATGAACAGGACCCCATTTCGACCGTAGCGCTCCAACACAATTCCGTTTCGTCCGTTTTGCGGTACGCCACGCCCCTCCCGATCAACAGGGCCCCGTTTCGACCGTAGGAGGTCCGTTTCCTTCATTTTGCGGTACGCCAGACCCCTCCCGATGAACAGGATCCCGTTTCGAACGTGGCCGATCGAACACAAGGCCGTTTCCTCCGTTTTGCGGTATGCCAGGACTCGTTTCCATCGCCTGTTACATCCAAGCCCTCCCGATGAACACGACGACGCATTCCGTTCCGACCCAGCCGGTTGGCTCCCCATGAACACGATGACGACGCTATTTCCCCGTTCCAACCCAGCCATGTACACGAGCCCTGGCCGTACGTATGCGCGAGTAGGCGTTCGAGACCCCGCCCGTATGTACACATACGTGGCCGTATTTTCTTTCTTGCACACTGGCCGCTGTACTAACATGTACATGCTATGTGCGTGTCTCTACTACAACACGTGCGTGCCTCTACATCCACCAGTATGTACGTACACGTTCGCGATCAGAATGACAACGCTACGTACGCTTCGACCAGGTGGGACCCAACTGTCAGGCACTTCCTTGCGTGTGAAGATGTAGCTGGTGGGTCCCAGTAGTCAGGGGGGTGAATCGTTTTTCGGATGCTCTTCCTTGCATGCGAAGATGTAGCTGGTGGGTCCCAGCAGTCAGGGGGGTGAATCGTTTTTTTAGACGCACTTCCTTGCGTGTGAAGATGTAGCTGGTGGGTCCCAGCAGTCAGGAGGGAAACGTTTTTTTTGTGAAATACGATGGCCCGTCCGGTGGGTCCCTGCTGTCAAGTGGAGGAATCATTATTTTCTGCGTAATAAGGAGGCCCTTCCTTGCTGCGGTCGTGGACCCAGCTGTCAGCCTCTCCATGTACAGTCCACGTCCGATGGAAGTCGTTCCTTGACCTTGTTGACCATGCCGCGCCGACAGCACTAGGGCGGTGGACGAAGGCGATGCCTAGGAAGGGGACGACGCGGAGCCGGGGAAGGCGCGGTAGTGGATGCCCACCCATAGATGAGTATGAGGGTTCACTGGTTCGGCTGCAGTGTGAGGCTGCCGTCGCCGTAGAATAATAGGCGGTGTGGGTGAGTAGAGGGATGGCCTGGCCAGCGGTGGGAGTAGTAGGGGGCGGTGAGGCCTCCGCGGCATCACAGCCGGCCACGGGAGGCAGGAGCATGCGGCACGACCAGCGCTGCTTTGGGCAGCTGGAGCAAGAAGACCAGAGGTTGAAGAAGCACTATGGCCGTTGGATGGACATCGTACGGTCACTGGAGCTAGAATCGTTCATATTGACTAAAGTTGACAAAGGCCTCCGTCCCAGTCAATTTAGTAGGCCCACAAGTCAGCCTCCCACCAAGGTGGGTCCCAGCTAGCAGGGGGTGTTCATTTTTTTCTGCGTAATAAGGAGGAACTTCCGGTGGTCCGAGTTGACAACGAGGGGAACGTTTTTTTCACGAAATACGGTGGCCCATCTGGTGGGTCCCAGCAATCTGGAGGAAACCTTTTTTCGCGAAAAATTGGTGGCCCGTTCGGTGGGTGCCTGCTATTAGGTGGAGGAATAACTATTTTGCGCGTAATAAGGAGGCCCTTCCTTGCGGCTGCCGTGGACCCAGCTGTCAGCCTCTCCACGTACAGTACTCTTCCTATGGAAGTTGGTCGTTGACCACGCCGCACCGAGAGCACCACGGCGGTGGACGACAGCGAGGCCTAGGAAGGGGACGACACGGAGCCGGGGAAGACGCGGCAGTGGAAGCCCGCGCGGAGAGGAGTACGAGGGTTCACTGGTTCTGCTGCGGTGTGAGGCTGTCGTTGCCACAGGGCCTGGACAGTGGTGGGAATAGTAGGGGGCGGTGAGGACTCCGCGGCAGCACAGCTGGCCACGGGAGGCAGGAGCATGCAGCACGACCGGCACTGCTTTGGGCGGCTGGAGCAAGAAGACCAGAGGTTGAAGAAACACTACGGCCATAGGATGGACATCGTACGGTCACTGAAGCTAGAATCGTTTATATTGACTAAGTTGACAAAGCCCTTGGTACGCGCCAACTTAGTAGGCCCACAGGTCAGCCTCCGAAATGGTGCGCCCCAGATGTCAGGGGGAGGAATCATTTTTTGGGCGGCCGAAGCTAAGAATATCCGAGATTGAAGAAGAAGCACGACATCCGTTGGATAGACATCCAACGGCCACTACTGCTAGAACCGTCTGTTGACTATAATAAGTTGACAAAGCCTTGCATATGCGTCAACTTTTTTTTAGGGGACGCGTCAACTTAGTAGGCCCACAAGTGTGTGGTAGAGAACTTATAGCCCATTTGCGATTTGTAAGAATGTACAGCGCATTTTTGAATTCTAATGGAATTTACTACAACCCATTTACAGTTTGTTAAAAGTACAACCCATTTTCTAGCTAGTACAACGATTAATAATTACAACCAACCGTTGAAGACAGAATTCAATAAAATTTCCCACATTTTGATGGGATCCGAAATAGTTTTATCCCAAAATTTCTAGTCAGATTAAATATAAATTTGTATTACGTAAAAATCCAACGAAACATTGCATAAACTAATATTTTATAAACTAATTTCGTGTTTGGTGCATTTCTTTATAGTTACTGCCCAGTTTTTATAATTAAATCCCATTTATTATTTTTAAATCCCATTTTCCTGTTAAGCCTAATGCATCCCTCCTAGGAAAGATTTGTAGCCCAGCGGGGCGCAGAATAACAAGTTGACCTTGCCTGGGTATTCCTCAAAAAACGTATAGCTGGGCTAGCCATTTTCATATTGAAAAAATTAATATTTAGGTTGGATAACTGGCCTGGGCTAGACGGGCCACAGCCCGCCAAGTTAATACCCTGCTCTCCTCTGAACAACAAGGAAATCATCGCCAAGAAAAACTCTGCAGTGCTCACGCCTCAAAAACACAAATACTGCTCGAGCTGCTTGATCCCAGCTATCGGCCGCACCTTGTGCAATTCTCTCGTTTATATTGACTACATAGGTTGACAGTGGTGTGGGACCGTGATGTCAGGAAACCAGGAGGAAGCAAAAAAAATATAGCTGTACATAATAAGGAGGCACTTGCGTACGTACGGCTATGGCCCTAGTGGGTCCCTAGTGTCATTCAATCAAATAAAGTCATCTCTTGAATCCTCGTGTTCGTTAACGATGTTAACAATGCTTGGCGCCACGGCGAGCACAACAACTCGAAGGACGACGAAGAGGGCCTCGCGGGCCCTACGGATGGTCTTATACAGTGTCCGCTGCTCATTCAGGAAGCTAGGATCATCAGACACCTATGAGCACCTTCGAGAAACTGAGACGGCATGAAACGGTAAGGCCGCGCTTGGGAGCTCTAGTTTATTTCAAACCTGTATTAACATACAAGTGTAATTTACTCGTCATCGGAAACAACCCGTAAAATACAGGCATACTGTAACCGAGGGCTCGAGGTCTGTAAGTAAAACCGGTGGGTTACGCGTGTAATTTGAGAGACCAGTGTATATTTTACAAGCACTGCTATATGGACGACATTACCAGACGATACATGCATGACGTGCGTATCATGCCATCCATGGGCAAGGCTGAAATAATAGCTAACTGCTGGATTAGCAATCGTCCGAGTGTCGTTCAGCATTTTTATCTCGTGTGAAGTAGTTCCAATATTTTACTAGTCGGAATCGACCAACCCAGCGCTTCGCCCGAGACCATTTGCTTTTATTTACAAGTGTAAGTTTTACAAGATGTCGGGGAAACTGATCCACGAACACCTATGGGGCCGACGGACCGAGCCCCTTTCGGTTTGGCGGGGGGCGGAGATCGCACGAAGAGCGGATCGAGGCGAAGCACACGAGCAGTTTACCCAGCTTTGGAGCTCTCCGGAGAGATAATACTCCTACTGCTGCTTGTCTGATTGTATTGAGTTCTTGCTCAGGAGCGCTGAGTGCTACAGTACACACGAGCTGCTAACGAGACCGAGCGTGAGTGTTTTCTTCCTTCGAACCCCCCTCTATGTTGCGCATGGGCCTCCTTTTATATGCTCAAGGGGTCACCGACAGGTGGCAACGTAGACAACGGCAAAAATGGAAAAGGGAATTGTGGTTGGTACAGCTACCTGTACAGTGTATCATACCTAACCCTGACGGCAGGGGACAAAGGCATTAAATGCCTGTCTGTGTCGCCCAAATAGTGCAAAAAGGACCGTCAGGGACGCCACCGCTCGCCACGATGGCAGTCTTGTCAGCGTCGCTTGCCACCGCGCACCGTTGGCTGCACAGCCTCTCGCCATGCGCGCCTGGAAAGTCCCCAGGGCGACACGTTGGTGGATGTGCTGGAGCGTGGGTACAGAGTGGTAGTTTGCCGCGGCAAGCGCCTTGCGGCGGTCGTTGTCTTGTCGCGTCCGGAAGCTTGTCGCTTGCCGGGCCTTGTCGGGACGCATGGCGCGTCGCGGCAAGTTCCTTGAGATGCCTTGGTTGGCCTTCCCGGCAAGCTCCTCTTGTCGGGGCCTTGTCTCCTTGGCTTGAATACTTTGTTCTTGAATGGCTCCACAGGAACCACGGAGGACCTTGGCGGTCACCCGGCAAGCCTTGCCGCGGGGCGCTGCAACTGCCCGTGCACAAGTTTGGGATACTAGGGTACCCCTACTCTAATACACCGACAGGAGCCCCCGGGCCTGGGCCACACTCGGTGCCGAGCGCTGTTGGGCCAGGCCCAAAACAGGGCACGGGCACACGCGGCCTGGGTTACGCTGTATCTTACTCCATATCCACCGCGCCCTCCCCGAACGGCACGCGTTGAATGCGGCGTCGTGGGAGAGATCATGGGTGGTTTCTTTATTCGGAAGGACGAAACGTCCGCCCCCTCCCTCTTTATAAGCAGGGGAAACAGGGGTAGTTCGCCCATCTCGCCGGTTGTTACTCCAATTTCACAAATCTCCGCCGCTCCCCCCTTCTTCCCGAAGCTAAAAGAGAGCAGCGCTCCGCCCCCATTGCCACCACGCACCACCAACACCGTCGATCTCCCCCACCACCTCCGCCATGGCTCCGAAAGCCGACAAGGGGAAGGGCGTGAAATCGGTCGAGGCGCAGCGGCTCGTGGTGCTGCGAAAGGAGCGGGCCATCTTCCCCCCTCAGCTTGCCGCGATGGAGCTGAGGGAGTACTACTACCTCTTCTGGTCGACGGAGACGCGAGCGCATCCACGCACGAAGGTACTCCCGGCTGCCGCTTCGGAACTGGCTCCAAATGGATACCCCTTCTTCGCGCTGTTCTTCTACTGCGGGCTCTGCCCGCCCTTCTCTGAATTTTTCTGTGACATCATGAACACCTACGGGTTCCGCCTCCTTGACTTCACCCCCAACGTCGTTCTGACCATGGCAGTTTTCGCACATCTCTACGAAAACTTTGTCGGAGTCCATCCAAACGTAGCTCTTTTTCGCCACTTTTTTATGCCCCGAGTCGAGAGAGGAAAGCCTTTATCCGGCGGAATCGCCTGGATCTCGAGAGTCGGCAAGAAGGAAGCTTATCTGGAGGGAGAGCTCCGCAGCAAGTGGGAGGAATGGAGAGCAGAGTGGTGGCAGAGTGGTGCTGGATTGTCGAGGAGAACCCGCAACCATTTACCGCCCTGCGACAAGCCCCAATAGCGCGCGGCAACGATTGGAGCAACGTGGCCCCGGAAGACGATAGGCTGAAGATTGCCGTCACCGGGATCCTTCACCTCAGGCTTGCCGGGCTCACCATAGGCGCCGTTGGCGCAGATTTTCTTCGCCGCTGCATCGCCCCCCTGCAGGAGAGGAGAAGACCCGCCTGGGAGTTCCAGAACTCGGCGGATATCATGAGGCTGCGCCGGGCCTCAACTTCAACTTCACTGTCCTGGAGCTGGACGCGATGCTCCTGGAACTGTTCAAGCGCGATCCTCAACATCCATTATGGTTGCCGAGGGGTGTCATTCCGTTGTGCAACAACTCCTCGCTCGACCGCATCCGTGCAATGATGCCGCTGTGCGGTTCGCATGGAATTGTCCCAACTTGGCAAGAGCCTGCAGACGACGTCGTGCGGGATTTCTTTGATGGCTTGGTAGAAGTGCCGGTCCGCGCTGATGAACAGAAGAGCCTTACTCGCGACACCACCGATGCGGAGATGCAGCGCATCGCCACTAGGCTGGAAGAGGCGGCGGCAGCGGCTGCCGCGGGCGAGTTCGGGTTCACCGTGGAGGAGGCAGAGGCAGCAGAGGTGGCAAGCCTTGTCGAGCGAGAGGAGTTCGCCGGCGAGGAAGAGCTTGCCGGGCCTGAAGCTGAGTCGAGCGAGCCCGGCGAGGGAGAGCTTGTCGGGCCCAAACCTTCAGACAGCTTGCCGCAAGCGGAGCCCCCAGCTGCACCAAGAAGGCGTCTCCGCAAGGCCGGGGACATAGCGGGGCGGCAAACGAGTCAACAGCCGCCGTGCCGCGCGACACGCTCTACCGCGGCAAGCACTGTTAACGCGAGAGCGCCTCACGCCGCTGCGGCAACTGGGGCGGGGTCTTCTCGGTCCGCCGCTACTGCCCCTACCAAGCGGGCAAGGGAACCTACTCCTCCGCCTCGTCGCACCGGAGGCGAGCCAGACTTCGATCTCTCCGCGCTCAGCTCCGATGAGGAAGAAGAAGAGTAAGATTCTTCGCTGTGCTTGTAGTTCTTCAATTTTTTTGCTTTGTCTTGTATCTGATTTGCTTCACTCTGAACCCATTCCTTTTCAGGATGCTGGCCCAAAGAGCGGCGAAGAGAGCCAAGGTCCCGGTGATTGTCATCGAGGACGAACCCACCGCGACGGCAGAGGACATGTCCCAGACCACCTTGCCGGACCCGGCAACCATTCCTCAAGGCAGCCCTCAGCGTAAGTATATGGTTTGCTTCTTGCTGACAGGCGCTCATGGGTGCTCTTTCTTTGCTGATATCTGACTGCTAGTTTGTGCAGGAGCAGAGCAGCCTCACCAGGAGTGCCCGGAAGCCGCTCCCAAAATGCCATCTGCTTCGACTACACCGCCAAGGGAGGATTCCCCGGCAAGGGAGCGTTCTCCGGCAAGGGAGAATTCTCCGGCAAGGGACAGTTCTCCGGCAAGGGACGACACCAGCGACCCTCCGGTGGTTGAGACCATGACTGCAGATCCTAGTACAGGTAATCCTCTTGCCTGAAAACTTCCCTTGGGTTCTTCTTCTTCTAATTTTCTTTTTGGATATTTGCTTGACTTTTCTCCTTTTTTCGTTCGTCAGATCCATCTGCCACGGAGCCGATGGAAACTGAAGGAGAAGCCGGCGCTGATGATCCCGCCGGCGAAGAGGCCACCAAAGCTGCCGCCGTAGAAGCTGGCGAGGGATCCGGCGATCACACTGACGGCCCCGAGGCCGCAAGAGCGCCAGGCGCTACGCCGACCGTCGATCCCTCCGCCGCTGCTGCAGCGCCAGGCTCTGAAGAGCCCCAGCCCGGCGCCTACTTGAAAGCCGGCGATGGCATCTTCATCAAGCTCCCCTGGGCGTCCAGCTCCAGGGCGCCGGTCGAAGGAGAAATCTTGGATGGAGAGGTGCTCGCCTCCGCTGGGCTGACGTTGGTCGACGCGCCAAGCAGCAGCAGCGACGAGCCTGAGGAGGAGCGGCTGCTGCGGAAGCTGCTGTCGCTTTACCGCGCCCGACAGGCCAAGCTGGCATCCCGAGAAGCGCTTGTCGCGAAGGCGGGAGTGGACATTGAGAAGCGCGCGGAGGAGCTCCGGGGTCTCAGGCAGGAAGCTCTCCGGTCCCTGGCGGAGGAGCGGGAGCAACTTCTCGAGGAGCGGAAAGCCTTCCTCCTCGAGAAGGCTAAAGTTGAAGAGCAATAGCGGCTCGTTGCCAAGAAGCTATCTGCGCAGGAAGGCGAGTTGGCGCAGCGCAAGGTCAACCTTGACAGCCACGAGGAGGAGCTTGCCGCACGCGAGCAAGCAATTGGCGGGGCCCTCAAGGAAGTAGAGGATGCCGCCGCAGCTGCCGAGGCCGCCAAGAAGGAGCTGGAGACGAAGGTGGCGCAGCTGGAGGCCGACCTCAAGGCGAGCGGCGAGGAGCTCGCTGCACTCAAGCGTGAGCGCGAGAAGGACGCTGCCGCTCATGGTGAGCTGTAGGGTCTTCTCGCTGAGTGGAGCAAGGAGCTTAGCGCCACCAAGGACTCCAATGCAGATCTTGAGTTGAAGCTGGCTACTTTGACTCAGACGCTGGACGGCACCAGGGAGTGGGAGGTGGCCTTGTCGGAGAAGATCAAGGCCGACGAGGCGCTGCTGGCGAGTGCTGCTGCCGCCCAGAATGCTTTTAGGGAGACTGTGGAGCACTGGACCGAGGGTCTCGTGAATGTTGCCGCAGCCATCGACGGGGAGCTGGCGCAGCTGGGGATGGAGGATCTCGGGTATCCCTCCGATGAGCACCTCCAACCCAGCGCCAAGCTCAACTTGTTCTTCAAAGGCGTGGCGACGGCCCTCCAGCGACTCCGGGAGAAGATCCTAAAGCAGCTGGCCGACGAGTCATGCAAGATCTGCGCGGGAGCTCTTCAAAAAGTGCTGGTGAAGGTGGCCTTCCGCAACCCACGCCTCAACCTCACCAACGTCCTCAGGTCCCTGCCGCCGGATGCTGATCTCGAAGCGCTCAAGGCTGTTGTCGCACCCATTGTGGACAAGGTGAGCGGGATCAAGAGGGTTGAGGGCGATCGCGTAGATTAGGCCGCCCGTTTTCTCTTTTTCTTGTCGCTGCTGGTCATGTTATGAGAACAATCTGTTAGAGCTGCGACAAGCTATCTTGTAATATAACTCTATTTTGGGCGGAGATTGCTATGTTATTTCCTTTACTTGATTCCTTCCTTTGTATGTTTTCGCCCTACGCTTTTAGGGAACTTGTCGGCGCAGGCACCTGGGCCGCGAGCGCTGAGTGCGGGACGTCAGCAGCCTGCTGGCGGTGCCGCTTCCGACAAGAAACCTTGTCGCAACAAGTCGCAGCTCACTTAAGTTGTTGAGCGGACTTGAAACAAAGTAAGGGCGCAACTAGCTACGAGTTGGTTCCTCCGCGCACAGGTTTTCCATACAAAGCACGGTCGTTCGAGGAAGATAACTTAAAAATTTAAAAACTGATTGCTCAAACTTTGGCAACTTAGATTTTCTTTCGCTTGCTTTTCGGTAAGGCGAAACTTCCTTGAACGATGCCTGATCCACACCATTATCTTCTCCTTTCCCCCCGGCAAACTTGTGGGCGAGGGAACCTTCTTTTCCTTTTTGAGAAAAAGAAAGAAGAGAAAATAAAGATATGGAGCCTTACGGCTCGTTATTGCTTACCGGGGGTTGGTGCTGCACAAAGTGTCAGATAATGCATGCAAAGTAAAAAAGCATGAAATTGACGAGATGTGCGGAGCACATGAGCTTTACTTATGCACGGGGTCTGCGCCCGGCTTCGTACAAAGGATTACATGCAACATCGGCAAGATTTGTACAAAAGGTGGTTGCCGGAACAGGTTCCGGCAACCGCGCCTTACGGGTAAAACTTACGAAGATGCTCAATGTTCCAGGAGTTGCTCACCGGAGTGCCATCTTCGGTCTCAAGGCGGACAACGCTAGGCCTAGTGACTCGTTTCACCCGGTAAGGGCCTTGCCACTTCGGCGTCAACTTGTTGGAATTCTTGGCGGACTGAACGCGCCGAAGAACAAGGTCGCCTTCCTCGAGACTTCCGGCACTAACTTTGCGGCTATGGTAGCGGCGCAAAGCTTGCTGGTATCGAGCAGCTCGTACAGCGGCCTGAAGACGGTCTTCCTCAAGGAGCAGCGCGTCATCTTGTCGCAACTGCTCTTGCTCAAGCTCATCATAAGCGAGCACTCGAGGTGACCCGTATACGAGCTCCGTGGGGAGAACCGCCTCTGCTCCATATACTACAGCGAAAGGTGTCTGGCTAGTGGCTTGATTTGGCGTTGTCCTGATCGACCAAAGAACCACCGACAGCTCCTGAATCCAGTTCTTTCCACACTTGTGCAGCCTGTCGAAAGTTCTGGTCTTGAGCCCGCGCAGCACTTCAGCATTCGCCCTCTCCGCTTGACCGTTGCTTCTCGGATGAGCAACAGAAGCGAAGCAGACCTTGGCGCCAAAATCTTGGACGTATTGCATGAAGGTGCGGCTCGTGAATTGCGTGCCGTTGTTGGTGATGATCCTGTTAGGGATCCCGAAACGGCAAACAATTGACCTGAAGAACTTGACTGCTGACTGTGCTGTCACCTTCCTCACTGGTTCCACTTCCGGCCACTTTGTGAACTTGTCGATTACAACGTACAAGTACTCAAAGCCCCCGACAGCTCGGGGAAAGGGACCGAGGATGTCGAGCCCCCAGACCCAAAATGGCCAGGATAAAGGGATCGTCTCGAGAGCTTGAGCTGGCTGGTGTATCTGCTTGGAATGGAACTGGCACGCTTCACACTTGGTTACTTGTGCAGTTGCATCCTGGAGGGCTGTCGGCCAAAAGAAACCTTGCCGGAACACTTTGCCGGCAAGTGCCCTTGCGCCTATGTGGTGACCACATATGCCTCCATGTATCTCTGCCAACAGCTTTTGTCCGTCTTCCCGGTGAATACACTTCAATTTCACACTGTTGAGTCTTCTTCTGTACAATGTGTTGTCGACAAACTGGTACATACTTGACTGCCGGGCTACTCTTTCAGCTTCTTCTTGCTCTTCGGGAAGTTCTCCTGTCTGAAGGAAACGGACAATCTGCTGTGCCCATGCTAGAGCTTGCGGCTCGACAACAAGGACTAAAGGCACATCTGCTGCTATGGGAACATCCGCTTCTACGGCGAGAACCTGCGGCTCAGCCGGAGCTTGACGTTCCCCGGCAAGCTTGCCGGAGCAAAACTTGTCGGGAGCGTTCAACGGAACAAACCCTAGGGCTTGCCGGAGCAGACTGCTCCTCAGCACCCTTGGTGTTGATCTTGAGGACCTTCTTGGCGGCGGCTTCGGGGAGCTCTACCGGAAAATAGTCACCAGAAATCAACTTCCTCTTCTTGCTCTTTCAGTTGATGGCGTTACAAACGGTTGAGTCAGTTTGAGCACAAAGATCCCTGGTTCCGCAGGTAACTTAAGTGCGGCGCACTTCGACAGGCCATCGGCAATGTCGTTCTGAGCTCTTGGAACATGTTCCATCTGTAGGCCGTCAAAGTGCTCTTCTAGCTTTCTCACTTCATCAACGTAAGCTTCCATCAACGGACTCTGATAATTCTTGTTCACTTGGCGGACGACAAGCTGTGAGTCACCCCTGACAATGAGCTTCTTGATCCCAAGGTCTGCTGTGATCCTGAGACCGGCAAGCAAACCTTCCTACTCTGCGGTATTGTTCGTTGCTTGCTCCTTGGGAAAGTGCATCTGGACTACGTACTTGAGGTGCTCTCCGGTAGGTGCAACAAGTAGCACGCCCGCACCGGCGCCTTGCAGCGAGAAGGCACCATCAAAGTACATCAGCCACTCTTTGCTTGGTTCCTTGACGGGGATGCTCGTTTATGGAATTTCTTCATCTTGTGTTGGTGTCCATTCTGCTATGAACTCTGCCAATGCCCTGCTTTGGATAGTTGAAGTGCTCTCAAACTTGAGGCCTAAGCTTGACAGTTCCAGTGCCCACTCGACAATCCTGCCTGTTGCTTCTGGATTTTGCAGTATCCTCTTGAGAGGAAAACGAGTGACGACTGTGATCTGATGTGCTTGGAAGTAATGGCGCAGCTTTCTCGAGGCCATGAGAAGGCCGAAAAGCAATTTCTGCACACCAGAGTACCTTGACCTAGCTCCCTGCAGAAGGGAACTGACAAAGTAAACTGGGCGCTGCACCATTCTCTTCTGCATCTCCTCATGTGCCTGCGTAGATCCATCTTTGTCGGGACCAGAGCTTGTCGGTGAGGTCCCTTGCTTGTCGCTGAATGCGCCTGCCGTGGTTGCTGGCTCATCATCCGCTTCCCTCTCCGCCACTAACGCAGCACTAACCACTTGATTGGTTGCCGCTATATACAGCAGCAACTTCTCTTGTGGCTTAGGTGCGACAAGTGTTGGAGTGGAGGACAGGTATTTCTTCAAGTCCTGCAACGCAGCCTCCGCCTCTGGAGTCCATTTCATTGGACCTGCCTTTTTCAATATTTTGAAAAACGGCAGGGCGCGCTCAGCAGATCTAGAGATAAACCTGCTGAGAGCAGCCATGCAACCGACAAGTCTTCGCACATCCTTGACGCGCTTTGGTGCTTCAATCTGCTCAATGGACTTGATCTTGTCGGGATTGGCTTCAATTCCCCGCTGAGACACGAAGAACCCGAGAAGCTTGCCGGAGGGGACTCCAAACACACACTTCTCGGGGTTAAGCTTGAGGTTGATCTTGCGCAGATTTGCAAAGGTCTCGTCTAAATCTTGAATCAGAGTGGCCTTGTCCTTGCTCTTGACCACTATGTAATCGATGTAGGCTTCCACATTTTTGTGTATTTGTGGCTCAAAAGCGTCATGGACTACCCTTGCAAATGTTGAACCAGCATTCTTTAAACCGAAGGGCATCCGTATGAAACAGTATGTGCCACATGGGGTGATGAATGCGGTCTTCTCCTCATCCTCTTCTGCCATGAAGATCTGATGGTAACCTGAGTATGCATCAAGAAATGAAAGCAAGTCACATCCGGCCGTGGAGTCAACAATCTGATCGATGCGCAGCAAGGGAAATGGGTCTTTGGGACAAGCTTTATTGACATCAGTAAAGTTGATACAAAGCCTCCATTTTCCGTTGGCCTTGTGCACGACTACAGGATTGGTCAACCACGTAGGATGGAGCACTCCTCTAACAAGGCCTGCTGCTTCCAATTTCTTAATTTCTTCTGCGATGAATTCTTGGCGCTCCACTGCCTGCTTCCTAACTTTCTGCTTGACGGGCCGGGCATGAGGACAGACGGCAAGATGGTGCTCGATTACTTTCCTGGGAACACCGGGGATGTCAGACGGTTGCCACGCAAACACGTCGACGTTCGCCCGCAGGAAAGCAACGAGCGCGCTTTCCTATTTAGGGTCGAGAGTGGCACTAATGGTGAAGGTACCACCAGTGCCATCCTCCTTGGCGGACACCTTCTTGATCTCTGGTGGAGCCGCCATTGTCTTCTTACACTTGCCGGTGGAGCTCGATGGTGCGTCCTCGACGGTAGCGCAGCACTCCGAAGAGGTGCGCTTGCCGGAGTGGGCATCAGAACTCTTGCCGGACATGGTCTTTGACTTGCGATCCGTTGCGGCTGCTGCTTCCCGGTAGATCTTGTCGGCGCAGATAAGAGCATCCTTCTTATCGCCAGGGACAGAGATGACACTTATCGGGCCTGGCATCTTTAGCATGTTGTATGCGTAGTGAGAGGCCGCCATGAATTTGGCGAGTGCTGGACGGACGAGTATCCCATTATAAGGCAATGAAAAGTCAGCAACGTCAAAAGTGACCCTCTCCGTCCTGAAGTTTAACTCGCTGCCAAATGTCACCGGCAACGTGATCTTTCCCTTCGGCTTGCTCCTTCCCAGATTGATTCCTTAGAATGTGTCGGTCTCTTCGAGCTCGCTATCAGGGATCTGGAGTTTCTGGAGTACCGCGGAGGAGATCAGGTTCAAGCCGGCCCCGCCGTCAACTAGCATCTTAGTGACCTTGAGGTTGCGGATAGTTGGTGAAACCAACATCGGCAAGCACCCGACCGCAGTTATGCGATCAGGGTGGTCCTCAATATCAAAGATGATAGGCGTGCTGGACCATTTCAGAGGCTTGCATGATTCGACGGGTGGTTCTGCCACATTGACTTCCCGCACCCACTGCTTGAGCTAGCGGTGTGAAGTATGCAGAGAAGCACCGCCGTGAACGCATAGGACCTCTGTGGCTTTCTGGAACTCCTGCTCATCAGTCTTGTCATCATCCATATCTTCATCGTCGTCGTCATCTTCATCCTTGTCGCGGCTGCGGGGAGGTCTGTCTCCTTGCCGCTGCTTAGCCTTGCCGCGGCGTCCTCACCGGCCGGGGCGTTTCTTGCCGGATCCTCCAGCACCTTCCTGGGCCTTCTCCTTGTCGCGTTGCTCGTATTCAGCCTTTTGCTGCTCGACAAGCTGCTCGACCTTCTTGCAGCTCTGGAGGTCATGGCCCTTGGTGCGGTGGATCTTGCAGTACTGCTTGTTGGTGCCGTCCTGCTTGTCGGCGACCGCCACATCCTGGTAGTTGATGCCTGCGGCAGTCTCCTTGCCGGAACTACCAGCTTTGGCTTTCTTGGCGCCACCTCCGTTGCCGGACTGCTCAACAACTAGCACATCTTTGCCTTTCTCTTTCCTGTTGTTCCGCCGCCGGTTTTTCTTTGCCGGGGCAGCATCCTCACTATCAGATCCTCCTGCTTCTGTATTCTCTCCGGGGAGTTTCCTCCCTTCCTCAGCACGTGCACACTTGTCGGCCAGGGCATATAGCTCACTGACGTCCCTGATCTTGCACATCGCCATCTCCTCCCGCATCCTGCGGTTTTGCAGGTTCTGATGGAACGCGCTGATTACCGCGGCAGGGTGGACGTCTGGGATGTTATGCTGTACGCGGCTGAATCTCTGAATGTACTTGCGCAGGGGCTCTCCCTCCTTCTGGGCGAGCAGATGAAGGTCACTCTCTTCGCCATGAGATTTGTGGCCGCCTGTAAAGGCGCCGACAAACTGATGGCATAGATCTGCCTAAGAGGATATGGAATTGTCCGGCAAGTGCATGAGCCAGGATCTGACGTTGGGCTTGAGCACCAGCGGGAAGTAGTTGGCAAGGATCTTGTCGTCCCGCCCCCCGGCAGCTTGCACCGCGATGGTGTAGATGCTGAGGAACTCCGACGGATGTGACTTGCCATCCTACTTCTCTGGTACGTCTGGTTTGAAATTCTTCGTGCTAGGCCACTGGACTTGCTGCAGCTCACGAGTGAACGCAGGGCAACCTACCGCGTACGGCAAGTCGCCTGGTTCCTCTGGCGCATGCATGTCGACAGAGGGCCCATCGCGCTGGTCCGATTGACACCGCGCTTCTCTTTGGCGCTCGATGCGAGTACGAGCGTCTTCTTGCTGTCGTTCGTGAAGAATTTGGCGCTGATCGCGACGAGCTCGTGGATCTGATGATGCGGTGGAGTCGCTGTCGAGGTGGATCCGGCGAGTCGGCGATCTTGGCCTTCGGGGTGGGGAGTGCATGGTGGTTGCACCCCCACCAGCTTCGTCGCCACTGGCTCGCGCCTGGCAGTCTTGCCGCGGCAGCGATGTACTAGGCTGTCGCGGAGTGTCGCCGTTGGCATAGCCGATGAGAGTCTGAATGGTGGCCCTCCATTAATCGATCTTGTCCGCCGTTGGAGGGTAATCCAGGAGCAGTTGAGCTCGTGCCAAAGCTTCTGCTGGAGTGGTGGGCGGTAGTGGCGAACGGCGCGAGGAGCAGGATATGCTCAGACTTCTAACTATGTTAGAAGGAGCAGTATCCCGTCCAGGCGACCGTGTCTCGCTCGTGCCAGTATGTTGGCGTGCATGCTGGTCTCGAGCACTCCGAGACCCACCAGCTCGATCTTGGTCCAACAAACGTATGGTACTGCGAATACCATGACGCTGTCGGTCCTGCGCCTCCTGAGATGGGCGCGGTGCATGTACGGACGCCGAGGTCTGCGCGGCCTTGTCCTTGGACCTGGCAGCAACGTGGGCTCCCTCGTCGATGTCCGTTCTTCCGCCGGCGTCTACCCCACCACCCGTTTGCTCCGGTGGCGGTGGGATCGACGCGGACGGAACAGCTGCCTTCAAAGCCTTCTTCTTCGGTGGCATGTCAATGAAGAAGATGAAGATCTAGCTCGCGTGAACACCGGATCAGGTTCACACAACCTCGACGCCCCCTACCTGGCACGCAAAAAGATGTCGGGGAAACTGATCCATGAACACCTATGGGGCCGACGGACCGAGCCCCTTTCGGTTCGGCGGGGGGCGGAGATCGCACGAAGAGCGGATCGAGGCAAAGCACACGAGCAGTTTACCCAGCTTCGGAGCTCTCGGGAGAGATAATACTCCTACTGCTGCTTGTCTGACTGTATTGAGTTCTTGCTCGGGAGCACTGAGTGCTACAGTACACACGAGCTGCTAACGAGACCGAGCGTGAGTGTTTTCTGCCTTCGAACCCCCCTCTACGTTGCGCATGGACCTCCTTTTATATGCTCAAGGGGTCACCGACAGGTGGCAACGTAGACAAGGGCAAAAATGGAAAAGGGAATTGCGGTTGGTACAGCTACCTGTACAGTGTATCATACCTAACCCTGACGGCAGGGGACAAAGGCATTAAATGCCCATCTGTGTAGCCCAAATAGTGCAAAAAGGACCGTCAGGGATGCCACCGCTCGCCATGATGGCAGTCTTGTCAGCGTCGCTTGCCACCGCGCACCGCTGGCTGCACAACCTCTCGCCACGCGCGCCTGGAAAGGCCCCAGGGCGACACGTTGGTGGATGTGCTGGAGCGTGGGTACAGAGTGGTAGTTTGCCACGGCAAGCGCCTTGCCGCGGTCGTTGTCTTGTCGCGTCCGGAAGCTTGTCGCTTACCGTGCCTTGTCGGGACGCATGGCGCGTCGCGGCAAGTTCCTTGAGATGCCTTGGTTGGCCTTCCCGGCAAGCTCCTCTTGCCGGGGCCTTGTCTCGTTGGCTTGAATACTTTGTTCTTGAATGGCTCCACAGGAACCACGGAGGACCTTGGCGGTCACCCGGCAAGCCTTGCCGCGGGGCGCTGCAACTGCCCGTGCACAAGTTCGGGATACTAGGGTACCCCTACTCTAGTACACCGACACAAGCGGTTTTGGTTGGAAAACGACGATCCAATCACGGCCAAATATCATGAGTTGGTCGGAAGATCATATAGTTTCACGTCTTACCTACCCGACTTGTCGTATAGGCTATGAATGAAATATAAGACGATGAACTTTAAGCACAGAAACAATAGAATAGGATGATCCTCTGAACAAGCAAATCAGTGGCATTAGATCGACATGCAAAACAATATGAATCATTATTCTCAGGAGGCACGGTGAACAGCTCGTGATGTCGCATGCCACAACATTCCAAGCTCAACTTTGCAATCAAACACAAGGCCTGGCATTACATAGAAAATATTCAGAACAAACTCTTAACACATGAATATCTCAGCAGAGAAACTATTTACTTCTTAACTAAACACAGGAATAGGAAAAAACAATCGACGCTGCTCACAGCAAGGGCGTCCCACTCAAAAATATCAAATGCATGTCTTCTGGCTAACATCAATGAGAAATTTTGACAAGGTTTTCCAATTCCAATATATTAAACTAACGTCTTCTTGCTAAAATCAATGGTTAAACTTTGACAAGCTTTCCACTCAAAATATGTAGTGCCTATGATCATGGAGTCTCGTCGTAGCTTCTTGTACATGTTTGGGCACTTTTTGCCCAGTGCACTCCACATGTTGTAGAATTGCCAATGCTCTCTGCAGACTAGTCATGTCACCAGCGTCTAAGAATACTCTATAAAGCTTCTCGATCATTCCTTCTGTAATGTAGCACAAACAGTGATTGCTTCTTTCTGCAAAGTGGAACGACCAACTGGACCTAGTAATGCAGCAGTTTGCCTTGGACACATTGGCTCCTTTTGTGCAGTTCAACTAAAATCAAAGTCGGAATAAAACCGAGCTTTAAATTTGATATCCCTGTAAGCAACAATAGGTATAAGGGAAACAATTACTAAGAAATAACGGTTGATGACTTGTACTCCCAGAAGAAAAGCATCTACTGATCTACCTTATCTTAATGGGAAACAAAGCAGGAGAGTAGCAATTCTCCATCAGTGTGATTCATTCATATTGACTGAGACATTATCTTAACAATGCCTTGTTTCAACATGTATAAAGAACGACAAAGCAGAAAAGTACCATTCCTAAAACAATGCAACTGATTCATTTTAACAGAGACATTATCTTAACAATACCTTGGTTAAACATGTAGAAAGAACTACAAAGCAGGATAGTACCATTCCTAACAAGTGTTGCAGTTTTGAACTAAGATTCAGCAGTTAATTAATTCTGAGACTGGCATTGCTTAATTTTAACAGCGGCATTAGATTAACGAAAAGCATAAATAGTTCCAAGGGAGAGTGGGCACAACAACAATATATACTTCCATCTACTTATAAAGGGGGTGATGCAGAGTTTGTTGTAACAAAGCAACAAGCATCATGTCTGGGTTGGTCCCATTTTTGTTCACTACTTAATTGGAAAGGATAGCAATACAATAGCTTCAATTCAACATTTATTTAAAACAGTACCAATACAAGTAGCACAACATCTCAAAGCACACTGCACAATCATGTAAATGAAGGCCTGTACTGACCTTTCATGAGAACACCAGGATAAAATACGAATCTGCCAACACGAATAGGAAATCCAATCTCGTTTTGTGCAGTTGCACTGAAATCAAGCAAAGTGTTTCACGTAGCGAAGCAAAATGTCGCAATAGCAACAAGTTGAATAGATATCCCTTTTTAAACAGAGGCAAAAAAGGAATCAATTACTGGCTAATAAAGGAGGATGAAACATGCGGCCACAAAAATGGTAATCCCGCCAATCCCTAACAAGTGTTGCAGTTTTGAAATAAGATTCAGTAGTTAATTCTGAGAGTGGTATTGCTTAATTTTAACAGCGGAAATAGATTAACAAAAAGCATAAACAGTTCCAGGGGAGAGTGGGTGCAACAACACCATGTGCTTCCATCTACTTATGAAGGGGGTGATGCAGAGTTTGTTGTAACAAAGCAACAAGCATCATGTCTGGGTTGGTACCATTTTTGTTCACTACTTAATGGGAAAAGAGAGCAATACAATAACTTCAATTCAACATTTATTTAAAACAGTACCAATACAAGTAGCACAACATCTCAAAACACACTGCACGATCATGTGGATGAAGGCAAGTACCAACCTATCATGACGCTCACAAGATCAAGTACGAATCTGCCAACACGAATAGGAAATCCAATCTCATTTTGTGTAGTTGCACTGAAATCAAGAAAGTGTTTCGAGTAGCCAAGCAAAATGTCGCAATAGCAACTAGTTGAATCGATACCCCTATTTTGACAGAGGCAAAAAAGGAAACAATTACTTGGCGATAAAGGAGGATGAAACAAACGGTGACAGAAAGAAGCATCTAACTTATCTTGGATGGAAAACAAAGTAGGATCGTAGCATTTCTAAAACGGTTGCATTGATTCATATTAACAGAGACATTCTCTTAAAACAACATTCACTAAAAATGTAATTTACTTTTAACAGTAGCATTGCTTCAATTTTCCGGCGGCATTCTTAGATTAACAACAGCAAAAGAGATGTATGGGACATGCCAACACCATATGCATGTATAAATGGGTGATGCAGAGTATGTAGCCAAGCAGCATATATGCATTGGTCCCATATTTGTTCTCTTTGAACCTTTTTCCTATGTGAGGGCAGCAAATCTAGTCCTACACAAACTACCCGACCCCCAGTTTCTTTCCCTTTTCAACAAAGAGATCGGTTCCTTACAGACGTGTGTACTGGGTTACCCCCTTTTTCCCTTTTCGACCCACAAAGTGGATGGATAGCCAGTCTATACTACTTTCCGTCCCTCCTTTCCTCATTGAACCACATCCTAGATTCTTGCTCCAGCTCACTGCACCCTTCTTTCCTCTTTGAACCAAGACCTAGATTCGACTACAGATCGAAAAAGATCCACATGCAGCTAGAGCAACAACGGTTTCAAAGAAACTTATACCTTAGGGTCGTTGGGATGTGGCAAGGCATGCGGTAGGAGGCCGGATCTACCCACACTACGTACGGAAGTGAGGAAGAAGGGGTCAGTGGCCCTCCCGCACAGGCGCTGGGTGAAAGAGAACAGCGCAGCCGGCAATGGATTGCCTCCCTCGCCGAAGGTGATAGAGTGAACGCTGCACCTCCTCCCCTTCCCGGTGCGACGGGATACGGACGCCTCCTTCACCAGCTGTGAGGGGGCAGAGAGAGACAAGAGGCCAACGTAGTCTTGTTTAGATCTGGTGAAGAGAGGGTGAGAGACTGTGAATATAGCAAACCCTATCAAATGAACGTTGAGCCTCCAACGTGTATACATATATGTAGTGCGGCGAGAGTGTGGAGAGTGCAAACCCTAGTGAACAAGCGCTGAGGCTCCATCTTATATATATACTACTGTAGTACGTACTGAGCTCTGGTGCCTTCACTGCACCTGCTTTTGGCTATATGACAGGTGAGCCAGACACATTTTGGGCCCACCTATCATAAACCCAAAGGCAGGTGCACTAAGTCAATGAAGCTGCGTCCATATAGTACTCTCGTGTATACGACTAATATATAGTGGAGTGGTTTTCTTATTCTCTCCATAACAATCATTTGAAATTTTGAAAGTACAAAACAAAACTCTTTATTTAATGTAAAGTGAAGAAAACTACTACTACTTCCGATGAACTAACGATCCATGCCCACGCGTCCTGGTCGCACTTCCTGTCCTTCACGTGCGGTACACTACCCTCCCTTAAGTGAATAACCACACATGCGCCAAATTATCGGAAACATGTGAGAGTGTGTAGAAGTAAAGAATTTTAATTTCAATTATCGGAAACGTTTGAGAGTATTACAAAGTTTGACTACAGTCAAATCTAATATGCGGAGTAAATAAAAATTGAGGGCGACTACGTCCCTCCGGGTTTTTAGTCCACACCAGTTTTTAAATCAAAGTTAATAGCTGGACAAATAAGATTATAGGGGAGCTGGAGACAAAGTTGTGAGAAGGCTTAGAAATCAATACAAAACGTATGCTCTTAGTACCAACGTCAATCCTTCTTTGAGGAAACATTTGGCTCATAGCCGATTGTGTGATAAAATGGCACCAACGTGAAAGACGACTGCGTCTCCAACGCGACCAAGGTGAACTGACAAAGGATATCATCTTTGTGTGTAACAAGCAAAGAGCACTGATGGAAGACAACTTGTTTTTTTATTGAAAATCAATAAGCTTCACCAGCCGACGTAACCATGAGGCGCAACCATGAGCATCGATAGGTCATCGTGGTGATGCATCATCCATTTGGCATCAAGTTTGGATGAGGCACCTATTAAGTTTGACAAATCCTCACTGTGGTCTGTTTCTTCTGAGTAATCAAGCTCGAGGAAGGAAGAACCACGTGGCAGAGGACAGTGAGACGGAACAACAATGGCCATCCAATTTTGTGTAGTTCCACTAAAATTGAGGAAGACATGCCTGGGTATGGAGATACGCATCGTTGTTTCCAAAAATATAAAAAACAAATATAGTGTTGTTACTTTGTTTTACAAGATTAGCAACGACATCTCAATTGTCAATAAGAATTAATGAAAAGTACACCAACAAACAGAAGCATCATAATTATCTTGATGGGAACTAAACCAGGATACCCAAGAAAAAAAGCATTTCTTCATTTAACCAGTGATAGTACTACCACCATATGGACAATGACCGCACAACCACCTTGTACTTTTTGTCGAAATAACATGTATACCTCCACCGAGGCATAAATCAGGACAACTTTTCGAGTGGCATTTCCTCTATAATAGTACAAGTAGGTGATGTTGGACCAGCCGACGAACCCTAGCTACTATACATGGGGAGCTGGGGAGTAGTCACATAGAAGAAAACCCGCACGCAGCAACCTGGGGAGCTGGACCAATACAAGAAGTTATGCCTCAGGTGGGCGAGATGTCGTTTAGGCGGGCAGGCGGGATCTGCCCACACGACGGCAGCGAACAAGGTCGCGGAGGATCTTCGTCCGCGCCGGCGCAGGCTCCGAGAGGACGGTGCGTATCGGCTTCCTCCGTCGCCAACGGCAACAACGTCAACGCTGCACCTCCTCACCTCCCGCAGCGGACGGGATTCGGCCGGATCTGTGACCACCGGTGAGGAGAGAGATAGAGTGGACACTGCCATCTTGTTTCGATATGGAGAGGGTGAGAGAGTGAGACGCGGGAAACTCTATCAAACAAGAGGCTATAATGGAGTAAAAAAATCTCTCCATAGCAGTGGTATTAAGAATACGCGCGTTCCCGGAAAAAAGAAATGAAAACTGGTGGACAATTTTTTAACGTACCAAGAAAGAAAACTCGATCAAAAACACGCCCCCGCTTCCAGGTCGCGAGAGTCGTCGCGCACACACACATAGACATAGACATGCATATCCGTGTTTACGTAAAATTCCATTTCCACTCTCCATCTCCAATCATATTTGTCCAACTGGCACATTATTTACGTTGTTAATTATATACGTAGCAATATTAATGTACAACATCTCTTGTTTGCGGATGTCCGGACCGCTGCCACGGTCGGTCCTGACCAACCCGAACCCTCCTCATCACCCGTGCGTGCTTCCCGCCCGAAACGGTCAGTGCCACATTCATGCCCAGCCAGAGAGGACGCGACCTCTCACTCGCGTCGGCATTGAAGCGGCGCGCCGGCTGAGAGAGCATCGCCCGCACCTCTTCCGGGTGCACGCGACTGCTCCACGTTCAAAGGTCACAATAGTCGGCTACAACATGCATGTAAAAAGTTCTTGGGAGTCCGTGCTACAGCTAGCTATCCTCCCCTAACTCGTTAATCTCTTCCAGTAGTGCTAGTACTCCATGGCACGATCCATCAACAAGCAAGCAGGAAAGTTATCGTATACTCGCTTTGCGGTGAGTAGCATGCCGAGCGACCGTGTGGGGTCGAGCCGTGGAGGAGGGTGAGACACAAACACGATAGACGTGATTTAAACATTGGTTTTGCCCGATGGCGCGATCCAACAAAACAAAATGTTGGTTTCTCTCCATTTCCATTTTTTCTCCAGAAAAACGGAAACTTTCCACTCCATTTTCATTACTATTCCAAGGTTGCCCCGTTACAACATGCCATCAAATACAAAGGAAAACTAACACGCATGCAGATGCATCTCAATGATTCACAGATCATAGCCAATATTTACTTCACAGCTAAAGATAAAAGTTTTGAGAGTGTGTATGAAAGAAAGACTAATGAAGGGGTCACTACGACTTAAACCCTAAACCCTAAATAGGATTTAATTTCCTGGCCAGGTAGAACCTGTCGAAGGAAAGATGGCTGGCACCCTCGGATCATATGATGCTTTTGTGCAGTTCCACTAAAATCGAACAGAGCATCCCTGATGGCAAAGATATTGAAGAAGTGTGATTTAAATAATAGTACTGGCACTAGCTCATGAGACATAAACTCATCACAAGTAGAAGCCGGTAGAAGTAGAGAAAGATCGACATAGAGATGGAGCTACGGCAGTGGAGCAAGCCGGCTCCAAAAGGAAGATGGACTACCTGGGACGTTGGGCTGTAGCTAGAAGGGCGGTTGCGACGCGTCATCGGCCGATACCGTGGTGACCCCCGATTGGGACGCACCGACTGTGGGTTTTCTCCCTCGCCGATGTCGACCGCGTCTATGCAGAACATTGGCCCCTTCCCCCAGCTGTAGGATCAGGCCCGTCGTTCTATGCTTGTGAAGAGAGCAACCTAAGCAAGCAGGCTTGTAGCTTAGGCTCCTGCTAGTGTATATATAGCGGTTTTCTTTTTCTCTCCATATCAACCATTTTATATTGCGTGCGTGTCATTGAAGAGTGAAATGATGGTTGCTTCTTCCGACTAACTTACTGTGAGATTTGACTACTCCTTAGTGGCCCCTACACGTACTCCCCCTACGTGTATGCAACAGTCACACGTACACATGGACGCAAAAACGCGCGCGACACCCTAATGCATGCATTTTCGAGCACACGACGGAACACACACGGTCACGCTCAAGTGGTCAACATACACGTGCATGCACACACATACTCAGTCAGGGTGAGCTAGTGACCGTATAAACACCGGAAAATATATATATTGAGCGCAATGAGCGTATTATGAAGTCCACTGACCGTATTTTTAGAAATATACAGTGATAGACAGTGTATTTATCACATTTGAAATTAAGCCATATTAACCGGAGAGGAGGCAGTATGGACTAGCATTACTTTGTTGTGTCCCGTCAACTTGCCGAACAAGGAGAAGGTTGCAGGACGGGAGAAGCTTGCGTGCGGTGGCTCACAGGACAAGGAGAAACTTTTGACTAATGCAAGCTCTCCCTCGCTCAGGCGGTGGACATGCAACAGTTAATTCGGTGTCAGATTGCCAGAAGCATACACTATACTACTAGTACTATTATTGTTCGACTTCCCGAATAGGCGAACAGCCAAGCACAAAGTTTACTAGTAGTACTAGTACTACTACTATAGTCTATAGAGGTATGTACTATACTAGTACTAGGAACCAGATGGAGGAGCGTCAACACTCTTATTACGATTTTAAAATGTGATAAAGCAATCTTCAACACATTTGGTTCTCTTCGAGGGTTCTCGCATGTGATAATGGAAGTTGATTGCATCGAACACTCGCCACAATTCTTGCTTAATTCTGGCTCATATCCTGTTACAAATAGGAGCGCTCGGTAATATTTCCTCTTTTTTTTGTTATTCAGCATGTAAACAGGTCAGCAAACCTTGCGGCGCATCTTCGTGCGAACCGTGCTTGCTGCACTTTGAATGTGGCCGAGAGCTGGCTTGATGAAACACCTCACTTCCTACTTCTTTTTTTGCGGGGTACCTCGCTTCCTAGTGACCGACTGATCGTCCTAAGATATATGAATAAAGCTCTCTCATTTAGCCGCAAAAAATATTAAGCCATATTAACCGGAAAGGAGGGAGTATGGACTAGCACTACTTTTTGGTGTGTCCCATCAACTCGCAGAACGAGGAGAAGCTCGCTTGCGCCTTTTGACTAATGCAACCTACCCTCGGTGGACATGCATCAGTCCATTCGGTGTCAGATTGTCAGAGGCATACATTGTAGTACCCAACATGCGGAGTACCATCATTGTTCGACTTCACGAAGAGGCGAAGAGCCAAGCGCAGTAGTATGAGTAGTACTACTACTAGAACCGCATAGTGGAGTGTCTGTACTCTTATATTTTATCTCTGATAAAGTACACATTTATTCTGGAGAAGGGCGGAAAACGGCGGCCCAACATGTAGTGATGATATCGATCAACCAACCATGCTCTAATATATCTTGGCCTCCGTGTGAGCCCGTCTGTGTGTTCTCGCTCCTCGTCTCTCTCAAGGAATGGCGGGTTGTCTCTTTGCCGTCAATTGAGATCGGTTTGCTCACTCCTGTCCCACATGTCAGTGATATGCCAAGAGGAGGTGCGTTGACCGACTGGCCATATGCGTACTTGGTTTTGCACCTTCATACTACTCCTTCCTCTCTCATAGTTTACAGGGCACGCTTCATTACGATGCATTTCTCTCAGTGCATTTCCACCACCAGAGAGACTTTAGACGCGTTTGGTTTAATGCTCAATTAATTAGGGCGTGGTAACCGCAATCAAGTCCACTATTTTCTCTCAATGTACTCCCTCCTTTCCGGTTTATAGGGCTTATCTCAAAATTTTAGTTTTTCCATTTTATAGGGCTCAATTTGGTTGTTTTCCATCACATTTTCAGATTCCAAGGTGCATTAAATCATTGCATGCAAGATGCATTGATAAACATAATTTTTTTGAGGAAAACAAGAGCATTAATTAGGTGCTTTTGCAAAACTACAAAAAGTATTCCACCACTCGCCATCTACCTTGATTGGTGAGATTTTTGAATTGAGCACTATAAACCGGGAAGGAGGGAGTACTGCTACGGAGTGGAGTAAGTACATGCATGTGTGTACCCGGGGTGGAAGCACTGCATGCATGTGTGTACGCATTATTCCCTCTAGTAATAAACGCCGTGCTATAACTACCAATGCTATTTTTCAGGCCGATCGCTAGTCGCCTTGGTCCCACAGATTTTTTTTCTTTTTTCTGAAGCGCGCTCTATAAACAGTGACAGATGGAGTAGTATGAGCGGATTCAAAGAAGAGCGTATTGATGGTTTCTTCTTCCGAGCAACTTACAATGGGAAAGGTGGGGCTTATGATTTGACTGCTCATTACTCACTATTAATGCGGCGCAACGACCGGGCTGAGTCTCCCATGCGGTTGTGCACTACCCCCTCGGTTCTTAAATATACTCCGGAGAATTTGTGTTTCTAGAGATTTCAACGAGTGACTACTCAAATATTTGTCTTTTTAGAGATTCAAATGGACTACTACATACGGATGTATATAGACATATTTTAGAGTGTGGATTCACTCATTTTGCTCCGTATGTAGTCACTTGTTGAAATATCTAGAAAGACGAATAGAGTATTTAGGAACGGAGGGAGTACACATACGAAGCAAAATGAGTGAATCTACACTCTAAAATATGCCTATTTGAAATTTGTAAAAAGACAAATATTTAGGAACGAAGGAGTATACTTTTGTGCATGGCACATGGACCCGAAAGCTAAAAAGGCTTCTGGCAATGCTATCAAGCTTCCATCATTTGTTTACATAATTGACGTACTATACAAATAATTTTCCAGGGACATGAAATTGTACAATGGTGTGAGCTTTTAGCTTTTGTTTCATGTGTCTTGCCATCGATGCTCTTTCAGAAACAATAAAAAACTAACTTCCTTGCTAATGCATGTCAATTATTAGCATATCAGAGCTAATATTTACATCACAACTGAAGACAGAGTTGTGAGAAGGTGTTAAATAAATATTGATCCATGCTTTCATTTGCAGCAACGTCCCCCCAGCTCTGTCTAAATCAACAAGGCATGTTGGGAAAAAAGTAGCTGTCTGGAGCATGCAACATTCCGATCATTTTGTGTAGTTCCACTAAAATAGAGCTGAGCGTACCTGTTCCAAAGATATTAAGTGTGATTACGATAATAGAGGACTGCTGATGAAACAATAAACACACAAATAGAAGTCAGTCACCTTTGCAGTCTCTCTTAAGACTAACTAGTTGGAGAAGATTAGGCTCGGAGTTGGATGAGGATAGATCAAAACCAATCTCCCTTTGTGCAGTCGCACTGAAATGTAGAAACGTTGGCCGTGTGACATTTTAGTACAACTGCACAAAACACTCTTAAGAAAAAAGTGATTTGTGCAGTTCACCAAAAGGTCACAATAGCAACAAGGTGAAATGGATAACCCTGTTTGCAAAAAGAGGTAGAAAGGAAAAATTACTGGCCAATAACAGTTGATGACACATGCGACGAAAAAAAGAAGCATATTCCTTGTCCTAAGGGAAGATAACAACACGGTTGTGTTTCTCTAAAACGGTGTGAGGACGAGATTGCAATATGGAAAGTATGCTGGACGAGCTACGTTTTGGGCAAAGAACTATGGAAGATCCACATGCAGCGACGTGGGAAGACGGGCAGTGGAGAAAGGCCGGAGGGGATACCTGGAGGTCGTCGGGATGTAACTAGGTGAGCGGCGGCTGGGAGAATCTGCACATACTGCGGCAGCGAGCCTGTGGCATAGGCCCTGCCGCGCCGGAGCTTGGTTAGGGAGAACGGCGTGTACCGCAGATCGGGACGTGCTTCCTCGGCACCGTCGAATGGAGAAACGATGCACTTACTCCCTTTCCCCCGGCAGACGGGAAGCAGCTGGATCAGTGACCAACAGTGAGAGAGAGAGAGAGAGAGGCCACCGCACTCCCTTCCACCGGTGGACGGGATGCTTCCGGATCAGTGACCAACGGTGAGAGAGAGAGGCCACCGCAGCCTTGTGTGAGATACTCTGAAGAGTGACAAACCAGGCAGACAGGCTCCATTGTATATAGTGGAGCGGACTACCTTTTTCTCCATAAAAATTGTTTTATATTTTGTGTACGTGCCATTGAGCGCTATAACTTTATTTAAAAATAACGCGGCAACGCGTCAAGTCAAACTTTGTTTCGTGCACGCGTGGTACACGACCTCCCTAGGTAAACAACCGCTACAGGCGTTCAAATTAGCACGTGGGCTGCCATTTCATAAAGAAACGAGCTCCACCATGTACCCGCGCGGGTGTGGCTGGGCACGAAGCGTGAGTACATGCACGGTGCACCTATTCTTTTCTTCTATACGTACACCACCTACGTGGGGTTGTGTGAGAGAGATACAAACCTAGAGAGTTATAGTGTGTGGGTTCGTGAGAGTTTTTTTTGGGGGGAGGGGCAATCCAAAAATGTAACATATGCAATGTGTGTGAAATATAGTCCTGCATATAACATATATATAGATGGGGCGATCCACGAGAAGAGAGTGGAGGTTTCATCGGCTTGAGGTGTCCATAGAATCGAAGAGAGGGATGGTGTGTGTGTGTGCGCGCACGATCCATAAAGAGTGCCATCGAATTTGTGTGTGCCCACGTCAAAGATATAGAGTGGCTGGCCTACTGGAACGTGAGAGGGGACATGTGCATTTTGTCTCTGTGGCATGGATACCTACCTGCAGCGCTCGACTATCGGTGTGTGGTGGGGGAAGAGGGAGGCCCAATTAACTATAGAGGTACAATGGTTGGTATATGTGTGGAGGAGGAGAGAGGCCTACCTCATGTATTAAGGAGATCGATCTGCCTCATGTATTAACGGAGATCGATCGGCATCCATGCATATGTGCAGGAGAGGAATAAGGTTGGGAGAGAGACAGAGCTAGAGTGTTGGAGGGGGTGGTAGTGGAGTTGCTTCTAACAAATGGTGGGATAGGCTTGCTAGACAAATGGAGGGCACACCCGCAATATCAATAGGAGAGGAGATGGCTGCTTGTTATCTGTGCACGTGCGTGTGAGGGACGGGTCAGGAGGCATGCACGAATGATGAGGGTGGGACGATATGGCTGTGGTAAGCACACGTAACTACATAGGAAGATCAATCGCCCTTTGTTAGAGAAAGGAGAGACATAACTTGTGAGGTACGTCGATCGATGGGGGGGATAGTTAAAGTCGATATAGGTTGGGAGATCGATCGATATACATGCATGTGTGTGTTAGAAGCAAATGAGGCACGAGGAGAAGGATAGAGAGAGAGGGATGCATCTAGGAGGTGGTACGAGAGGCATACTATATCGAGGGGAAGGAGTGTGCGAGTACGAGATCGATGAAAAGAGTGGTGGGAGTGAGGCATGGACGGTGACAAGAGAAGAGGGGAAGCTTGTGTTTGTGCTAGGCACACCTGGCTAGAGAGGCATATCGATCGATGTGTGCCGTAAAGAAGGAGCTGGGGCGCCTACACACACCGTGGGTGAACGACCTAAAGTGAAAAGACGAATTTGCGCGATGGAGCTAGAGAATGCTGAGGGAGGGTGAGAGGGATGCGGGCGTGTGCATGCACGAGAGAAAGTGAGCGCTAGCTACAAAGATAAGACGATTGTGTGGGTGTAGAAGACGAATAGAGATCATACTTCACTATAAAAAGCGAATTCAGATATTTGAAGAATTTATCATAGTGTTTTAAACCGACACATATGTGAATATATATAACGGTGATACACATGGTGTGGTTATGAACATGTTATACTACATATAATATATTTTATCTCTACTCTTATAAAAAACGAAGTTGTTGATGATGGTGTGCCTGCCATCCTGCAATATAGGCCGTCTGATTTATATTTGGCGGATAAGAAGGAAACTATGGCAAGTTTGAAAAAAGATACCCACACCCCTCTCCATATTTGCAAATTAGGCCCCTTGATCATGTTGATGTTTTGTGGAACGCATGGGCATCTTGCTAGTACTACGTATAATACATAGAACATTGATTATAATTTGGGCTAATGTGTGGCTTTTGCAGCTCAGGTCTAAATACTTGTCATAATGTAGGGGGCGGGGCACTATACTTTGTGTGATAAACACGGTGTACGTATGGAATATGGTTTAGATTATGAATATATAGTTAGTACATCAAATGTAATATTATTTGGAATCAACATCAAGTGTATTCAAAAAATAGAATTCGAGTTCATGTAGTACACATAGTTCATATCTATCTCCATAGTAATCATGTGGTGTGTTATTAAGGTAACACACGAATGATGGTTGAAGTTGGCAACAATCATGATTGTAGATTCTTATTGAAATAGAGAAACGAATTCAAATTTAGTTCGAATTGTAGCAGTAGTATAGACATTTGGAATTCACTAAAATGTTGTTATGAGTAGGTTACATGCATTATACAGCAAGCGAAAAAAATTAATCGGACATAACATGGATTCATACTCCCTCCTTCCATCTATATAGGGCGCAATGAGATTTTTAAGACCACCTTTGACTATTGACAAGATTAATAGTACAAGACATGCACAATGTGAAAATTATATCATTGAAAGAACCTTTCACAGACGAATTTAACGGTGTGCTTTGTGTAAGTTGCTTGTCATATATTATTGCTCTAATATTTGGTCAAAGTTAGCATCAAAAAACGCATTAGGCCCTATATAGATGGAAGGAGGGAGTAGCTTTGAATAGTATTTGTATAGTAAAATGGGGCAAGACTCTCTCTTTGTGTGGTGTGAATAGTTTTATTTTTTTCGTTTTCCTTTTGGTTGAGGGAAGTGCGAATTGATTTGGTACGTACAAGTACAATATTACTACATGTTAGGCTTGTCCCTAAAATCCAACCCGTTCTTGTTATATCCCGAAAATTCAGATATCGTGCTCCCAAAACTTGCGCCTTCACAACCTGCACCTTGCTATCCCGAAATTACAACGCGCTCAAGAACTCCCTCCAGCTGCCAAATCCCGACACGCGAAATCCCCCTTCTAACCCTGAGCCAAAAGGGCCGCTAGTTCAAATCGGTGGGGGGTACTTTTGTAACACACCCTACATTTTGGACAAGCGCGTCCCTAAGTCATGCTTCACCCACTCCCATCGCCCCCTTTTCGCCAGTCGAAATCCCAGGCCGCCATAACCTCTCTGCTCCAGCCGCGAAACCCCACCCTCCTCCGTCCGCCACCTCACCGCTACCCAGCCAGAGCCTCTTCCCCGATGACGTCGTCCACCGCAACAGCTCGACGTCCCTGGTCCACCTCCCCGGATGAGGATCCGTCGTCCATCTCATTGTCCCACCGGTTCAGCCGCCCCGTCCTCCACCTCCAAGGAGCTGCTCCGATGATCGCCTCGTCTATCGCGGCTGCTCCATCCCCATAGCACCGCCTTAACCTGCTCTACCGGAACCACAACATCCTCACCGACTCCTGTGACGAAGCCGAGGCCTACTCGGCGCCACCAAAAAGGTTGTACACTCATCGCATTGCACCTTCTCCTTAAATCGACCTCCCGGTGCCGACGGTGCTCCATCCTGGACCCCCATGGAGCGGCTACCTTGAAGCCGGCGCTGCGGGCGACATTTCCATGGCAGCTCTCCCCCAGTGTGAGGCCCCTTCGACGGCGGCGGCCATACCAGCCGGATCTGCTGCTACTGCTCCGCTCTCGCTCGCTCACTCGCGCTGCTACTGCTGCTCCAGCTCTCGCTCGATCGCTCGCTCGCCCAACTGTTGCTGCTCCTCTCCCCCTCGCTCGTGCTGCTGCTCTGCTCTGATTTAGCCACACTTCAGTTGACTGAATTGACTTTTGGGTCAGTTGATTTTCAAGGGTTGGGGGGGCTCGCCGGAGTTAATGAAGAACCACCCGCAGCGGTGACAGGGGCTTGCCGGAGAGATACCCCACTATCTATTTTAGGGTTCAGGGTGGGGGCGGGGGGCCTAGAGGGCTGTCCGGGGCGGCGGTGGGGAGTTGTTTCGGGACGGCGAGGCGGCGCTGGGGCCGGCGGTTCGGCCGGTGGTGGCTGGCAGCTCAGGGGGGTGCAGGTTGAAGATGAACTGCAGGCCCTCCCTGAACTACATGTCAAATGCCTCTCTGCTACCATTGCGTTCAGAGTCGACAGTAGCATTCAGATTCCAAAGTAAATTTCAGTTTCGACAGTTAAGTTCAGAGTCAACAGTTTTTACCTCATCTATTGTAGTCAGGTGGTTTTTGGTGATGTAAACTTTACATCCATTTTACATCATCTATTGGAGATTCTATTAGAATCCCACTTGAGATTGACGATGTCTATCTTGTGCTGCTTCAGCCTTGACGTTGTACGGCTCACCTGAGCTGCTCCAACGACAAAACGATCCATCACAACAGAGCAGTGCCCTGGACACCGTCTACAGATTCCTCAGATCTTCCTCCACACCTCCGACAGCCACCTCTACCTCAACTTCTTCAGCGACCAACCCAATGATGTTGAGGTCGACACGGCTACGGCAAAGAGGTTGCACACTTGTTGCATCACTTATTACTATACATTCACGTCGATCCAATAGGGCCATTTTGGTTCAACGGAAAAACATAGCAATATGGAATTTTCCAATGGCACTCTACTATTCAATTACTCATGCATTTTGTTCAAAGGAATGAAGCAAAATATCCACCTGGACCTACTTTTCAAAATCCTATGCATGAAAAAAAGATGAAGTGCATTAGTGCCAGAATAACATTCTAACTGTACACGCTTTCATATGGTTTTACTTTATTTTGGCCATGTTTCTTTGCATTCCTCTGCTCTTCCAATTCCTGTAAACCAAACACCCAAGTTGACAGAAATCATGTGTTTACAAATGCTTTGTTTACCATGTGCATTCCTATCCTATTCCAGTGTTTTTCCTATCCCTACGTTTTAAGAGTCATGCAAGCCAAATGAGCCCTTACAAAATTACTTCAGTTACAGGTACGTGTCGAAGGGAACTTTGTGTGGTTTGTCCTACTCCTGCCGCGACGTCGTCCACTTCACCTGAGTTGCTCCATCGACAGAAGCATCCACCAAACCAGACATCACGACTCCGGACCGTCTTTCGCCGCCTCCGATCTCCTTCCCTGCCGCCGGCACCCACCGCAATGGCATCACCATCATCAACTCAGCAGATGAACCGGATGAGTACACGGGTCTACAAGAGAGGTCGCACTATTTTGTTTCTGCTTATGTTATGCATTGCTTAAAATTACCTCCTACTTTATCATCCTGTTCACCTCTTGGACTCCAAGTCAGGTCCAAATTAATGTTCAAACTTGAGTTCTAAATTAGTTGTGGGGCACATATCAAGGCAGCAATGAATAGTATGTCTATCTAATATTTGGTTCACCTAGGGTATGCCGATGTTGTTCATCTTGGGTGGGAAACAAATAATAAAGCAATCATCATCTGTCTTTTTATTAATTTAAAGTAATCATCAGCCTGCTCTCATTATTTTTGGATCCATCCACTGTTTGTTACCATCACTCTAAATTTCTGCATGCTCTCGTTACATAATCTCACCATATTTTTTGTATGCATGTCAAATATTGTACACAGTCATGCTGAACATGTAGAAATAAAGAGAAGAGTTTTGTGCGGCAATACAATGTCATGCAGACATTGCTCCATGGTGGGTTCAATGGCAAACCCTCCCCACCCCTCTCCAGATTGTAATCCAGAGGAAGATATCTCTTCCGAGGCAGATTCAGACGCCACTGACCACTCCTATTTACCCCCAAGGTGTTTGCTCTACCTTGGCATGATAATGTTAGTCATATCATGCATATGTTGCCTTGCAGTGCCTACTTTTGACATCATATATGTCATTTTCTTAGTTTAGACATGTTCTGTAATGCCACCTGTTTAGTTTCTATATCATATATGGGAATTATGAAGTCTCATGTCTTTTAGCCAGCCATAATATATGTGAAATGTGCAATGCCATCATGTTTAAACAGGCATCATATATTTGAATGATATCTTGCCCATCCTTTTCTTCAATACATTTCCATTTGTCGACAATGTTTGTACATTAAACTACTCTTCCTGTGAATCAGCCATTTGGATGGGAGATGGAAAAATCTGGAGTGAAAACAAGGCCTTCACAGCAGACAGTGCTACTTGTCGAAGCAGATCTCTTGTTGGGTCCCGATAGCTCCTCAGAGATGGATTCAGAGACAGATGACCAGTCCTATTCCCTAACCGAGGTGTATGCTCAAACTTGGCACGGTTATACTGCTCATATCATGCATATGGTGTCTTGCATTGCGTAGTTTAGACATCATATACACAATATTCAACACCATGTTCTTAGTTCAGACATCATATCGAATGCCCTCTGTTTAGCATATAAATCACATATGTGAATTAAATGATGCGATCCTGATTACTTAGATACCATGTAGGTGAATTCTGTCATGCGATCCTATTTAGTTATTCATCATATCTTTGAATTATGTTATGCTATGCTATCCAGTTTAGATAGACATCATATATGTGAAATTATGTCATGATATCCGTTTTAGTTAAACAATATACATGTCAACTATTTCATGCCTTTTTCCACACTATCTATTGCATCTGTCTCTCATACAATGTCTGTACATTCAACTATGTTTCCTATTTATCAGTCATTTGAATTGGAGCGGGTGATGCCAGTATCCAGCGGACTAGAAACACGGTCTTCAAATAAAACAGTGCTACCTCTTGGTGGAGATAGCACCCCAGTTGTACATGCACGAGAACCAGTCCTACCACACATAACCCAAACTCTCGCAGATTGTACCCCTACTGCGATGGACAAAGAACCAGCTTCACCCAATCTAACCCCAACCCCAGCAGATAGTAACCCAGTTCCTGTTGACACAGCACCATCTCCACCACAGAGCTCCCAAACAAGAGCAGTTAGTAAGGCAGCTCCAGTGCCCAAAGTGCCAGTACTACCACGGCGAACCTCAACTCCACCAGTTAGTACGCCTATTCCTGTGGAGGAAGCACAACCAGCTAGTCGTAGTTTAGCAGCTATCACATTTGATGTTGTTAAATCATATGTGCGTATCTTCCCATCTTGGAAATATTATACTGAAGATGAAGGAAAATGCCAGTTGCAGGTGTTTGTCGAGGAGTTATGTGTAAGTAATGTTATTCATGGCAATTACTTTGCTTTGTCCCATACATCCTACCTCCATGATGGTTATAATACAGCAAATTTTCCCATTTTTCTCTATAGAGAAGGACCGATTTGGAAACTCAGGATGAGGTAACCTGTGCTAATACCTCTGCTATCTTCAAGAATGCTTGGTAGCAGTATCGGAATTACCTGAAGAAAACTTACTTCACCGGCAAAGAAACTCATCAAATTCCCTTACGTTCTCCTGAGACACACTTACTGGACGATGACTGGGAACGCCTTGTTCTGTACTGGTCTCGAACGAAGAATGTGGTAAGGTCTATGAGCTCATTTTCTATTTTTAAGTACTATATTCTTGCGCCTTACTGTACTCTGTTCATGTAGAACAAGTGCCTAAACTTGAAGAACAACTATTCTAATTTAAGATTCCATTGCTATCATAGTTCAAAAAAGCGCTAGGCGTTAATTGTGTGTTTTGCCACCGCCTTGCGCTTTACTAACCAACGCGCATGCTTATGCGCAGTTATGCACAGGTTAAGCGTAGTTATGTGCAATGACTTTTGCCAATGCCTAGAGCCTAGGCGCGCCTTTTTTAACTATGATTGCTATCGTGCATACTGCTTTGCTCTTGTATCACTGTATTTACTCATACAAACTTATTTTTAAATTGAAGGATCCAATTGAAACTCCAATGGCACATCAGGTATGTTCACGCATGTTTCTTTAACATGTTTGCTCTTATCAATAGCTCTGTTGATTTCAATTTCAATTGTGTATACAATTGACTTCTCATATCATGCATATTACTAGCATCACAACAGAGCCAATAGTGTTGTTGTACATGTAGACCCGTGGTACCCATCTGAAATCTTGTTGTGCCGTGTAGTTTCCCATGCTTTGTATTCTTTCACTCCTGCTTTGTCTTGAACTGATATGATTTGAACCGTGTCTCTATTTTGATTTGACAAGACAATGCAGTGACCATAGGACATAGATATATGTTTGTTTGATGCTTTTATTACGTACTAGTACTTGGCAATAGAAGAATTGGTAGTTTAATCCTGTCCACCTTACTAATGAACTGGTTCACCAAAATGTGTTTCATATACTAGTACACGCTAAACCTGTTATGTGTCTGCTTGTTTCTTCTTTTAGAATGCTGACCGAATATTGGGGAAGAGTGCCTTATTAAGCAATGGTAAAGGAAGTAATGCAGATAAGGTTCAGGATAGTGACACATCCTTGTTGGTCTCCAACAAAGCTGATAAAACAGCTAAGGAAGACTATCTTGAAGACAGTGAGACAACCCCAAAGTCCTGTCTTGGTTTAGGGTTCGAGTTACTGGCCACTTCCGCTTACACAAGCTATTCAAACTCACTGTCTGAATCAATTTGGTTTCTTGAGTCTCAACTGCAAGATGAAAGACATCGATCAGCTGTGCTGCGACAAGAAGCGGAAGGACTGCGGAAGTCCCTGGAGCATTCAGATGCATACTTTCTGGTGCAACAGCAAGCGTTGGAGGATTTTAGCGCCAAACAGGACAAAGCTAATAAGCTTGCTAAGCTTATTGCCAGCATGGTGGATACCCAGGATAACGTTTCTTGAGCTCTTCTGAAGTTGTTTCAGTTATGCTCTTGTTTTGCTGCCGCGTTTATTTGCACTGGTGGCCAATTTTGATGGCCAGTGTATGTAATATGCTGCTTTCTTCCCTATATTTGCACTGTGGCGAACTTTGATGCCCAGTGGATGTAATATGTGTAATAGCGGTAATAGGCTAGCGTTAATTGCTTGCTTATTTATTTCCTCATTGTCTTGTTTAGTTGTTTGCTTGTAGTCACTCCAGTTCATTTTCTGTGTTTTTCTAGTGGCCACAATAGCCTATTTTTGGTAACTAGGCCAAAATAATCATGGTAGCACACAAACTGTTGTAACCATGGGCCTCCTGCGAGCCGTATGATCCATGGGCCTTCTACGGTCGTAGGATCCATTGGCCTTTGTACGGGCCGTAGGATCAATGGGCCTTCTACGGGCCGTAGGGTCCATGGGCGTTCTACGGGCCGTAGGGTCCATGGGCCTTCTACGGGCCGTAGGATCCACGGGCCTTATACGGGGTGTATCATCATTTCGCCAATCATGGGCCATACTATTCGTGGACCATAACGGGCCATATTTGATAACTGTATGAAAATATCCCAACGGGTTTTTTTTGACATGAAAACGGCCCAACGTATTAACGGTCCACAGATGGGCCGACTGTAACGACTGGCTGAATTTGGCCCACAAGCAGAAAATGACAGTAACGGGCGGTAAGTAACCGAATGTTGCAATTGAGCCCAAGAATAAATGGGCCCTAAGAAGGCCGAAAGATAACTTGGGCTGGAAACGGCCCAGTGGAATAATGGGCCATTAATGGGTATAAAGTGATACACTGTTCATTACGGACCATTTTCACCACGAGCCGATAATGGGCCAAGAGTTAGAAAGGGCCTCATATGGGCCGAAAGAAGTCATGGGCCACACATGGGCCGGAAGTTAAAACAGGCTGGAATCATATTGGACGGCCCAGATGACGTTACTGCGCTTAATTCGGACAGGGCGTTACAGGCCCTGGTTAGCGGGTTGTAAATGGGCTATATGCGGACATGCCATTAACAGGCTTTCTGTGGGCCGGCCCGCCACCTTTTGACCAAGTCAAACAGGCCGGCATTTTCACAGGAATGGGCCTCTGTTGGGCCGTGCCACGTGTCGACGTATCATAGGCACCTTGGGTCCAATGAGTGGATGACATCTGTCCCAACGGTGAGCCGACACGTGTTTCCTCCAGCCAATGATGATTTTAAACATGGAAAATTCCCATTGGTCGGGGCTGTTAACGGGTTATCGGATCCAAAACCAGACCCGATAGTTTAACGGCGTTCCGTTACGGTGGATGCCACGTGTCGGTCACCCTTGACGAAAGCACTTCTGTGACGCGCGATTTATCGTCATGGAAGTGGACACTTATGTGTTGATAATTTTGGTAATGTCATGGAACACTTCTACGACAGCACAGGTATGACTCTTGATTCTATATTAAAATCGTCATGGATGTACATGCATGACAAAAAACGCGACCTACTGTGACAAACACGTATCATCACGGAAGTGTATTTTTTTGTAGTGATGTCTAGTCAGTCCTTGATCTTCAGGGGTGCTCTGCATTTATGTTTTCCGGTCTCAGAAAGGGCTAGCGAGATACAATTCTGTTATATCATATCATGATTGTTTTGAAAAAGTGTTGTCATCCGAGATTTATTATCATTGCTCGCTAGTTGATTATGCCATTGATATGAGTAAACGTGAGACCTAAATGTTATCATGAATATGGTTAGTTCATGATCTTTGCTGAAAACTTGAATGCTGGCTATACATATTTCCAGCAAGATCAAACAGAGTTTGTAAAAGTTTGTCTTTATCACTTTCAGTTTATCAACTGAATTGCTTGAGGACAAGCAATGGGTTAAGCTTGGGGGAGTTGATACGTCTCCATCATATCTTCTTTTCCAAACTACTTTGCCCTTGTTTTGGACTCTAATTTGCATGATTTGAATAGAACTAACCCAGACTGACTCTGTTTACAGCAGAATTGCCTTGGTGTTATTTTTGCGCAGAAATAAAAATTCTCGGAATGACGTGGAAATTTACGGAGAATTTTTTTGGAATTAGTAAAAAATACTGGCGAAAGAATCAACCAGAGGGGACCCACCATGTGTCCACAAGGGTGGAGGGCGCGCCCCTCTAGGGCATGCCCCCTTCCTTGTGGGTCCCTTGGACCTCCACCGATCTCAACTCCAACTCCATATATTCATGTTCAGGGAGAAAAAAATCAGAGAGAAGGACTCATCGTGTTTGACGATATGGAGCCGCTGCCGCCTTCTGTTCTTCATCGGGAGGGCAGAGTTGGAGTCTGTTCGGGGCTCCAGAGAGGGGAAATTGACGCCATCATCATCATCAACATCCTCCACCAATTTCATGATACTCACCACCATGCGTGAGTAATTCAATCATAGGCTTGCTAGACGGTGATGGGTTGGCTGAGATTTATCATGTAATCGAGTTAGTTTTGTTAGGGTTTGATCCCTAGTATCCACTATGTTCTGAGATTGATGTTGCGATGACTTTGCTATGCTTAATGCTTGTCACTAGGGCCCGAGTGACATGAATTCAGAGTTGAACCCTTTATGTTTTCATGAATATATTTGTGTTCTTGATCCGATCTTGCAAGTTGTAGACACCTATTGTGAGTTATGATCCGCATACCCCAAGGTGATAATAATTAGGATTTTTTTCGGTGATTACCGTAGTTTGAGGACTTCATGTATTCACTAAGTGCTAATGCTTTGTTCCGTTCTCTATTAAAAGGAGGCCTTAATATCCCTTAGTCTCCTTTAGGACCCCACTGCCATGGGAGGGTAGGACAAAACATGTCATGCAAGTTCTTTTCCATAAGCACGTATGACTATATTCAGAATACATGCCTTCATTACATTGATGAATGGGAACTAGTTCTGTGTCACCCTAGGTTATAACTATTGCATGATGAATGCCATCCAACATAATTATCCATCATTGATCCATTGCCAATGAGCTTTTCACATATTGATCTTTGCTACGTTACTTTGCCGTTGCTACTGTTACTATTGCTTCAAAACTGCTACTGTTACTTTTGCCACTGTTACCCTTACTTCCATACTACTTTGCTACGAAATACTTTGCTACATATATTAAGTCTTTCTGGTACGGTTGAATTGACAACTCAGCTGCTAATTGATACGGGGTGCCCAATCTTCACGGAGGATCTGCTCTATGTTGCGAATCAATGCTACCAGAAGGGTACGAAGGAAACCCTCGATCCCAACCAACAACGTTGTCGGGTAAAGGATAACTAGTGCAACCTGACGAGACCGAAGCTAACTATTGCAAATGCAACAACCAGCGACAAGTATTCGCCCAACCACACTCTTAGTTCCTATCCACGCAACCACGCCCGAAGTTGGGAGCACGAACTGGTTGCCGCCTCAACGGCTGCTGTTGTAAAATCACAAAGTGAGTTTACCCTCTCACAAGGTAAGATTACAAGAGCTAAGGAGGAAGTGAACTCTCAAACAATATTCTGGTTACACTTAGCTAACCTATGCTGAAATCAAATTGCCAAAGAGTTGTGGCTGAAGTGGGGGAAGGGGTATTTATACTAGGAACAACCCTCCTAGTTTAGGTGTGAAACCAGGACAAAAGAAGGGCTAAAATTCATGCTAACCAGCTGGTCAAGGGAGCAAACTCATGGAGCCTCACGCAGCAATTAATGCCCTGGACAGCTTGCATTGGAACTCTCATATCCTTTGACTCGGGACTCCAAATGATGAACCGTTTGATTTTCCTAAAAGTAGACTTCATACGCTCTTCATTTTGTACTCCCACACGTGCTGGATACTCATATATTCGTGTGGCATGATGCAACAAGTCTTGGAACGAATTCTGGAATTGCACATGCAACAACAGGTTGTTGAGATGGCTTGTTGTTCTTCCTTGAGGTATAACTAGTTGGCCTTGTCACCAAAACAGGCTATGCATCAGCGGTGAAACTTGTTATCTTCAAACTTGTTGTATGGGCTTCAGAACTTGTTTCTTCATGCGCTGAAAGTTGTTGGTTGTCCTCAACATTGTACCTGAGTAAAATCAGCACACAAGATTTAGGCAGTATGAAGTTCTCATGGTTATTTGAATTATGATCAGCTAGGAGCGCATTCACCTCTCGTGCTATTTGTTTGGCACGGCTCCTTGTCATGGGACCCAAATAGATCTTCTTTGTAGCAGCTTCATTTGAGAGATGAGTTTTATCATCAGGAGAAGATGATAAATCAGGTGAACTTGGAATGTCCTCATCACTAATACTTGGCAATATTCTTTGGCTCCCCTTGTGTCAATTAAATAAATTTGGGTTCAATACTCTACCCTTGAAAACTGTTGCGTTCCCGTATACTTCTGGGTTATCAGACGGCGTCTTAGGCCATGGTAGTGCTAGCCCTAGAGGAAGAGCGGGGTGGCGAGACTAGGGGTAAATGAAGAGGAGCTCATAGGGGTTCCAGCAGAAGCGACGGCGAGTGCGGGGACGCGCTATGGCCGGTGAATCAACGACAGCACAGTGTGGTAGTAGGCGGTGAGGACAACGTCGATGGGGGTGATGCACCGCAACTGGGGTCACGTTCGTCGGCTTGCAGATGCTTTGGTAATCTATGGAGCATCCGGACACAGCGACACAAGGATTCATCGCTGTTGAACACGAGGACGGTGAGCAGCGCACTGCGGTGTTGTCGGCCGACAGCTGGGGGAGAGCTAGAGGAGAGGGGGAGAGCAGAGAGTAGTGGGGATAGGCAGAGTGGGATCTGGGGCATCTCGTGGCGTCGATATAGACTCGGGGGAGGCCCCTGTCGCTGGAAACGGGAGGTGGCCGAGGTCGCTGTGCTACTGCCACGCAACTGCCTCAGGTTGAAGACAACCTAGAGGCGCTGGTGGGCTGGGCTGCTGCTGGGCTGGCTCTGTGGGCTACTAGGTATGTCCAGGTAAGTTCTCCCCTTTCCTTTTGTTTATGTTTTCTATTTCTGCTTCTATTTTGAATTTGGTTTGCTTACCATATTATTTTTGTATCTTCTGGAAATAATTGTGGATGGAAAATAGTTTATCTAAGAGCTCCACAAGAAGTTTGAGAATTATTGAAGCAATAAAAATATTTATAGGATTTAATTTCTCCAACTCAAATACATTAGTGAACTAAATCAAATCCCAAATAGTTCCCTAAAAATGTTCACTATTTTTGATTTGGATCAAAACCCTTGCCAAAATTATCAAACATTAATGAAGTCATTTTTGGGTTTATTGAAAATATTCTTTTTGTTGATCCTTGTTTTCAAAGGAGTGCTAGGGTTTGTTAATCCCCATTTCAGGTTTAAGGAAAGATTAACATGATGCATGGATGCAAATGCAACTATTGTAGGCAATTAATCTAGGGTTGTAACATAAACCCTATGCACTTGCAGGTCATCAAGCTTTTTCTGGCGCTGTTGCTGGGGACTTGAGCACTTTTGGGCTTTGTATTGAGTTTAATTATTTTGTGTTCTAATGGTTTTTGTAGATTGCAAGCAACCATAGTCCTTCAAGAACCAATTTATCAGGTAGGTGTGCAACTAGTAGCAGGACTAGCTCGAGGATAGAATTTCATATCTATTGGTCCTGACCTATCTGGTAAAGTATTCAAGATAAACCCTTAGTTAATCTATATGTGGAAAAGGAATACATTCTGAGTGATGTAACTGAAAGTCCTTATAAGCATATTGAAGACTTTAACACTACATGTGGCACTTTTCGGTTGCATGACTTAACTAATGAGGAGATAAAAGCTAAAATATTTCCTTATTCACTTGAAAAGGATCCACTGAATGGCTTTTGTATGAGGCTATAAAAACCTTAATTAATTGGACAGAGCTATCAACTTCCTTCTATGGTGATTATTATCCTTAAGGAAAATTATATAAGATAAGAATGAAAATCAGAAGCTTTAGACAGCGACCAGGTGAGAAACTGGTAGATGCATATATAAGGTATCGAGGTATACTCTCCGATGCCCTGAACACCATTACCCTAATTGTTTAATTGTGAACTTCTTTTATTGTGAACTTGACTCCCACGGTAAACAAGCACTAGATATTGCTTCTAAAGGTCCTTTTATCGGGACCAAGATTTCACAAGCTTGGAATTTACTTGATAGAATTTGGCATAATTTTGAGAGTTGGTACATGTATTCTATGGAAAATATGAAGATTGATCCTATTTATTTTAGTATTAAGACTTTCCTTGGAACAAAGGAGATGAAAAATCTTCATCATGAACTAAATATCAGGACTGACCCCACTTTACATAGTTTGAAAGATTTTTCCGAGTTCTTGCATTTACTAGATAATAGGTTTGTAAAGCATACCAAGGAATCTAAAGCTATTCTCATGGTAGAAGCAATCATGAAGAAAAATACTCCATTCCAGAACTGAAGAGAAGCTTATTTTAAATGGAAGATTAAAGAGAAAGGAGAATCAATTTCAGCCAAGTGTGAGAAGAGCATTAAGGTGGAACAATGTGGGACTCAATCGTATGTTGATATTGTGAAAGAACTTGCTACACCGATAGCAGTGGTTCTTAAGAAGTCTATTTAGACCGAGACACCACCTCATATCTCAAAGGGTGTACCAAAGAAAAGGACATAGATAAACAAATTTTATCAAGTTCCTTCGAAAGCAAGTTTTACTTTGGATTGTGTGACCCTGTGTCCCGAGTTAATATTATTCCTTACACTCTCTATCCAAAATATTATGAGATTTCTCCACATACCCTTGAGCCAACTAATGTTGTTATTAAGCTTGAAGATAAGATAGATAGAATACCTTGTGGCATCCTTAAAGATGTCAACATTAGGATCACTAATTTATCGCCTTGATATTTACAAGTTGATGATTTCAGAAGATAAAGATTGTCCTATTGTTTTTGGAACTTCATTTCTGAATGTTGCAGGAGCTTATATCAAAAAGAAAACTATCTCTATGAAATGGGGGGATGAGATGATTAAATTTCCATTTAATTCTGTCTTAAGCAAACCATATCAAGAAGAAGCTTAACATAAGGAAGAGACTACCTGAGATTCTTCTCCAAACTCCAAAAGATGAATTTGAATGGGTCCTAGTAAGGCCTAAGTCTTTCTTTGAAGAAGAAGAAAAGGAGGAGTTGAAATGATAATGGATGCTACTCCCATAGTCTGCCCATGTTTAAATAAAATGTACGAGCTACTTGAAAGAAAAGAATATGAAGAACTACCTTATCCTATTCTTAAACGATTACCTAAAGGGCAAAGGATGAGTTTATGGATGACACCAAAAGGTTTCCTATTATTGTTAATGCTAACCTTTCAGGAAAATAAAAAGAGAAGCTATTGATGGTGCTAAGAAGACACCAAAGGGCTTTGGGATACTCAATGAAAGATGTGAAGGGGATAGATCCATCCATTGGTTCCCACATTATTCCCATTGAAGAAGGAGCTAAACCAGTAATTGAAACTTAATGAAGACTACATCCTGCTTCCAAGAATGTGGTAAGAAAAGCTGTAATACTTGTTTTAGACATTGTGGTAATTTACCCAATCTTTGATAGTAAATGGGTAAGTCAAGTTCGTTGCATTCCTAAGAAAGGAGAGGTCTCTTTAGTAACTAATGAAAATAATAACCTAGTCCTTCAAGGGCTATTGTTGGATATGGAATGTGTGTTGGTTTCAGGAAATTAAATAAATGGACTCTAAAAGATCACTACCCACTACCATTCATAAACAAGATATTGGAAATATTGTCCAACATCTCTTTTTTGCTATCTCGATGGATATCTCGGATAGATACCTACTCGACCTGAAGACCAACAAAAGACCACCTTCACTTGCCCGTACGATACATATGCATGTCATAGAATGCATTTGGCCTATGTAATTGGCCGCCTTCTTTTCAAAAATGCATTTCTAGAATCTTGCTCGACTTTGTGGAGAAAATTGTCGAGGTTTTTATGGACAACTTTTTTGTCCAAGCCACTTTGTTTGAGAACGGCCTCTATAATCTCGTGAAAGTTTTGCAGAGATGTGAAGAAACAGACTTCATGCTGAATTGGGAAAAGAGCCACTTCATGGTAACCGAAGGGGTAGTGCTGGGCCATAGAATTTCAGGAAGGAATATCAGAATAGATCAAGAAAGAATAGAGGTAACAGAGACTTACCTTACCCCCAAGATATAAAAGATATGCAAACCTTCATGGGGCATGCCTGTTTCTATATAAGGTACGTTAAGGATTTCCCTAAATTATCGAAACCTTTGAATTACCTTTTCCAAAAAGATGTGCCCTATTCTTTTGACACGAGTTGTGTGTAGGCCTACGAAAAACTAAGAGATGCTTTTGAAAGCGCAGGTTATCTCCGATGGGGGGTGAATGTGAGATTTTTAGAAGTTCGTCGAACTCTGAAGAATGTGACGAAGATCAGCGTGAAGAAATAGAAACACAAGGGAAACTAAGTCAGCATAGAACCATAGCACATGCAATTAGGATACGTAAGAGTGAAGAACATGCAATCATACAGTCATACAAACATGAAGAATGTGAACTAAGGATATGAACGATAGTGAGATGAAATTCTTCAGTTCAAATTCGTCAGAGCTTAGACCAAATTCTTCAGCACTGGAATAATGTTAGAGAGGGTGAGGAATTTTGAACCAGGTTGGCTTGGTGAAGAAAATACAATTTGGTAGACCGGTTCTAGTTGCTGCATCAACTATACATCTGGTTGAGGCGGCTGAGTGGCAACTTAGAGGACACACAGTCCTCACCGTATTCCTCGAGCTAAGGTCACCTTGTCCTCGCCTAGACACTCATGGTAAGTCTTCAAGGTGGACTTCCAAACCTTCATAGACTTGTTCACCGGCACACCACAATGGCTCTTGGTGTATTCCGAACTTGACGCCTAACCGTCTAGAAGAATGAAAATATTCAAAGGTAACATGTGTTGGATCACACAATCTCTTCAGTGATGCTCAATCACTTTGGCTTTAGGTTTTTCCTCACCTAGGTTTCTCTCAAAGTCATCGGAGGATGGGATGCTCACAAATGACAAGTGTCAATGTCGGATTCAGGGCTCCATAGACCCAAGAAGGTTCGAACTCTGGGGCGTGTGCAAAGATCTCAACCTCTCAACCCTCACGCTTGTCGCCCTATAGCCTAGCCTCGCAGAATACACGCGCTAGCAGGGAAGAAGATGAACATGGCAGTTTACCCAGGTATGGTCTACCTTGCGGTGTAAAACCCTATTCCTGTTTTGTGGTGGATTGGCCTCACGAGGAGGTTTGAGGATGAACTAGTACAGTCGATGAGCAGCCCCGTGAGGGCTCAAGGGGTGAGAGTGAGTCAACCAGGGTCCTCTTCCCACAAAGCTTAGGAGGGAAGGGATTCCACAACGGCCAATTATAAAGGGGACAAGTAGTACAACTAATCCTCACGAAAGGTGGTCATGACGCATCGGTGGGCTCGGTGATGACATCCATCCCGCCGAGCCCGTGGTCTTGGTCTTGTAGCACAGGAGTGGAAACCTTTGGGAGATTCCTCAGGAACCCACGCCTGTCCTTGCCTCCTTAGCACCAAAGAGGAAACTGCCTCCCCTGCGCCTGCTGGCGCCCGCCTAGCCTTTGTTGTCGTAGCTCAAATCATCGTAGCCTCGTGAGGCTAGGTACTTGCATAGAAATCTACGTTCCTCGGGAGGCCACCTGGGGGAGGCCGCTCCTTCTGGAGGTCTTAGTGTCGTCCGCCTCGCATGGACAGGGCCCCCGTGAGGGTCTCGTCTTGGAGGTCTTGTAGATGGGTCGTACCAGTCCATCGAGGGAGCCATGCCGTGGGCCGGTGGCAGGCAAGTCTAGGTACCCTAGTTCCCAGAACACCGACAGTATCCCCGGGGCCCAAGGCGCGCTCGGGCTGGCTTCGAGGTGCAGACAAGGGGCTAGGATGAAGCGTTGTGGGCCCCAATCGCCTGCGGGCCAGGCCGACCCGTGTCGCTTGACGAGACACGGACGCCTCCACTTCCCCATGTTGCCTCGGAAATTGCTCCGAGTTAACAACAGCCTGGTGCATGTAGTAGGGCCATCATCACTCGGAACATGGAGGGACACCGGTTTCCTTCCTCCGCCTATAAATGAGCGAGGGGAGCGGAGCCCCCTGGCCCATCTTCGTATTCTTGCCTTCTCGCCCTCCTATCTCCGCCACATCTCCCACCTTGCCGAAGCGACCATGGCGCCACCAGGGAGGTTCTTGGTAGAAGAGAAGAGCAAGGCCTCTCAGGCGGGACTAGAGGCGCGCCACCCAAGAGAGGGCACCATCCTCACAAATCCGCGGCCGCCCTAGCGACGTCTTTCTAGGGGCGCGGGAGTCCGCCTTTGGCGGCTCGCGATGGCTCCAATAGTCGGGGGAGGGGCCTCCCCCGCAGGGGCGGTCACGTGGGCCCTAGTAGCCATGGCCAGGGGGAAGGTGCGCTGCGGCCAGACGACCACTAGGTCCGCGCACCTGCTTGAGCGACTTGGCGTGCGAATTCGTCGTGCATGTGGAGGGACCTCTGGGCACTTGGCTTTTGCTTCCAAGCTCGTTCGTGGAGGAACTACCGGCAGCGGGACCCGTTGGGCTGCAGCTGCAGCCTAACGGCTGCTGCAATGGGTCCTCGTGGGTGGAAGTCGAGGTGAACTCCATCGTCCATGTGTTCCTAACCCATGGATGGAAGTCGTTCGCCCGCACCCGCGATATGAAGGGGAGGCGCACCCTCCACTTAAAGTATGATGAGGTGGCGACGCTCTTTGTCAGGGTCTTTCGGGAGGATGACAACCACCTAGGTGCTGCCCGGAGGGCGACGACGACAGCGACCATCCTTCGGACGACAATGGCTAGTGCAGCGATGACGTCCTCGGCGGTGAAGTTGCCCTTGGCCATCGCACCTCCAGGAGCAGCGGCGACATCTCCTCTAGGGAAGATCGAGCGACGAAGTCTACGGCGAGCCGCCTCGGTGCCGCACCCGGACCCAGGAGGACGGCATGCCGCCACGCTGCCTTGCTCCTGCACAGGGAATGCTGAGCCGCCTCACCACCACGCCCGTGTCAACCAGGTGGAGGACTCCGATTGAGTGTGGGTGGTGATGGAGCCAAGCCTCGGGCGCGACAGTCCTCGGGAGACCGCTTCTTTTGCTTCCCCCGTTTATTTTAATTTACTGCTTCAAGAGTTTGTGAAGAGCCATACGGGCCGTGTAATGAACTACGGCGCTTGCGCCTTCACATTAGTATTTCTTTCTTATACTCCAACATTGTATTGCCGTTAATCGAAAGGCCGCTGCCTCGCGTAATTAGAATAACTTATCTTGGTGCGTTCGTGACCCTTAGTGGGTCCCCTTGTCATGGGGGCGCTCCTCCAGAGATTCTCCTGGTGATGGTGCGGTTAGGGTGCCAGAGCGACCTAAGGGGGTGGGGGTCCCTTGATGAGCTCTGGAGCCTTGAATGGTAAGCCACCCGTGAGGCCTCCACGGAACCCACGAGGGTCTAGAGCCTCTAGGGTGCAATTTTTGTAGGGTTTCTTGGCATGGTTGCCATGCATATGCCTCTGGAGCCCCCGAGCGAGGGCCGACGCCATTAGTGCGTCGGGCATGATGCTTGTTAGGGCTAGGAGGCGAACACTCCGGAGGCCGAGGGGCCAATGGCTCTCTCAAGAGTGTCGTGTGAGGATCTTGCCAACGTTTTGGCATGGTGTATGCATGAGAAGGCCCGCCGCAAGTGTAGTCTAGGACAGTTCAGACATATACACCGTCTCCAGCCCCTGCTGCGGGACATGACAGAGGAAGCCACCAGCAGCTGCCGCACTTGTCAAAGACGAAACTCAAGAGAGGAAACACCGTTGGAAGAAGAAATAAAAGGAAATTCCTCCCTTTTTTTGAATAAAGACGCGAGAACTACAAGTTTCATTGCAGGAAGTAGCAAATGGGTTAGAAGAGCAAAGCAAAAGAATAGATGTGTCCGGCACCTATGCTAGTCTTCTTGTCTTCCTGCCAGCATGGAGCATGGGGCTTCCACTAGACATGGGCATAGTCGCTAATTGACCGTGTCGTCCGCCAGCGTGGAGCATGGGGCTTCCACTTGGCCATGGGTCGGAGCCCCCGTAAGGCCCAGGGGCGGCACTCAGGAAACTCCGGGGCATGTACAACCCGTCATTATTACATGAGAGTGTCATGGGTAGAACCTCCGGAGGTGCTGGATGTTCCAAGCATTTTGGATGGGACCCCGTCCTGCGTCTCCAAGCATAGGAGCCAGGCCTGGAGACACGGGCAACCCTGAATGGGCTCTCCCACATGGGAAAGAGCTTGTGAAGGCCCTCCTTGGAAAGGACCCGTCTCAGGATGAGGTCTCCCACCTCGAAGGTCTGGGGGCGGAAGCTACGGCAGTTGTAACGCTGCAGCGCCTGCTGGTACCTTGCTGCATGGAGCGAGGCTCGGCGGCGGGCTTCCTCTTCGAGCACCAGGTCCATCTCCCGCGAGGTATCCTGTCAAGCCTCGTCGAATGCCAAGACCCGCAGGGAGCGATGCCTGAACTCATGAGGGAGCACCGCCTCGGCCCCGTTGATGAGGAAGAATGGGGTCTCGCCAGTGGGCTTAGTCGCAGTGGTGCGGATAGAACACAACACGGACTGAAGCTCACCGAGCCAACCCCTGTCACAAGCCTCAAGATTCTTCTTGAAGCTCGTTGCCTTGAGGCCCCTCAAGACCTCTACATTGGCGCGTTCGGCCTGGCCGTTGCTCCGTGGGTGTGCCACCGAAGTGTAGCATATCTGCGTTCCTAGGTTAGCGCAATACGTCCTGAAGAGGTTGCTTGTGAACTACTCCCTCCATTCCAAAATAGATGACCCAACTTTGTAATAAAGTTAGTACAAAGTTGAGTCATCTATTTTGGAATGGAGGGAGTAGGAGCCATTGTCAGTAATGATGCGATAAGGAACACCGGAGCAGCTCACGAGGCCCTTGATGAACTTGACGGACGAGCCAGTGGGGATAGTGTGTACAGGCTCCACTTCTACCCACTTGGTGACCTTGTGGATGGCGACGTAGCGGTAGCAGTATCCATCGGCCGCTCAAGGGGACGGTCCCAGGATATCCAGGCCCCTGGCCGTGAATGGCCATGAGAGCGGGATGGTATGGAGACCTTGCACGGGCTGGTGAATCTGCCTGGCGTGAAATTGGCAAGCCTCGTAGGATCGCATCAGCTCGACAGCGTCATTGAGCGCCGTCGGACAATAGAAACCGCTACGGAACACCTTTCCCACGAGGGTGCGTGACGAGGAGTAGTGCCCGCAGTCCCTACCGTGGATATCAGCCAACAACTCGCGCCCTTGTTCGTCGGATATGCACCACAGTGAGATGTCATTGGTACAGCTCGCCGTCCTACAAGAAATAAGCAGTGGACTGGCAGACCACACGTTCCATGTCCTCCTCCTTCTTCTGCAAGGTGCCATAGAGTTGGTACGCGTTGAACTCCTCGGACCAGCAGCCCGCCTGAGCTTCCAGCACCAGGAGTAAGCGACCTCCTAAGGTCGGGCCACAGGTCAGGGCTCCTGAGGTCGGGGCCGGTGGCAGCTCCTCCCTGGGCAACCCTGAATCTGTGGCCAGGGGTGCCGCAGATGGCTTGTGGAGCCTCTTCTCAAAGACGCCAGGCCTCTGGGCTGGTGTCGAGACGCCCTCTTTGTGATGTCGTCTGCTTCCTTGTTCGCGTCCCGCGGGACGTGTTGCAATTCCAAGCCTAGGAAGCATTTCTAAGTTTTATGCACCTCTTCTTGGGAAGCCTCCATGTGCTCGTACTTCGGCTTGTACTCTTTGTTGGAGAAGTTAACCAAGAGTTGGGAGTCACCCTTGATGGTGAGGCACTTGATTCCCAGGCCTGACATGGCCCTGTGGCCAGCAATAAAACCCTTGTACTCTGCGATGTTGTTGGAGACCTTCTCGCCGCGCTGGAAGAAGAGTTGCACGGCATAGTAGAGCTTGTACTTGGTTGGCGAGATGAGTACCACTCCAGCCCCCGCGCCCTACGATGCAAAGGCACCATCGAAATGCATGACACATCCGTCGGGTGCTTCGTCGCCGGGTGGGATGGATCGGCCCTCGTCCAGCCCCCGATCAAGAGCGTTGGTCCACTCCACCACGAAGTCGGCCAAGCCCACCCCCTTGATTAGCCTGGTCGTGTTAAACTTCAGCTGGAAGGCCTGCAGCTCAATGTTCCATTCTACAACTCTCCCGATGGCGTTGGGGCTGTGCAGCACCTTCTCCAGAGGATATGCCAATACGACCTTGATGGGGTGTCCCTGGAAATAGTGATACAACTTCCTAGAGGCGACGAGGAGCGTGAGCAGGAGTTTCTGTTGCATGGGGTAGCACATGCGTGCATCGTGCAACATCATGCTGATGAAGTACACTGGATGCTCGATGAGGGGCGAGGAGTTGTGTACGTCTTGCTCCATGGGCGGCGCGAGGGACTCGTGAGGCTCGGAGGTCGGTGAAGCAACGGGGTCCCCAGGAGCTCCAGCTTGGGGCAGCGAAAGGTGCGTGGCTCCTCGCGGGCCGCTTTGCTTCGAGCCCGCGCTGGCGGGTCCCTCCTGATCGCCACAAGCGTCGCGCTGGCTGAGTGGGGGGTGGCCGCCAAGTAAAGCACTAGGGGCTCACACAGATGGGGCGCCACCATGATGGGCGGGCTCGTGAGGTGTCGCTTGAGGTTTTCGAAGGCTGCCTCGGCTTCCGGGGTCCACCCGAACGGGCCTTTCTTCTTCATCAGCTTGAAGAAAGGGAGGGCGCACTCGCCAAGCTTGGAGATGAAGCGCCCTAAGGAAGTCACGCACCCTGTGAGCTTCTGCATCTCCTTGAGTGTCTAAGGCGGACTCACCCGTACTATTGCCTTGACCTTCTCGGGGTTGGCCTCTATCCCTCTATGCGACCAGGAAACCCAGTAGCTTGCCGGACGGGACCCTGAACACACACTTCTCCGGATTGAGCTTCAAGTTTATGCTATGCAGGTTAGCAAATGTTTCTTCCAGGTCTTTGATTAGGGTCCTTGCTTCCCGCTAATTGACCATGATGTCATCAACATATGCCTCTGCGTTCTTCCCCAGCTGCAGCTCGAGCATGATGTTCATCAGCCGCTGGAAAGTTGCGCCAGCATTTCGCAGCCCGAAGGACATGGAAGTGTAGCAGTATATGCCACACGGGGAGATGAAAGCTGTCTTCACGGCGTCCTCTGTTGCCATCTTGATTTGACGATATCCTGAGAAAACATCCAAGAAGCACAACAAATCACACTCGGTAGTGGAATCCACGATCTGGTCAATACGCGAGAATGGGAAAGGATCCTGAGGGCAAGCCTTGTTGAGGCTCGTGAAGTTGACGCACATGAGCTCCTTCCCGCCTTTCTTGGGGACGATCATAGGATTCGCCAACCAATCCGGGCGTCGTACTTCCTGGATGACGTCAGCCTCTTTGAGATTGCCGACCTCCTGGACAATGAACGCTTGCTTCTCTTGTTCCTGACGCCACGCTTTTTGCTTCACCTAGCATTACTAGGACAAACCATCAAGTGGTCCTCAATTACCTCCCTCGGGACACCAACCAAGTCTGTCGTTTCCAATGCAAATACATCCTTGTTGGCCCCCAGTAAGCCAACCAACGCCTCCTCCTGGTCTGGAGGAAGGCCCACACCAATGGTGAAGGTGGGTCCGAACCCCTGGTGTCCACAGGGACCTTCTTTGTCTTGGCCCGGTCCTGATATAACAGCTATTGTTTCTTCGCGGGCGCAGCCTCCTGAGCCTCTGTGGCGCCCGCGGCGGCATGGCATGAAGCGGTCGCGGCCCTGTAGATGAGCTTGATGTCCCAGACCACCTCTTTTGTATCCCCGAGCAATGGTTTGACGCCGCTGTTGCCCGCCATCTTGACAATGTTGTAGCCCGGATGGGTCGCTGCAATGAACGTGGCGAGGGATGGATAGCCCAGGATAGCATTGTACAGGAGGAAGATGCGGGCGACGTTGAAGTCAATGAGCTCGTTGTGGTATTTGTTGTCTGGTTCAGGGCTCCGCAGACCCAACAAAGGTTCGAACTCAGGGGCGTGTGCGAAGAACTCAACCTCCCTAGCCTACCAACTCGCCGTCCTCACAACTTATCTCGATGAATAGGAAAGGAAAGAGACATGGCAGTTTACCCAGGTTCGGGCCACCTTGCGGTGTAAGACCCTACTCCTACTTTGGTGTGGATTAGCCTCGCAAGGGGATAACGATGAACTAGAACCGAGGATGAACAAACTCCTGAGGCTTGGGTGTGTGGTGGTGAGGTTTTTCTCTTGGGTTCGGTCCCTCTCTATGATGGTGGCAAACTATATATATAGGGGCCTCGGTCCTCTTCCCACAAAATATAGGCGGGAAGGGATTCCACAATGACCAGTTTGAAAGGGGACAAGAAGAACATCCTATACTGACGAAAGGTGGTCTTCGCCTACAAAGCTTCTGCTTGTGATGCCATGGTGGGATCCGCGATGACATTCGTCCTGCCATCCTGGCAGTCTTGGTCTTGTAGCACGGGTAAAGAAACCAGTGGCTGATTCCTCGGGACTCCGCGCCTGCGCTTGCTTCCTTAGCACCAAAGAGGACACCTGCCGCTCTGCGCCCGCTGGCGTCCGCCTGGCCTTGGTCGTCATGTCTTGCATAATCCGAACCTCATGAGATGGGCGCTTGCATAGGAATCTCCACACCTCGGGAGACAGCCTGAGGAGGCCACTCCCTTCGTAGGTCTTGGCATCATCCGCCTCGCAAGGCTTGGCCCCTCACGAGGGTCTTGTCTTGCTGATGCTGAAGATGGGTCGTACCAGGCTGCCAATGGCACCACGCCATGGGCCTTAGGCAGAGAAGTCTAGGTACCCTGGTTCCTAGAATGTCGGCAGTAGCCCCCGGGCCCGAGGCGCACTCGGACTTGGCTTCAAGGCGAAGCCAAAGGGCAAGGGCGAAGCGGCGCGGGACCCAACGACACATGGCACTTGATGGGACGTGGGTGTATCCACTTCCCCATGTGGCCTCGACAACTGCCCAACTGGACGACTACTTGTTGCAATCGCGCCCCCCATCATTGCGCATCGCGCTTGCTTTCTGCTCCTCTGCTTCCTTGCACAGACTCTGCACCAACACCAATCAACTTCCGCTGCCATGAATCCAAGGTCGAAAAAGGTAGGGAAAGCCCGAGATCCAACAAAGCTAGTGTCGGGGCTGGAACACGCACTGGACCGGTCCACGGTGATCAATCAAGAGGGGCTGAACAAGGTCTGGCAAGCCCTCGCCGCCGACTCTAACAAGTGGAAGGCGACGACGGTCTGGCCTGCATCCCGAGCCTTGGCTGACATGGAAGCCACCTAGATCCCCATTCATCTTCATGCCCTCCTGGCCGGCTTGGTCCCCCTTTCTCTTATTTCTTCAATGTCGCGCTCTCACATTATCATATCCAACAGCTGCATCTAGACCCCGAGACCATCATCCACCTCGCCGCCTTTGCCTTTGTGTGTGAGGCTATTGTGGGCGTTGCTCTGTATGTGGCCCTGTTCTGCCATTTCTTCTCGCTTCATCTCGTCGATGGCACACAATGTTTAGGATGCGTGGCGTTCCAGGTGGTGGCAGCGAATGGTGGCTCCGGCATCGACTTCATGCTCCGCCTGGATCTAAAGGGATTTCGGAAGCAGTGGGTGTACGTGGACGCCACCACGCGCAGCCCCCTGCTCCTGCTCCCGTGGGCACCAGCGGAGCCGAGCTCTGGCTGGTGAGACATGAAGCTCGTCGAACGGTGGCTCACCCGCGTCTGTTTCACACTGGCCAAGCTGAAGGAGACAGGGGTGACGGTGTCGATGGTGGTGAGGGAGTTCATCCAGTGGCGCATCGCCCCGCTCCAGCGCCACTCTCGTCCAATGTGGGCCTTCACTGGCCCCAATGACCCGATGAGGCTCCAGGTGTCCTCGCTTCCTTCCAAGATGCTGCGTGCGGTGCTCTAGCTCCTGACGAGCGACCCAGCGCCTGCTGCATTCCCGACCAAGGGGTGCCTCCTGTGCAACGGCTTGAATAGGGAAGCCTTCATAAAGCAGATGCCCGCTTCGACAAGTGGGGGCTGCGCCCGGAGGATCTCGAGGGGGCTCGTGAGAACCCCGTCTTGTTGGCTCCCGTGCTCGTTGATCCTGTGGCGCACGCCCTTGAGGTGGTTGCAGGGGGGGCGAGCGTCGTTGAGTTCTCCTGAGGTGACTGCAGGAGAGCAGGCACCATGAGGTACTCCTGAGGTGGCTACTAGGGAGCAGGCGCCATCACGTGCTCCTGAGGTGGCGGCTGGGGCGCAGAAGCCACCTGGTGCTCCGGAGGTTGCGGTCCACACCCCCATGGGCACAACGAGGAAACCCCGCTTCCGGATGTGACTTCCACCTCGGCCGCGAACTGCGACATACCAGCCCTCGAGGTACCCCTTCCGAACCTCGGGGTACTCCATAAAAGGAAAGAGCTCCTAAGCTGCTGCGGCAGTGTCCCGCGGGCCCTCAAACAGAGGAAGTGGATAGCTGTGGATGAGTAAGTACCTCGTCCTCATGGGTTTTCACGCGTCACATCCTTTTCTAACTCTTGCTCCTTAGGATCCCTTCAGTTGCGGCGGTGAGGCCGTCTGGGGTGCGACCTCCGGAGGCCTTTGGTCCGCCCGCGACACTAGGCCTCTCTGGTAGAGCGCCCAGGCGGGACGCGATGCCGGTCCGCAAGGCGGAGGCGCTAATGGAAGGCCGCGAGCCTGCTCTCCCAACGTCCTTCCCCCAAGGCCATGTTTGGGGCACGGGGGGCATGCTGAGAGCTCCTCCATTGGTTCTTGCCGGTGGCTGGGCGACCCCGGCGTCGGCTTCATCTTCGAGCGGCGGTGCCAGGCCGTGCGGGGCCTCCACCGAGGTTCGGGAAGCGGCCGAAGGAGCTCCAGCCACCAGCCCCCTTCCGGAGACGGGCAAGTCATTCTACGGGTCTTCGACGACCACCGGCATGGTAGAAGGGCTCGGCTGCGCGCTAGAACTCGCAGGCGGATGCAGCATCGTCCACCATGACCTTCTCCGGGAAGCGGTGAGCGCGCTGGGTCGGCTTGGGGTAGAGCTTGTCGATGTTGATGCACGCCTTGAGGCGGAGGACCTCCGTCTGGTGTGCAAGTGGCATCAACTGAAGGTCTCTATCAACCTCGGGCATCTGCATCATGAGCGCGCCCGGACGGAGGCCGCGGAGTCCCTTGCAGCTTCTCCTGAGGCCTGTGCCCATGCTCTGGAGGAGGCCCGGGCCACCGACCACAACTGCGAGGTGGCGGAGGAGCGAGAGAAGGACCTTCGAGCTTCAAACGCCGCCCTTGAGCGGCAAGTCCAGGCGCGCAGGGCCGCCCTGGCGGGGTTGCCGAGCGGGTCCCTCAAAGACGAGAAGGGGGTCAAGGCCCGTGAGGATGCGCTGGTGCTTGATGTATTGGAGCACAGCTCGAGCGTCTGGAGGCGAGGGAGCACCAAGTAGCCATGGCTCAGGACGCCCTCGCCTCTCGGGAGGTTAGGGTCCAGCAGGAGATCGACCAAAAGGTGGCGGGGATCCATGGGGCTCTCATCGATGAATACTGCCAAAAGCTGGGGTTCCAGGAGACCCACTTCCAACAGCGGCAAGTCGAGCTGCAGGGAAACGCCAACGCCCTCAGGGCGAAGCTGGCCATAGTAGAGCGGCGCGAGAAGGCCGCCGAGGAGTTTCAGGCCTCCGCCCAAGCGAAGTTGTCCTCACTTCAGCAATAGGTCACGGGTGTCATGTCCTTTGTGAAGAAGGCCATAGATGAAGCGAACCGCCGCCGGACGATGCAGCGCGAGCGCTCCTTGATGCTCGAGGACCTTAGGGTTGGGCCTTAGACACCATCTACGAAGAGAGTGTCTCCCGCCTACACGAAGCTGATGATGCCGGCTACCTCCACTTCTTCACCCAAGTCGAGCACTGTCTGGAAGACCGATCCATGAGGGAGCGCCAGCCCGTCGAAGAGAAAAGTTGTAGCTTCCTTGGGCGTGCGTTCTCGCGTGTCTTCAGCTATCTTCTTAGCCTCAACCCCGACTTCGACTTCAATGCCCCGATAGACCCCATGCCCAAGGTCACCCAAGGCAACCTCGTGAGCTGGGTGAATGACCATGTCGATGACCTGATCGCGGAGTTCGCCTTTGAAGACGGTGTGGATGTGCTCGCAGCTAAAGAGGGCGGTGCTGATGTGATGATGAAAACGGTGATGCCGGTGGTAGCCCGTCTCACTATGCTCGCATTTCCTTTCCCATCGAGACCTGTATGCCCAAATTTCGGTATGGCCCTGCGGGGCGTGAAAGCATTTTTGGAGGGGAGCTCCCCTGTCATGTATTAAACAATGATATGCCCTCTAAATTGATTTCGAAGCATGCGGCCGCGAGCCGGAAGGCTCCCGACTAGAGCAGTTGTCATGACTTATCTTTGGTGTTGGTGCTCTTGGGCGGGTACTTGTATCGCGGAGGCGCTACCCTCCTTAGGCAGGCCCTTAGGGGGCCCTCAAGGGCTTACGCCTCATGGTGTGCCTGATGGCCCGCTCGAGAGCAATGCCCGAGGAGCCAATCACCATCTTTTGGCAAGGTGTGTGCAGTGGCCCGCGACGGCTAGCCCGAGTGCGCACACCACACCCGACCCCTCTCGAGGGGCGCTCGAGGGGGAGCAGCAGGCACGACTCATGCTTCTTAACACAAACCAAAGGGCAAGAAAACATTGCGAATCAAAAAGCTTCCCCCCTTTTTTCTTTTAATAAGCACGCGAAACTCCAAAGTTCATTCCAAAGACAGCAAATTGTGGTACAGAAAAGGGGCAAAAAGAGACGGCCGCGTCCAGCGCCTATGCTAGTCTTCTCACCAGCGCGGAGCTTAGTGATTCCACTAGGCATGGGCATAGTCATTGCGGGACAGTGTCGACGGCCAGCGCAGAGCATGTTGCATCCACTTGGACATGGGTGGGAGCCCCCGTGAGGCCCGAGGGCGGCGCTCAGGGGACTCCGTGGCGTGTACAGCCCCAACTCATTATTACGTGACAGTGTCACGAGAGGAGATCTTCATGGGCAGTCCTTGCTCCTGGCAGGGACCCCGCTCGGTGCATCCCCCGACCACCGTTGGGGCACCCAGAAACCAAGGACGAGGCCATGGGGCATGGGGGTACACTGACGGTGGTCAGGCAGACACAGGCCCTCTATCGGGGGGAGGGCTCGCCGGCGCCTTCCCCAGCGGAGGACCTACCTCTGGGCGGCGCGGTCCACCGTCACGGTGGTGCCAT